>NW_022196912.1:13928179-13969172 GCF_008632895.1 Mastomys coucha | reverse complement strand
ATTAAAGGCGTGCGCCACCACCGCCCGGCTAGAAATAGCTTTTAAGATAACCATTAGTATACTGCAAAGTCAGGTGAAATATTTTACTTAAAAAACAAGTTCAGTTCCCCAGAGCAAGAAGCAAACAAACAAACAAAGCACTTTTTTTTTTTCACATATCAACAATCTACATATTAGTTTACTATATTATTATACAATATATATAGTATATGTTATATCTTTATTTTCCCATCAAATAGTTAAAAAAGAAAGCAAGCAAGCAAAAGAAAGAAAGACGATTCTAGCCAAGTGTGTTTATGAACAGCTGCAAAGGCCAGCACTTGGATGGCTGAGGTAAGACTGCCAATCATTAGCTTGAAGCACACACTGAGCTCCAGGATTGCCTGCTCAAACGCACACACATACACACTCATAAAAAATTACTTAGCCAACACTTAATCTTTCTATTTGAGAGAACTTTTTATGTATTAATAATTTGGCAATAAAAAAATTTTAAACCTAGTTCTCAGTAACATTAATAGTTTATAATCTAAGAAAAATTAAGTTCAAAACTAAATACACATTAAATTTTTAAAATGTAAAGTTAGCAACAGATTATATTATTCTTGATATAATCCTAAGAATAAAGCCTCTGTACTTAAAACCATCAAAAGAAATGGCTTATCAAATTAAACATGTAAATATATTTAAAGAATTATGTATAAATATTCTGTTTACCTTATCAGGTGAATAATTAAAAACATAAAATGCAAGTATGGTTTCTATTTTAACTATTTTGGTTACTAGGTATAGAAGTTAAGATGAGTGCTCTGGTCCAGTGCTCCTGGACCATGGAGATGGGTAAACAAGAACTGCCACACTGGAAACAGGTGATGCTAAAGAGTATACTAAAGACCTGACCGGAGGACACTGCTCTCTATCTCATTAGCTATGCGTCTCTTTCCCAGAAGCTGTGGTGGGAAAGGGCTTCTGTGTATTTAAATATATCAATTTTAAAATGAAACCAGGAAGCAACATTTTGGGAGAAAATTCTAGTTTTAGAGGTATTGTTGTCTCTGATCTCAAAGACAGCTGGTCTTCTGTGTGCTTTGGACTGCTTCAGGCCTTCATCCAGACTTGCTGGGTATGTTAACAGCTGCTTGTTCTTATAACGCCAGTACAATCTGTGGGCTCTCACATCTTTACTGAGAAAGACAATATCCAGTATACAAAGCTAAGGTGTCTAGTCCATAGTTATAAAAGTATACTGACTTCTTGGCTTTATCAGATAGTGTAGCTCAGCTGTTGTACTCCAGTGAAAATTACTAAAGCAAACCATACCCACCCACCATAACTCATAATATGCAAGAGTCTTTAGAGGTGGCCCTAAGAACAAACTACAAATGAAAAATTGTTCAGAAAAACCTAGAAAATAATTTCTTTAAAAGGGAGATTCGGGAGCATTTCAGCTAAGACTGTCCTCCTCCCCTTCCTTTCTCTGGAGCATCTATGTGAGACTGCTGGAGCAGGAGCGCCTGGGCCCAGCTTGGGAGGGTAGGAGGAGCGTGGGGGTGCATTCCTGGATGGGTTCCTACCCCGCTAAGGTAGGACTTCACTCAGTGTTGTCCTTTTTAAAATTAATTAATTAACTAATTAATTTATTTATTTACTTAATATTTAAAATGTGTGGACCCCTCCCCTTGCCCACTTATGGGCTGAGGCTGTAGGGTAACTAGACACGCTGAGAAAATAGCTCTTTGCTTATCTCCTGACAGCGGGTTCCACGCTAAGAGAACAGCATCATTCTTGGCACTCTGACCCTAAGCTCTTAGAATGTAAAGACAGCTTGTAATCATGTCCTCTTCAGAACTGTGTCACACAGATAGCTCCTAATCTCTTACCATCTAGAGCAAAGGTGTGTGTTCAGGAACAATGGAGGTTGTTATGAAAGGCAACTAGAAAGAAATCTGGAGATATAAGGAAGATATGTAGCCTCAACTGTGTGTTACTGAACCAGGAAGACAGCTGCAGGTTAGAACAAATGTCAGTTATTAAGGACCTTAAAAACTTTACTTCCGAGAAGCCAGAATTTCATTGGCCTATTCTGCACAGCAATTTGTGCTACCAGGGAAGAACTGTTCACAACAAAGGAATGAAGACAGAAATTAGTAGTGCAACATTTAGCAGCTCAGGGTACAGTCTGGGAGAGAGTAGATGTGAGCCATAATGGAACCAGTCTTCCCAAAGTCGTGACTATGGGCATCTCCATACCTAACCTGCTTAGTCTACATCACATTTAGTAGCAAAGAAAAAGCAGTGGAAAGCAAAGAGCAGTATTGAAAGTTGCTTTATCCATTATGAAGCATTTAAAGAAATAAAAAGTATGACCTAAACAGTGGAATAAAAAACTGCCAGTTTGAGTGACTAGATGTAAATTAGCCAAAATATTTCAAAGTTGCCATCAGAGAGTATGGTCACAGAGCTAAAGGACAACCTGGTAAAGATGTACAGAGGTGTAATGACAGTCTAGGAAGAGACCAGAAAGGAGTAAAAACTGTAAACAGAACCAAATGGAAACTTGGGAGTGAAAGACAGGGGGGATCATTAATAGATATGAACTGACATAATAAAAACTAACTAATCTAAGAGAGAGCTGCTGTTCAAAACAGCAATAAATCTGCACATTTGTTGTGAGTTGACCCACTGCACTATAGGAAGTTCTCTTCAGGCTGAAAACAAGTGACTCCAGATGGCAATTTCAATCTACACAAAAAACATCAGTAAAGGTAATTATTTAATTACAAAAACACTATAAATGCCCATTTTTTCCCCTCTCACCTTGTTTAAAAAGCAGCTAATTAATGTGTATGAATGTACTTTTGGGTCTGTAGTATAAAATGTAATACACTGTTAACAGAAGAAGACATGAGTGGATGAAAACAACTCTGCAAGATAAAATGGTGACAGCAGATGGCAAAGTAATCATTGTAATGAAGCATTGCTGGATTTGCACCATTAATTAGGTCTATCCAAAATGCAGAATGGGAGCACGGAGAGACGTGTGGGAGGAGTGTCTACCTGATGGAAAGAAGCTGCAGCAAATCTAGCCTAGTCTGATAAAGATACATGTGGTCAGCTCTAGGCAACCATCAAAAACCAAAATACCAGTGAAATTAAAATGCACATTAGAAAAACATTTTGTTTACAAGGAAGAGGTATGAAAACACTAAAGAGGTGGTATACAGAAGCAAAACATCCCCGAGTACAAAATCTGCCCTCTGCTCCAGGAAAAAATGTCCACAACACTTACTTCTCAAACCACAGAGTAAGGTTAGTGGTGTGCCGAATCATTTTCAGAAGGTTGGGAGAATTAATTTCTTTATCTTCTTTTGTCCACACACTTCCAACTAATTCTGATGGCTGAACAGCTCTAAAATCATCAAAATAAGATGGCATATCAAATTTCTCCTCAAGTATATAGTTTACTATATAAGAAAAAATAAACTACAATTATAAGTTCTCTTTCATCAACAGGGAGTTGGTGAAAACAAGATGAATATAACTTTATGTTTTCAGATTAGAAATATCTTGGTAGACACTCTTGCATAACCCATGTGTTGATTTAAAGATAGTGTCTTCCCATGTAGGCCTGGCTAGGTTCTTCCTCTCTCGCCCAGCTTCCTGGAACTCATGGCAGCCCTCTGCTTGCACCCTGGGTGCTGCTGGCATTACTGCATACAGATAGCATCACGGTGGTTTTACATTTACTGCATACTTTTGCACAATGTCTTTCCTAGCACTTGTAGATATTATTTACTAAGTTAGGATGGTAAGGTAGTTACTTAAATGGTATCTAGTAAGTAAACAATGAGGATATAGCAATTACTAATTCATTTTTGGTTTGTTATTGCTCTCACAGTGGTAGAAGAGAAAAACCATCCAGCAAAAGTCTCTGAAAATAAACTTTAAAATTCTAACATTATCATTTGGAGACCATAATAAATGTAAATGGGAGAATTTATAAATCTAGCTCGTTCTCATTTTGTGATTAATAATAATTTTGAGGTTTGAAATTTTATTTCAAACCAGAAACATTCCATTTTTTCAGATAGTTTCATCAATGAATATTAAACTGTAAAGAGCTATAACTGGCTGAGACTTAACTGTAACACAGTAGTCACTCTATCTTGTACTGTGGAGTAACTACTGCAGTAGCTTCTATGTTGCTGCTTTATGCTCAGCCTTGGTATGCATCGCGCACACACCAGAAACTTCAGAAACCTACAAGATAGTACAGGCTTTGGCCAACAACTCGTACTGCCAGGATCTGAACAGAGCTTACCAAGCAAGGTAACTAAAAGAGCACAAAGTTAAGCAGATCAAGAATGACTAAGGGGGCAAAAAACCAGAACTGACTACAATGCCTTAACACCACAAACATATCACATACTGTCTCATTTACATCTTATGACAGCCCTAAAAGGCAGAAAATGTATTCCATTTTTAAAATGAACTGGAGATAACTTCTGAGTTTGAATGTTGAATAACATACCGGTATAGATCTGATTCAAGTAAAGTGAGTTGTCGAGCAATTTCTATTGGGTGTAAGGTGAGCAAGTCAAAAGTCTCTATATGCCCAGGTCTGCTTATGTGCCACTCAACTGTGGGAGGTGAACTCTGAAATGTAATATTATGACCTGGGCCATTGTCTCTTGCAATTTTTTTCCTTTGGATTATCTTAGTGATGGATTCGACCCATTTTTTCATTGCTTTACCTGAAATACATTTTAACAAACATTTAAATACTCTTTAACACCTTTTAAAAAAAATGTTTAAAGTAATACAAGTGATACATGAATAGTCATTGCTATAAAATTCAAATGAGCAAAGTAAACACTAAAAGCCCCCTCCCCAGTCTCCTGACAGGTAACCACTGCTAACAGTGTGGCTTGTATCGAGACCTTTCCAAAACATATTCTTAAAGTAACTTGATTTTTCACCTCCAACATTTTGAAGCTTAGTTCAAAATACTATTTTCATAGTCCATATTCCATATGAAATGAAAGATTAACAAGAATATGTTCCATACATCTACACATCTATTTAATATTGTATTTCAGAACCCAATTATGAGGACTGATTCATCATATTAGTCTATTTTTTGTTGTGCCTGTCTTTTGTATAGGAAAGTAATCTACTTAACCCTTCATTTTCTGATTTTCATTTAGACTGAAAAATGGATATAAAACCAAGTTTGTCTAGGCAAACTTGGAGTCATATAATCACAGAATTTTGAAAGTAAAGGAAACCTTGGAGATAAGCAATGCTAGTTTCTCATGTTTTTCATAAGTAAGTTGAATGAGTCTAAAGAATAAAAATTATGTTTCTGATTGGTGCTGGTGGTAAAAAGCAATCTGTCAGTGGAATACACTATCTTTTCCCTGATTTGCTCTATTTATCCAACCATGCACTTTTATCAGTGGTGTTACAGTGGCAAAAGAATTCCAGCCTATACCAAGGGTAAAAATAGTTTCAATTAAGTGCTCTAGCTTAACCTGAGAAATGGTTCTTAAAAGAACCATGTCTATAACAGATGAAAGTATGCTGAGTCACCAGGATGCCTGCTGAGCCATTTTACAGTTGTCAATGCTGGTTTTGTTGTTTTGTTTTCTGAGACAGGGTCCTACTACTGTAGTCCTGGCTGTACTAAAACTCATAGAAATCCTCCTCCCTCTGCCTCCTGAGTGCTGGGAATAAAGGTATGCACCACCACACCCAGCCTAAATGCTGTATGATAAGAAAGTTTAACATTTTCAAATGAACTCTAATGGTATCAATTGACAGTAACCACATTGGTAATTTTATCACATATAAAAGTAGGAACTTAAGAGAAACATACCTCTTACTGTTCCAATAAATTCTTCCATTCTTTGTAAAAGGTCTGCATCTCTTTCAAAGTCATAGAAATGGTGCTCCACCCAGTGCCGACACACGTTTAACACCCTGTGGCATTGATACAACACAGAATCTAACACTGAGTGTACACAAGAAACAAGTGAACAGGCTCCTAAAGCTGCACCGACTCAGATAAGACTCTTCCTCAGTCTGCTTCCCTTCACCTTGCTTAGGAACAGTTCTTTGAACATTTCCACTTTTTTTTCCTGGCTTTTTTTTTCCGAGACAGGGTTTCTCTGTGTAACCCTGGCTGTTCTGGAACTCAGAGATTGGACTGCCTCTGCCTCCCAAGTGCTGGGATTGCACCACTACCGCCCAGCTTTGAACCCAGGTCTGAGACATATCTTCACTACTTACCTCAACTGTACAGGCTGAATATATTCCTTTCTAAACCTCTTGAGCTCTGCACTCAGGGGCTGATCTCCATTCTCTATAGCTATACGATCAGCTTCTGTTGGCTCAGGCTCTGGAATTTCAAATCTAACATGAAACAGAAAAAAAATAAAGAAAATATCATATCAAATCCAAATTCACAAACTTCTATTTATACTTATCAGTACAATCAAGAGATAATATAAAAAATTACTACAGATACACAGACACATAAGGGAAAATTCACTTTTATAGTGTAAAGGCTAATGATAATATTTTTAAGTTAATATTTTTAAAAAGTTAGTTTTGTCAACAGCTTAAACTAACTAGAAGTAAAATAAAAATACATGTAAAATTTAAAACAAATGAGGCTAATTCCCAGTTTTAGTCTGTAGATAACTTTAAATCAGTAGACATAATTTTAGGGTGGTTAATGCTTGAAACTTGATTGTTCTTTGGATAGATCAAAAATATTTTCCATGATAAAAGCATTTGCTCATTGACAAGATTCATTTTATTCATTATGTAGTAACTTGAAAACTTGTTTAGAACTTATGAACCATTAAAATCTGAATTTCTAGTGCCTCACTATTTTAAAGACACGGTTTCATATAGTTCAGGGGAACCCTAAATTTCCTATGATAGTCAAAGATGACCTTGAACTCCTGATCCTCCTGCCTCTACCTCCCAAATTCTCAGATTATAGGCATATGCTCAGCCTAGATTCTAAATCATCCATATTGATAGAGTTCTTTAACTTGATTAATTCAGGTTGGGAATACTGCTTAGATTAAACCAAAAGCTCATGTTTCAATCCCCAGTGCCGCTGAAACCCTGAAAAGTTGGAGTTTTAAATACTGAAACAATATAAAATTTTGATTATTTAAATAATCAAAGTTAGCTTTTATTTTAAGAGTTCAACTACAGTTAAGCTTATTAACACATTTATGGAAAACATATCTTAGTCCTTTTAAAAACAAAGAACTTAAACATTTAAAATTGACAGACCTTTCTATTAGAAGACTCAGTAGTTCTTGCGGTTTGCAAAAGGATCTGTATGTTGTAAGAAATGTCCGAACAAAATTTGGGTCTAGGAAGAAAAAGGAAAAATATTAAAGTCTTATATAAACAATGATTAAAACTATTATTTTCAGTTTCAAAAGAGATCAAATACTCAGTCTTAAAAAGTCCACAAATATTTTACCAGAGAGATAGCTTGAGATTTTATAATGTACTGGTAGCTTCAGTTGCTTCATAAATCAGTGGCAAAAAAGCAAAACCAAAACCCTCAAAAAAACACTGATTGTAAAATATAATCAACAGACTTCTTGCCCTGTCTTAACTCATCATTAGCAAGGAATGTGCAATGGAGAAAAGCAAGAACAGGGAACTGAACCAGGTTTCCATTTGCTACCAGGATCTCAAAGGTTCGCCTGTTGGTCCATTTACCTTGTAGAGATGGCAGCAGCAGCAACCCATCTGTCTCCCGACATCCAGTTTAATTAACTACATTTCCTAATTTCCTTTAGATTTTGTTAACATAGCATAAAACTAGAAAACAAATCTTACAAAGTACTACTACTTAACAGTAGTAGTAGTAGTAAATAGTTTTTAAAACTATTAACTCAATTGCCAGAGGCCTTATTTATAACTGCTAAAAAAAAAAAAGTTTCAAACTCCTCTATGCCATTAAAAAGGCCATGAGATGGCTCAGTGAGCAAAAGTCTTTTGCCACCCAAGCTTGATGACCCTGAGATCAATCCCAGATTCCAAAAGTTGGTTGTTGTCTATCTCTCTCCTCCCTCCCTGCCACACCCCATTCACACACTGAGAGAGAGGTGGGGTGGGGGAAGAATAAAAAAATAGTTCTAAAAAGCTCTTGCTTTTATTTGAAGTAGTTATGAAGTAGTTACAATAGATGTTCAGTCATAGTACAGGAGGCTCCAACCCCTTCTTCAGAGGCCTACTCTGCATTCACATCTCCATGGAATAAAATGGAGGCCCACCGAGTCAGATGACTCTGTCTTGCCTTCTCGGATCTTTTTTTCCTTGACAGTTTTCTTCTAGGTTAGGTAGCTATGATCAGCACAAAAGACCCTAGGCTATTTCCTTCTGCATAAGGAAGGAAAAGACACTTTCTTGTACTGGAGGAAACAACAATAACAGCAACAAAACCCCAAAAACCAGTTCTTTGGGTATGGTGGCATGGGCCTTCAATATCAGCAGATGCAGAGGCAGGCATATCTCTGGGAATTCAAAGCCAGTTAAAGACACACAGTAAGACTATCTGCAAAACACCACTCACTTCTACAACTCAGATTTCTCTAAGGTCTACCCACAATTAGTCCAAAGTCTTTAAAAGAAAGGAGAACATCTGTTAACTTGAGTCTCTTATAAGAACATCTCTCTGTTTACATTAACATGGGTAAACTGACGGGAAATTCACTGGTGGCAGTAAATACCTATACATTATTGATCAAAATTTTGTAAGAAGTCTTTTACTAGGATAAGGTTTAGTGAAATTAGAATATATCTAGAAAATTTTTAAGTTGATTCTAAGAAACCTAAATTTGACCTAAAAAAATCACACAGTAATTTTTTTAACCTTAAACTAAAATTCATAGATTTATGACAAGATAGAACCTGATCTAATCTGCTGGTATATATTATCATCAAAATAGTGAACTGATTTAACTATCAAACAGCCCTAAACTTAAAGTATTTAACAATTTTTCACTTTGAAGAAAAAAATTATAGAACAAAAGGATATTATTGTGGGAGTTTTTTGCTTTTGAGACAGGGTCTAGCTAGATATCCAGCCTGGTCTTGAATCATAATCCTCTTGCTTTAGTCTCCTGAAAGTGCAGGGATTACAGGCATGTTTGACCATGCCTCCAGCTAAACACTTCTTTGGTTTTATTTAATGTTCCTTCCTTTAGTTTATACCTTCTAAGGCTAGAGTGGGTTACTGGTAAAAGTATTTTAAATACATAAAAATCTTTTAATAATTTCCTTTTTGTTGGTATTTTATTGTTTGTCTTCAGTTACAGAGATCCTCAGTTAAAGACTAATGTCTCATCCAGAAGAAAAGATTTAAAAACAGAAGGCTGTACAAGATTTTAAAACAGAGGTATTTATCGGTACCATCACAACCCTCCCTTTCAAGAACCTTCTTCCTGTCCTGCAAATCCATTTGTAAGGTGAGGCTTCTCAAAATAGCATGTGTTTAGGAAGCAACAGCAGGGCCACCGTGGGGCTGCTCAGCTGGCTGCACGCCCTTGCTAGAGTTGTGTATCCTAGATGAGGGCTCTTGAGTATCTCTGGGCTGGGCTCCACATTGCAAGTGTGTGCCTACCACTCCTCCAAACCCAGGCTTATTTCAGGCTGACAATTTAATATCACACTCAGAACTATTTCTTTTCAAATGCTACCCAACATCAGGCTAAAAGCTGTGAGTTTCAAACAGAAGAGAAGCAAGTGCTGAGTATGTTTTAAGAAAAGTATGGCTATTTTTTAAAGTGGGGTCTTCATCTTAGGCTAGTGGCTGATGACAGTGCTGGGAAGGGCACACTCCACCTCCATGTCGCACAGTCACACGTGGCTGCTGTATGAGCTCTGGGGAGGCGAGCAGCTCAGTCAGAGGAGTAAGCCGACTTACAGCGGTCAGACAGTAGAGTGGGGGAACCATAGAAGAGAACATGACCATTTGGTTCCTGCTCTGGTGCTCTTCTATCAAGGCAGATATCCCCCAGGGTTAGAGGATTCCCCTTAGCCGTCCCTAGCTCTGACATCTAAATATATCCAGTTTATCAACTTATTACAGTGTCACTAAGAAGTGTACATACATGACGAATTCAGAATGCAGTTGTAACTGCTAAGCTGGTTAGAGGCACCAGAAATCACTAGAAATGAACAGTCTAATGATGATCGTCTAACTTGTGGAATGTTAGAAAGCAGCAGCTGTTCTTCCTATAACACTGTTCGTAAGAGGAGCTTCTGGTGCTGGCAAACGAAATAAATACTCCATAGTAACACTACTGTAGTGTGGTCTAATGTGACTGAAACTTAATTTGTTCTTATTTTGGCTGGAAGCTAAAAGTAGCCTTGCCAAAAAGGGAGGGTGGGGTGTATGTGAACAACTAAAATACTCCAAAAAAACTGGCAGAAGCTTAAGTACTTAAAAAAATTAAAAGCTACCTATATTCCCATGCTGGTTTTAAAACACACACACACACACACACACACACACACACACACACACACACACACACACACACACACACACAGTTATTTCTAACCTAAAGCAATGAGCAATTCTTAATGAATAACAAATTTATTTAAGTCAGGCAGAATCTGGCTTTAAGGTACATACATGAACAAATGCTCACTCATAAGATGGTAGCTCAGTTTGACATTCTCTTCTGATATATAACCAAAGGTCAGTCTGGACATGGACTACTCAGACACAACCCTACAACTTCAACATCAGCAGAGGAGCTAACCCACCAGAGGTAACCTCCTCCTTACCTGCCCCTACCATAGTTTCTCTGCTTCTTCATACACTCTGTATACAAACACCTACTGAAGCTAGTCTGAAGTTCTTGGTATAGGCCCACGTTACAAATAAAAAGGAACAGGTTCCTTTATAAAAAGGAACCTGTTACAAATCATGTGTCCATGCCAAGTAGGAGCCAGCAAACGGATTTCACAAATACATGAGTATCAAGCCATCTCGGAAGCCAGCCACATAGCACAGGCCTGTGAGACCAGTGAGCCTGAGACAATGAGTCTGGAGGATCCAAAGTTCAGACCCAGCTTAGACTGTAGCCTTTCTTCATCTATAAGCTGTGGTTATTTTTAAGTGGTTTGCTTGTTTGTTTATTTGTTTTCTGAGATGGGGTCTCATGTATCTCAGATTGACCCAAAACTTACTATATAGCTGAGGATGGCTTTGAACTTCTAATCTTCCTGCCTCTGTCTCCTGAACGTTACATGCAGAGATGATAGGCATGTGCCGCTATGCCCAGTTCATGAGGTGCAGGGACTGAACCCACAGCGTCATGCATGTTAGGCAAGCATTCATCCACCTGAGCCATACCCCAGACCATGGTTACTATTTTTTTGCTGGCCTTATAGATAACTTCAACCACTGAACAATTCTTTGTTATTTGGTGTACAATAATTCAAAAATCTTCTGAACTTCAATTCTACCCACATTATATCTAGTATTCAGAATAGAATACAGCATATTAAATTTGAGGTCACCAATCTTCCTTTTTCTGTCCCTACTTTGATTTAATATTTGATATTTAATATGGCAAGGTCTTAAGACTTATGAAATATTGATTACATTAAAAATCTATTTGTGCAGAGCCCCCTCCCCCAGCTGCCATAGTGGAACACTGTTAATCAGGATGTCTGTTTGTGTGATAATCCTCCCTTTAATTCAGCCATTTAAAACCTCAAGAAACAATAAGCTCCTCAGCAAGGATTATAAACAATCACTTCTGAATTCCTTAAAAGAAGGAAACAGACGCTATGCTGACGCACAAACACTTTAAAAAAATGCAGGGTTTAAAAATAGAAGCGCACTGCCCTATAGATGAAAAGCTAAACGCCCAGGCTGAACTCATGCGAGCTATGGACTCAGATCTGAATGTGCATTTTATATCTGAGTACAAAGATAGCAGTAAATACCTCAGAAAAATATCTCAAGTGTTCTTAATCTCATCTTCTACAGAAGTAGCTTACCACAGAGAGGAGACAGTCTGGCACAGCTCAGAGCTCTAACTTAACTGCTCTCCTTGCCTCAGTGTCAGCAGCCCATTCTCTACAATGCATGGTCAGACCACCAACTCTTTTTCCCCCAGTGTTGCTTTAAGTCAGCTTAGCTGCAGTGCAGTGTCTCCAGCAGCTCTGTGAAAGGACCTTCCTGCTCTCCCTTCCCTTGTGACATTGCTTTCTGGTTGCTTACTCTAGGTAAGGAAACTGTCTCTTCGTATCACTGCCAAGTTTAAAATAATCCAACTGAGTAATTTTCCTGCCAGGCTTCAAGGTGAATTCCCCCAAATCTGATCTGGTCAGTGAACTACTCTATGTCCAGAAATATTGGGGATGAAAGACAAGTTATTAATGAGACTGTCACATTGTTATCATTTATGTATGTTATCCATCTTTTAAATCACATTAATATAAATGTATTCTTCCAGAAAGCATTATTTGTAGAGCATACTATTCTGCTAGCCCAACAACTAGGCTCTGTCAGGAAAACACCTGGTGGCAAACACCTGTACTTACAGCACTCAGGTGGCTGCCTGTCCTCTCTCAGTAACAAAGTAAAGTGGAACAACTGAGTACAGACCAGTGACAGAATTAAAAGAGATGTAGAATCCAACTGCATACAGATCTGCTCATCACAATGCTCAGAACTTACTACCTATTTCAATTAAAAACAAAAAAAAAACTATATCTCTTCATAGTATACCTGCATTTGCCCCAAATGAATAACCACCATGAGAGTAATTAAAACTCCATTTTTATTATTCATCATGTATAACTTTTTAAAAGGTGTTATCATATTAAAATAATTTTTAAAAATTCAGTTTGAAAGTGTCAGTGGGACATGAGTAGAAAATATATTCTGCTGAATAGAAATTAATTTCTAGGGGCTGGAGAGATGGCTCAGCAGTTAAGAACATTGACTGCTTGTCCAGATGTCCTGAGTTCAATTCCCAGCAACCACATGGTGGCTCACAACCATCTGTAATGGGATCTGATTCCCTCTTCTGGCTTTCATTAAGAGGACAAAGCATTCATATACATTAAATAATCAATAAGAAGTATTTTTTTTAAAAAACAAAATTAATTTCTAGATTTCATTCTGTAATTAACTGATAGGATTTTTAGCAAATCAAACAATCCACAGGGGTCTTGGCTTCTGAGGGTGTAGACAGCTCCTGGCACTACAGGTATGTAACCCTGTTTGTAAGTTATTCCTGTAATACATGAGAAATCAAGTTAGCCAAAGCCAAGCTGAATGTGAACTAATCAAATGTGAGCCAGTTTCTCTTCGTTTTTTGTTATGTCTAAGTAACTTACAATATTCTACATCATGTCGAAGTGCTACGTTCACCATTACTTATCAAATTTCCTTGTGTATTATACAGTGCCTTTTACTATATAATAAAAAAAAGTGCATTATTAATTTTAACTTTTGTTTCAGTATAAGCCATAACCTGTACTGCATGTTCTCCAACAAAAACACACTAATAACCAACTAACCAGATCAAAAATCCCTTTTTTAATTGGGGAGACTGAATAAAAGAAAAACACAGACTAATGTTTACCTCAGTCACACCGGCACTGATCACACAAACTGCATAGACATACACATAAAAGTTTTAAAAATCATCTCATAAGTGATATATGTCATAATTGTAGCTGGAGGAGACCTTACAATATTGATTTTATATCTCACAAATTTATGGTTGTCTATCAAAAGCACAGTCTATACTGTCATAGTAAGTCAAGAATGGGCTTTATAGGATAGTTAGTCTAGGTGGAAAAAAAACCATACTGTAAGTTAAAGACATCAGAGAACAGCGAGTAAACTAATAACACTAATTTCATGTACTTCAAGCTCACAACTCATAAAGTTGCTGGTGGACACCGGTTATACCAGTAACATATTTACAAAATAAAATATTTAATTAAATTTCAAAACAGGACAAAACAATGTCAAAAAACTTGGTTATGGGCTGGTGAGATGGCTCGGCGGGTAAGAGCACTGACTGCTCTTCAGAAGGTCCTGAGTTCAAATCCTAGCAACCATATGGTGGCCCACAACCACCCATAATGAGATCTTACGCCTTTTTCTGGTGTGTCTGGAGTCAGCCACAGTATACTTATGTATAATAATAAATAAATCTTTGGGCCAGAGCAAGCAGAGACTGAGCAAGCGGAGTTGACCAGAGCAAGCAGAGGTCCTAAAACTTCAATCCCCAACAACCACGTGAAGGCTCACAACCATCTATACAGCTAGTGTACTCTCATACATAAAAATGAAATAAATAAATCTTAAAAAAAAAAAAACTTAGTTATAGCACTGACATTCTTCGTTTTATTTTTCTTTAATACTGGAAGATTTAAATTTTTTTTCTTTTAACTTTAAAAAGTAAAACGGGGACCTGAGAGAGAGCTCAGTGAGCACTCAGTTCAACTCCCAGCAACCACATGGTGGCTCACAACCATCTGTAAGAGGGATCTGATGCCTTCTTCTAGCGTGTCTGAAGACAGCAACAGTGTACTCACATACACACATACATTAAAAAAAAAAAAAAAAGTAAACCAGGTCCGGAGAAAAGGCTCAGAGGTTAAGATTACCACTGCTCTTCCAGAGAACCTGGGTCTGCTTCCTAACCACCATCTGTAACTTAAGTCCCAGGAAATCTGACGCCCCCTTCTGGACTCCACTGACACTGTACACACATGGTACACAGACATACAAATAAAAACAAAAATAAATCTTAAAAAAAAAGGTAAAGTAATGTCATTAAATTTCAGTAAACTGGACTTCATCAAAACTGTGATGAACTTTAAGTGTTGATATAAGACAGTAAAAATATTACCTATGGCTCTTACTCCTGCTTCTCCACCTTGCCTCTTCCCCTTGTTCCTGCTCTCTCCCCATTCCCTTCCCCCTCTCTCCACGTGGTCATGGCCATCCCCTACTTCTCTACTCTCTCCTTCTCTCTGCCTTTCTCTACCTCTACTACTCTCTTAACTCCCCCCCCATACCCTAAACTCTATTCTATACTAAAAAAAAAAATTATGCAAAAGCTAAAAGTTGACAGCGGTACAATCATTAGGTGTGTATAACATCATAACAAAAGTAGCTTTGCACACAAGGAAAAAAGACTGATGGGCCACATAAAACCTATTAGCATACTGAAGTATGATTAAATGTATACTCCTTCTAAATAAATAAATAAATTAGTTGTAACTTATAACTGCTAATTATGAATTACTGATGTCAAATACAGTAGCTTAAAATTACAGAAATATTTTAGAAACAGATTGTAAATTTTAGAATATAGAAATAATTAATAAATTCAATTTTTAATAGAAAAAAAGGACAGCTTGCTCTATTGAGTCTCTAGTGATCATTGCTGACTATACTGTAGAGAAAATTAAACTGTGTCCTTAATAAGCAGAGGTAAAATACACAAAATAACTTACTCTAAATACTCTCAGAATGCCACTCCTCAAGAGTCAAAATGTCAGTCCCCGTGACACTGCAGTGCCAACAACTCATATGTTCATTTTTTTAAACTGAGCTTATATGATTTTTCCTTTGTCCTTTTCATAAAAAAACTAGCAAGCCGGATTGAGGATAAAATGAACAGGTTTTAAATTCACAAGGATTTAAAAACAAAGACAATGTAGCAAGAAAAACAAATTGAACTTTTATTGTTGAAAAAATTACTTAAGAGTATTTGAAAACCACAATTTTGGGTTAACAAAGTATTTTTCTTATTTTATAATTTTAAACAGTATACAGAAGGTTGATAAAGACTATGTGAATAGCTAGTTTATAATAATTACTAATAACTTTAGTAATTATTATAAACTATATTATAATTTAGTAACTGTAGCTTTTTACAGTATGTAAAAAGAAAGGTAATCTACATTTTAATGTAACTACTAGGCAGCTGTAATTTTCTTTTTTAAACTTTAATATTTTTTTAATTTTTGAATAATAAGCATAATGACTGTAGAAGTCCCTGGGTAAAGTTTATAGTACCGTGGAACCGTACATGAGGCATCTCATACATACTGTTCAACATGTCTCAGCCACTGAAACTGAACACTGAAAATGCATGTTCAGAGAAGCCTAGTCATTTCTAAGAACTCGCCTTTGGAAAACTCTGCTGATGTACTATGGAAAGGCCTGCAAAGAGTCTAAACAACTAAAGCCAAACTAAACTCTAGCTTGTATACCAGACATATATAGATAATGGCAACCACACATTATGAAGTGGTTTGAGATCACTAATAAAAAATAGTACTCAAATTTAACTTATTTCCCTTTGATAGTTCCCAACCATACAAAGTTCTACTTGTATTTAATAAATTGAAGGAAAGGCCTTGTTAAATGATCCTCAGTTTTATATAGTGAGAAACTAATGGATATTTTAAAGCCAATCCCACTAGCACCTGAATAGCTTCCAAAGGAAACAGAGAACTCACTCAGAGGACATTTTAAAAAACAGGAAAATAAATATTTTTCCCCAGAAACTTACATTTCCTAAAAACAGGAATATATTTAAATGAGGAGTATGGGGATAGAGGTTAATTTTGACATTCAAGTATTTAAGAATACCATATTATGAGTTATATGATCTTAAATCACACATTTCTTTTAAAGAAA
Source organism: Mastomys coucha (assembly GCF_008632895.1). Classification (NCBI taxonomy): domain Eukaryota; kingdom Metazoa; phylum Chordata; class Mammalia; order Rodentia; family Muridae; genus Mastomys; species Mastomys coucha. Next base: position 13,952,437 of record NW_022196912.1, on the reverse strand, counting down.
AGACATTAAAATTTCCATCTAAACTTACAAATAGTTTCACATTCAGTATTTCATGAATGTTTTCTGACAACACATTATGGTATAGCATCTGATATTAATTTTTGAGATGAAAACTATGGTTTTGGGATATAAAGGGGCCCTGATCTGGTGATGGGGCAGTTCAGTGCTATCTGCTCCACCACAATTCTGAAATGGCAATTATCAAACTCCTCACTATGTGTCAGACCATATAAGATGACACAGTATTCCCTTTACCTCTTAACCACTGTATTTAATTCTACCTAGCATCTTTCTAGGTTTTCTTTAAAACCTGTTAAGGTAAAGCTCTTTGCATAAGTAACATTAAGAACAAAATACTGAAAATGGAAATGGCTTGGTCTTATTTCTACTGCTTTTTACTGGGTAATGTTAGACAAGTGACCATTTTGTAAATATGATAGAAAAGGTAAAAACTTCAAGAAATACAGAGTGATGGTTTTAGCCAATGCTCCTCTATTAGAGAAGTATTTGCTTGCTGTTAGTTTTCTATTTCAGGCACAATCACCCACCCATCAAATCAGTCAGTTTAAGCAGGAAACACAGTGAAAGCTCTCGTGTATCTTACCTGCGTACATATGGTATGTAAGCCTCTCGATGAGCTTAACCACAGTCCCTGCTTTGATAATGGGGATCCCAGCCTTGGGCTGCACATTCTCTTCAAATAGAATATTCTCCTCGGAGTCGGGTTCTGCAAACCTGTACACATCAGCACTAGGCAGCCTCATCTGCTCCTCCTTCTCCTCCTGCAGCATTGTCACATCGAGCATCCTCTCCAGGGTGCTGCGGTACTGCAGAGATATCAGTGCTGCCATCCAGTTGTTTTTCTCTTCAGCTGACTTGGCAGAAAATATAACACTATTTCCATCTTTCAGAATTATTTCAAAAGCATGCTTGTATTCACTGGTGTCATCTTTATCGTTAATTTGTACCTTTCGCATAAAAAACTTTTCTTTAAGCCGATATTCTGCACTGCTAGCACCAGGAAGTCTTGGCTGCCCATGATTTGATTTACAGCAAATCATTAAACCATCGAAGAGAAATATGTGTCTCTCGTGTTTGGCTCCTACACGTGTAAGAGTTCCTTCCATTATGAACTCATTGCAGCACTGTCCAATGTCTTTCCCCTCCCAACCATCAATATTCTTCTGAATCTCGTTCATTTTCTTGATGGCTAGTTGTTTCCCCTTCATTTGCTGGCTGTAAAACCGACATGCAGACTCACTGGGGTAAAGGAAAAAACACTATTAGTACACAGAAAACAGAATTTAGAGTTCATGCAGATAAGGTGACAAGGAAAAATATAACTTAAAACATCACTGATGTGGTATTTACTAATTCCACAAATAATACATGCAATTATACAACTATAAGAACTAAGCACAGAATTTTTTTCAGATTTATAAAAATAACAGTGATGTTCAACTACATAAATTCAAATACAAAACAATTATCTCTGCCTTGAATATTAAACATTTAGAAAGATAACTATTAACAAGTAGCCAAACACAGTAAAAAAAATGAGATATGAAAGCAAATTGTAAGTATTTTTAAATGCACAAGACTCAAAGATAAAAGCTTACAGCACATGTTACAATGGAAAAGTAGATCTGCTAACTAAATCACTGTCTGAGCTATAGAATTCCAGAACACTGCTAATCTGACTGATATAACAGTGACGCTGGCACAGATCTGCCCGGCTCACTTTTGCTCCATCCCCTTCAGCTTACCAGCTGCTCCTCAGGAGGTCTTGGCTGGGAGTAAGCAGGGAAAATGCACAAATATGAAAGGTTTTTCAAACAATAACAAATTCTCCTGGCTTTGATGTCACTTCCTCTGAAAGACCAAGCTTGTCACTAATACCGTTTTCTTCATTGTTTACTCAAGGAGGGTAGCTAAGGCCCCTGAATTTGTACCACAACTTTCAGTATAGAAAGGAAGAGACTTTAAAGTGGGAATATTTACCTCAGTCTTCGTTTTGCAAGACTTTTGGAGCAAATTTTTTCCATGCCACTTTGGACATTAAGCAGAGCTGTTATTGCTTGCTTCATACACTCCTTGTCTTCTTGGTCTTCACTCTTTTCTTCCAACTGCTGTAGAAAGAGCAGAAGGGGGGCCTCACTTTATTTAAGGATAAATAGTGCTCATTCAGCTTTTCCTACTTCAGCAATTTTAAATGTTCTATAGATGTATTTTTTAGATTTCTTTCATTTGTATGAGTGTTTGCCTGCATGTCTGAAAGTGCACCCTATGAGTGCTTCATGCCCAAAAAAGACAGAAGAGAATTTCAGATCCCCTGGAACTGGAGTTGCAGGTAGCTGTGACTCACTGTATAGGTGCTGGGAGCTGAACCAGGGTCCAGTGCAAAAGCCACAGTGTCTTAACAGTCGAGCCACCGCTCCTGCCTCTCAATCTGAAGTGTTTTCCTAGGCTGATGATGCAGCCTGGCAGTGTTTACCCAGCTTGCATAAAGCCTGTGTTCAATTCTCTGATACCATAGAGCCCAGACATGGCTGCAGATACCTATAATCACAGGACTCAGGAAGAAGTGGCAGCCTTGGATACACGAGAAGCTCTATCCAAAGAAAAACAGCAGTTCTCATTGTTTCTGCAAGGTTTGGCAGCACATTCATGTCACTCACAGGGTCTAAGGTCAGCCTAAGCTCTATAAGCAGAAGGCTCTGTCTCAGAAGACTTTACTTTTCTGTGTTTTACTGTCTGTATTAACACATCACCAAGTTTTCCATGTGAAAGCATGAGGAGCCACTTTAGAAAGAACATGTTGAACCTTAAAAAAAGCAATGTCATGTATGTACTCAGTAGTCATATTCCCGAGAAGACACAGCACAGAACTGTTCCAACTCCCATAGGAGTTAAGCGTGGCTCTAGCACAAGGGTACTCCTAAAGATAGAATCAAATCAATCAGGGCAAGATTGCTCAGCAAGTCAGTTGTTGCCAAGCCTGATGGCCTGAGTTCAGTCCTAAGGACCCACATGGTAGGAAAATGACTCCTGTAAGTGGTATTATGATCTCCAAAATCATGTCCATCCTCTTCTCCTTATCCCTCCCTACATAAGTGAATAAATGTTTTTTTTAAAAGTCTTTAAAAATGTAAAGTCCAGAAACATTCAAGTCATTTACATACAGAGCAAGATATGACAATAGGGAGAATATTGTTCCCTCTGTATTTTGTTCTGATTATAGATATATTTTAAGTGTGTGTGTATGTGTGTGTGTGTGTGTGTGTGTGTGTGTGTGTGTGTGTGTGTGTGTGTGAGTGCAGTGCTGGAGTTACAGATGTTCCCAAACCACCCTACATGGATGTTGGGAACTGAACTCTTGTTCTCTGGAAGAGCAGCAAGTGCTCTTCCGTACTGAGCCATCTCTCTGGCTCGTGTTTTTGTTACTGTTATATTACCAACTTAGCAAATATACCCAATGTAGAAAATTCTAATATAAAGCATATACCAAAAAAAACATGCTTAGGGATGCATTGATTTTGTATTCAAAAAATGTTTCAGAGTCCTTTATGTATCATTGAACTTGCATTTTGCATATGGAATATATTGGCATATGAAAAATACCACTTGTGTTTTATTTTACATGTATGGGTATTTTGCCTGCATGTATCTCTGTGCACCATGTGTCTTGAAGGCCAAAAGAGGATGTCATACCCCTTCAAATAGAGGTGCAGACAGTTACTAGCTTGCATATTGGTACTGGGACTGAACTTGCGTCCTCTGGAAGGGCAGCCACTTTAACCACTGAGCCATCCCTTCAGCCTCACTGTTAGTATTTTAGAAAGCACAAACCCAAAGTATTTTTTTTTTCTGTTTTCTTCCTTTCTTTTTTCTGAGACAAGGTCTTGTGTGCCTCTGTCTGGCCTTGAACTCTTAATCCTGAGGCCTGCCTCCTCCTTTTAGTGCTAGTATTATAGGTTTGTGCCACCATGTTTACAGTGCTGGGGGTGGAACACAGTGCTAGAAAAGCACTCTATCAACACAGCTTACTCCAGCCCCAAAGTTTTTGAACTCAAAGTTTTCTGATGAAATGTTTTTAAATGTTCTTTTTGCTTTCACAATTAACAGGCAAGTATTCAACATTTCAAAGTAATAAAGACTTTTTTTGAGGTAGTCTCACTATGTAGACAAAGGTGGCCTCAAACTCACAGGATCTGCTGAATGCCTCCCAAGTGCTGGGATTAAAGGTTTGTGCTCATCACACACAACTAATAATCTTTCTGTATATCCATTATTTTCTTTTTATTTAAGTTGATTTAAATTAGGAAATTATGTAGAACAATTAAAGCTAATTATCCTTAAAGAGGTGGCTCATTCTTGCCACAGAAACAAAGCAGCTGCAGTCATGGAAATGACAGCAAAGATGTGTTCTCCTTACTTTCCACAGTGACTGTTATCAGTACTACAACTACTAAGATGGTGTCGTGTATGCACAGAACCTCACCTAAGGAATCATTCTAAAGCAGAGTAAAAATGTGTTTGCCCTACATACACATACATAGTAAAAATACATATGTATACAGATGATAATAGCAATCTGTATGTCCTATCAGATGATAAAATTTACCTTTTTTTTAAAAAAAAAAAAGATTTATTTATTTTACGTATGTGAGTATACTGTCACTGTCTTCAGACACACCAGAAGAGGGCATCGGACTCCATTACAGATGGTTGTGAGCTACCATGTGGTTGCTGGGAATTGAACTCAGGACCTCTGGAAGAACAGCCAGCGCTCTTAACTGTTGAACCATCTTTCCAGCCCAAAATTTACCTTTTCATAGGAAAGGAGCCACGCATACGCTTGATTACTTTTTGGTTCCTTAGATATAAGCAGTGGGGAGGCCCCTGCTTAAGATGTGGTGGCTCATAACTAATCCAGCGCTTGGGAGTCTGAGGCAAAAGGATCACCTCAACTTTAAGGCTCTAGAGCTGGGCCTTTTCATATCTGCTCCTGGCCCCTGACTAACAGAAGGAAACAAAGGCAAAGTAGTACTGATGGTATAGTACATTACAGGGTACAACATGTACAGAGCAGCTCCCGGGAAACTACGGCACAGGTGCTGTAAAGAGCTTCTAAAGAGAACACAACTCTCAAGAATAAGACTTGTCTATTTTAACACAAAACAAACTGTAGCTGGTTTTTATGGTACTGGGGACTGAAGCCATGACCTTGCTCATAATAAGCAGGCATTCTACTACTGAGCTGCATCTCTTTCCCCACTTCCACAGTGTAATTGATTAAAGTTCACATTAACCAAAAAAATAGACTAGCTAGAATGTCTTCCCTTTTAAGAAGGAAGATATGAATTAATGATTTTATTTCTAGAAGCTACTTTTCTCCAACATAATATAAAATGAATACCATTTACTTAAATGAACAGGCAGGAAAGACCAGAACCTAAGGGTCATGACTGTCAGTCCAAAGACTTTTCCACTAACGTACACAATTAGCTGAAATGAAATAAAACCTATTTAGAAATGAGGTCTTTGCAGGTTTAATCAAACAAAACCATGCTAGATTATGACTGAACCCTAAATCCACTGAAGATCAACTGTGAGAAAGGAAAGGGCAGTGAGACGCTGCCTGAGGCAGAGAGTGGGAAGTGATGTGCCTGATGCAGGCAGAGGCCACATCCAGAGCATCCAGAGCGAGGCTCTCCATGAGAACCCTGATGGCTGCTGCCTCCTCAGAGGGCTGTTCCCTAGACCCTTAAAGATGCAGGCCCTTTCAATCCTGCTCTCTGCCTCTAGAGCAGAAAAAAATAAACTACTGAAAACAAGTGTTTTCAGCCACTAAGTTTATAGTTTGGTATAGCAGCCGTAGAAAATATCAGTATTACATACTACATACATAACAGACTTTAACCTGATTTTTCTTTTCAATGCAAAAGCAAGAGGTTTATTTTCTGGCGTGTCAGGTAACCTGATTTTTAAAATGAAAGAAAATTCACTTTTCCTTAAGCTACATGGATTCAGCATACTGCAAAGAGAATGGGGTAATTCTTCAGGATATAACTAAAGTTTGTTAAAATTTTTGGTGAACAAATTCCTAGTATTCAGAATTTTGGTCACTATATTTAGTTCTAAAAATCCAGTCTAAATTTGTTTAATAAACCCAACAAAATTTCATATTGAAAAATTACATCATAAGATCAAATGATTTTTCAAAAGCTCATAATAAATTTGGGTATGGTGATGCACACCTTTGATCTAAGCCATGACAAGGCAGAGGCAGGTAGATCTGAGTTTGAGGCCAGCTTGGTCTACAAAATGAATTCCAGGACAGCCGGGGCTACACAGAGAAACTGTGTCTCAAAGAAACAACAAAAAAGTACACAAGGAAGTATTTTTTCCTTCATAAAATATTAACCTCAATATTTCTAACTAATAAAAGGGTCTAAGGACTGTCTAATTTTGTGGAAATAATTTTTAAAATTCAAGTAGTACTAAAATCAGTAAAAATTTAGGTCAAAGAGATAGCTCTGATTAAGAGGACACAGTGTGTTCTTTCAGAGGACTGAAGTTTGACTGCCAGCACCTATCCAGCTGCTCACAGTGGCCTACAAGTGCAGCCCCAGGGGGTCTAACAACTCTAGCTTTTTAAAAAATTTTTATTGCATTATGATGAGAAAAGTTACATTATTTCAATTTATCTGAATTTGTTAACATTTAAAAACATATTTTAAATAAATAGAATTAAATCACATTCTTGTTTCCCTTTTTTACCCCCACTCCTCCCAGAGACCCCCGCCAATACCTACAATATCTTTTTTGTCATATTCCTTAAAATTTATAAAATATTATAACAATAAAAATAGGTATTATAAAAGTTGTTTGATATAAAACAACAATCAATTTAACAGTCTTATGTAGATGCTCAACTACAACAATAGTGAACAATTCTAGCTTTTAAAGGCACCTGCACTCACAGTGTGCGCACACACACACAGAGGCATATACATAGTTAAAAATAAAATCTTTTTTTTTGTTTTTTGTTTTTTGGTTTTTTTCTTGGTTTTTTTTGGAGACAGGGTTTCTCTGTATAGCCCTGGCTATCCTGTAGACCAGGCTGACCTCAAACTCAGAAATCCGCCTGCCTCTGCCTCCCAAGTGCTGGGATTAAAGGCGTGTGCCACCACTGCCTGGTTAAAAATAAAATCTTAATAAAAATTTTTAATTGAAAAAAATTTACTTTTTAATTGACAAGTAAAAATTATATATGTTTATGGTATATAGCATGGTGCTTGACAAAATATTTAAATTTATTTATTTATTTATTTATTATATGTAAGTACACTGTTATTGTCCTCAGACATACCAGAAGAGGGCGTCAGATCTTATTACGGATGGTTGTGAGCCACCATGTGGTTGCTGAGATTTGAACTCAGGACCTTCGGAAGAGCAGTCAGTGCTCTTACCCACTGAGCCATCTCACCAGCCCCAAAATATTTAATAGTATATACTGCCAAATATTTTTCTCAGGTGTAAATTCTTAAAATCTATTCTCAGCAATTTTCAAAACTTTACAGTATTATTATTTGCTATACTCACCATATGTGTACACACACATACACACATGTATGTATGTATGCATGTATGTGTGTTATAAGGAATTTTTTTTTTTCTGTTTAGAAGTAAGACCTTACTTTGTAGCCAGGCTAGTCTTGAATCTTTGTTCCAGGCCCTGAATGCTGGAAGCATGTTCTACATTAGACTGAAATTCTCTTGAATTTATTGTTCTTTCTGTCATGAGAAAAAGACCCAATCCAGTGAAGAATTCATCCAAGCACTCAGACTGGAGAACTCTTTGTTAGTGTGGGACAGACACTAGCTAATGCTAAAGGGGGTCCATCCCCAGCTACAATTTCCCTCAGCTTTTAGAGTGGGCTTTAATGTTGTAATCTTACTGTGTGTTCATCTAGGGGTGGCCTGTAAGGTCCCCATCCCCAAGCCACATTCTCTGAGTTCACAGAGGAGTCCCAGTCACCATAAATAACACTTAAGCAGATGGCAACCAAGGTTGTATTTCAACGCTCACTTTTTCCGGTAAGAGAAAAGGGCAAAGAGCAAATTGACAAGAAAAGCAAAACTGCAGCAAACTTAAATTCTAATGAAGTCAGAGCCTATTTCCTTTATCTTCCTACATTACCTAGGTAACATATGCTGGTAAGCTAACTCAAAGTTAGGCAGAGCCCCTTAGATTAATCCTTCACTTCTATGTGATTTAATATTTTCTGAGTAAGCTTATTAAATTCATTTTAATCATATTTCAATCAACACTATAAAGTTTAATACTTCTTCCCTTCTTCAGTCCTAACTCAAGTTTTGTATCCATTGACAAATCTCTTCCTAATGTCCCCAACTCACAGGAAACATTACGTTACTCTATTTCTTTGTCTGACAGTATTATGCAAATAACAGCAAAATTCCACCCTATGAATTTGTAAAGCTAAAGGCATTCTAAGGTTTCCAGATAAACACATATACATAAAATGAGGCCAGCCTGGTCTACAAAGTGAATTCCAGGCCAGCCAGGGCTACACAGAGAAACCCTGCCTCAAAGGTCTCAAATTTATATTTATATTCAAATATATATTCATATATTTATATGTATTCATATACATAAAATTTACAGCTAAACCTTTTAAAATACAACAGATAGGAATTGAGAAAATAAATATTTTTGCTACTCATTATTTAGCAAGCATTTAATAAATGATTTAAATGCCAGGTACTATGCTAGGCATGAGAATTCAAAGGCATATAGGCTTTGTTATATTTCCTCAGGGAACATGCTGTCTGAAGACAAGGCAGACAGTAAAAGTGTGACAAGTTCTATAAGAAGGTATGAAAAGCAGCAGCAGCTTGGCGGACAGATAAGCTAGGGAACAAAGGGGCATCTGATAGGTAGCCTCCAATGAACAAATTCTCAACTAATAAGGGAGCTTAGAAAAAGAGGAATTACACCAGGTCAGTGGGAGGAAAAGGAAAACAAATGGCACTGGCATATCCAGGGCTGCTGAAGCTCGTGGGCAGAACTGACTACTGAGATAAAACTAAAGACAGCAGCAGTGGAGCTCAAGAATTGAGACTTCCTGTTGCAGGAGCCAGGGAACTAACTGTACCTTCCCATCTCTCAAGAGTTCAAGGAATTACAGAGATGATAGATATAAAGAAGTTGTTATTGTGTCTAAACAGTGATATGATGGTGATGCCACTACAAATGGACACTTGAGGCTGAATACACAGTCACTTCTGATGTTAAATCATGAGTGCTGCCAGTAAGGGAGAGAGAAGAATAAAAGGTGGGGCCACGCTAGCCAACGAAGACAGTGAGTATAGAGAAAAAGCAGAGCTCTGATGGGCAAGAGAGTGCAGTGTGGTCATTACAGACAGTGATGAAAACACACAACTGTCAGTGTCATTCATGAAGTAACCTTTACAAATGCACTGTTTGAGGTTGATAGTTCCTACCTAGTAAAATAAGCAGTCTACAAACAAGGAAACCAGGGATCAAAAAAAATAAAGTGACTTTCTCTATCCGCACAACAGGTAGAAAGACGTCAGTGTCTACAAAATTCTGAACCCACTCCACACACAGATAAAACTATGGTTAGGTTCCAACTGCCCCAATCTCATGCAATCAGCTGTCTCCAGAATTACCAAGTAAAGATGGGCATTTGGGAGTAATAACAATTCCCCAAAGAAAATAAAATAGAATACCAAGAATTGTGTGTGTTTGGGGGTGGGGGAAAGGTGGTCTTTTGGTTCACTGAATATTGGAACCCTTTCAGTAGTTTCAAGTAACCTACAAATACATTGCTATATTATACAATTTTGCAAACCTTCTAATAGTGAATACTGACCAGTTCTCCATTTATTTAGATTATGTCATGATACCAGCATCTCAAAACAGAATCTGAGGCAGCTGGGGAAGATAGCTTAGTTGGTAAAATGCTTGCCTAAGTATGAGGACCCAAGTTCAGATATACACTTAAAAAGTTAGACACTACACACCTGCCTTTAATCCCAGAACTCAAGAGGCAGAGGCAGGTGGATTTCTGTGAGTTTGTGGCTAGCCTAGTGTACATATTGAGTTCCAGGACATCCAGGGATACAGAGACCCTGCCTTTAAAAAAACAAAAAGACCACAATTAGGCAGCTGTAATCTCAGCATTGGCAAGATAGACACAGGCAGACCTTAAAAACGACTGGCCAGCAATTCTGGCTGAATTGGCAGGTTCTAGGTTCAATAAATGACCCTGTCAGATACACACAAAACTAAGGTGGTAAATAACTGAAGACTTCTTCAGTTCCCCAATGTTGACTTCTGTCATGCATACATATGCACCACCTACCCACAAACATTCAGTATTACACCTTGAAAATTCTCCCCTATGAAAATAAGTTAAATGGCATACCAACAAATACAAACTGAAAAATAGCAGATGGCTTGACAGGTACAAGTATTCAAGGTTGATTCCCAGGACCCACAATGACGGCAGGAGGAGGACAACTCTGTAAGTTGTCCTCTGGCCTCATGTACATTGTGGTGCACTTTTGTGTCCATTTGCTTGTGTATACACATGCAAAATAAATAAAAATACAAGTCATGCATTAATTCTGAAAGAATCCAGAATGGAAAAAAGATGAGTGTGTGTGTGGACTGATCAGTCCCCTATTCCATGTACTTTGCAATGTAATGTAAGTCATAATATGAACCAGGAACACACACAGAGTAGAAAAATGTTAAGTCCTAAAGTTCTGAGAAATCTTAGTTATCTATATTATGAAAATCATCCCCATACCTCCCCAAGGCAAGGTCTCATACTGTAGCCTGGACTGGCTTAGAACTCTCTATGTAGCTTTGCCTGGTCATGAATTCATAGTAATCTACCCGCCTTAGTCTCTCAAGTGCTGGTGCTGTAGGTTTGATCCACCATACCCAGATAATTTTAAATAGCATTCTTAAAAAAAAAAAAATTATTTAGAGTGTGTGCATGTGCGCATGTGCACGCATGCTTGCTTTTAGGTGTACATGTATGGAGAGAGGTAAGTAAGAAGCGCAACTTGCAGAAGTCTCTCCTTCCACCACGTGGGTCCCAGGAACCAAACTCACACAATCAGGCTTGGGAGCAAGCACAACCTCACTGGCCTTTCTGATTTTTTTGAGACAAGGTTATACTCTGCTAAACTAACTTTCACTTTAAAAGCTATTTTGAATTATGTGTCTGTTTGTATGCCATGTGTGTACAGGTGCCTAAAGAGGCCAGAGGAAGACACTGGAGCCCCCTGAATGTGGAGTTACAGGTAGTTTGTTAGCTGCCCAGTGTGGTGTTAGATACTGGACTCAGGTCCTCTAGAAGAGCAGCAAGTGCTAAGTCATCTCTCTTAAGTTTCCTTGTGTATCCCTTAAGTTTCTCTTAAATATCCTTTAAGTTTTCTTGTGTGTGTGTGTATGAGTGCGAGTATATATGTATGGGCATTCATACATGGAGGTCAGGAACAACTCTGTGATACTGGTTCTCTCTTTCCACCTTGATGTGAGCTGTCAGGCTTATGTGACGAATGCCATCCACAGTGCCATCTTGCAGCCCTTAATTTTTCTTATTAAGCTGCTTGGATTTTATTTCATCAAAGTTTCTTGCTTTTATTTATAAACTAATAAATTTTCAAGTTTTATGTGGCTAATAATGCTTTAGAATTTTTTTTACTTAATATTTTGAACTATGATCAGTTGGAGAACTTTTACTAGTATACAAATACACTGCTTCTAAAATAACAATATTGAGTTTAACAGACATTGTTGCAATGCTGGACAATGAAAATCTATTGAACTAACAGCTTTTATTACTTTAGCCTTATTTTCATATTGGGTCCCTGAGGAGAGTCCCTGTAGCTATTGAGGTCCTTAAATGGAGACTTGGATGCACATATACACAGTTGCTTTCAAAGAATCACCCATCTAAGCAAAAAGGCCACATGATTAAAAATAAAACTGGGCTCTTACTGTAAGTGGCCAGAGGTGGCCTGTGAAGACCTGCCACTCTCTTGACTTAGAAAACCCCGCAAAATCATGCAAATCAAGAGGTTCAAACCTTCGTGTAGCAGACCATCAAGGGAATGCATATCTGCAAAGCCACCAGGTATCTGAAGGATGTCACTTTAAAGAAGCCATGTGTGCCATTCTGGCAGGATAATGGTGGAGTTGGTAGGTGTGCCCAGGCCAAACAGTGGGGCTGGACACAGGACAGTAGCCAAAAGAGAGTGCTGACCTATTGCTGCACATGCTTAAAAATGCAGAGAGGAATGCTGAACTTAGGGTTTGGACGTAGATTCTCTAGTCATTGAACACATCCAGATGAACAGGGGACCTAAGATGCGCCAACGAGCCTACAGAGCTCATGGCCGGGTCAACCCATCCATGAGCTCCCCCTGCCACACTGCGATGATCCCCACTGAGAAGGAGCAGATTGCTCCAAAGCCAGAAGAGAAGGTTGCACAGAAGAAAAAGATAGTCCAGAGGAAACTGAAGAAACAAAAACTCATGGCACGGGAATAAATTCAGCATAAAATAATTGCAGATAAAAGTAAAATAAATAACTAAATATTGGGCAACTCCTTTATAGTTAAGTAGTAAAGTCAGAAAGCAGGCTATTCTTTTGGAGAGTTACTTAAAATTGCTTCTCAGCTAAACAAAGAAAATGAATATAAACTAATATATGTGGATGCTCATATACATTTGCAAATGAAGTGGCACACAGCAAACACTGACTGCTTTATAAATAACAGAGTTTTCTTACCTTCAGAAGTTCAAAGTAATGCAGACAGTGGTACACGGGGGCCAGCAGCAGCCGGGGCAGAACATACTGAACAGCTTCTTTGAAGCCTTCGCCTATTGACTAAAAAAGGAAGTGATTTAATAGTTTTTAGAGTTTACTTTCCTAACATTGTGCAATTTAATTTAACAATCACTATACCTGCAAATAAAGTGCTGCCCCAGGCTTTGATAACTGACTAAGAAAACGGTCATGGAATCCAGGTCGTAAAATATCCCGAGCATATGATTCATATGGGTCAAATGCCAGTTCCTTAAAAAATGAAGATAGTAAAGTAAAAATAATCATAAATAATAAATGATCCACCACACAAAATACAAAAGATTAAATCATAAACATGTCTACAGAAATACATTCCTCTTAAAGACTCCAAATAAAAATTGAATGGCTACTATAATTTTAACAGAATAAATCTAATATTCTCAAGTGAAAGAATCCAGGTCTTTCTTCTAAGTAGCAGAGTTACTGCATGCTACGCTGTTCTCGGTCAAAGGTTCCAGTGAACTAGGACTTGTCCACATGTGGCTGACTTGGCCCTAGAGAACAGCACAGCTGAACCTGGACAACAGACAACAGATGTGTATACCTAGGTGTGTAAGACATGAGTATTTAGAATGCTGATGTTAGATATTTATTTTTTCAGATGTAGTGGGAGGTTGGAGTGATGGCTCAGCAGCTAAGAACACTTATTACTCTTGCAGAGGACTCAGGCTTGGTTCCCAGCACTCATACAGTGGCTTGTCACCATCTATGCCCTCTTCTGGCTTCTTTGGGTGCCAGAGACATATATGGTACAAATACATGTAAGCAAAATAAATAAAATAAATTTTAAAAATAGTTTTGGTGTTAGACATTTAACTTTCCTATTTTGTAATTCAGAAGTAACTGTTTCTATCATCTAAAATTCTATTTTCATAAAACTAAGTTAATCCAAACTAAAAAAGAAAAACCATCATTATTAATATACCAATCCTATTAAGGTCTCCTAGCAAAGTCTAAGAGTATGGTGCTTGCTGAGAAAACAGAGTAGGTACACTGACTTTAGCACAGAGAATAGGGACTTTCCCATCTGTGATCCACTGCCCCATTCCAGTTATAAAGCTGTTAGGAGGGACAGACAAGGCTGGCGAGCAAAGATGTTTCCTGACACATCTGCTGACAAACTGATGACCTTAGTTCAATCCCTGACCCACAGAGGAAGGAGAGAAGTGACTTTCACAGACTGTCCTCCAACTTCTACTACATGCACTACTACTAACACTCACATGCACACACGCATGCTTCAGGTTCTAACAAGTGTTCACCTCAGCAATGGCTAATTCTGGAAGAGATAAGTGGATGAATATAGTAGACAAGCAATAAGACAAGAGATTTAAGATATAATACAGATTATTAATTACCTTTAATACTGTTCTTAAAGTACATAAGGAGTTACTAGTCAGAATGCCATATCTGAACACTTCAGACTAGAGCTCTGGACACCATAAGGTGCCATGTGGCAGGTGACACTCTAGGCCATCCTGCTTCCTTACATCTTGGGTCAACTCGTAATTTAATTTTTTTTGTCTCTACTGATCAATGCAATCTGTGCCACATGTCAAAACTGTAATTTCATTCTGTTTCACTGACTGCCTGTACTGGTAGCAACTCTGATATTCCTATTTAATAAATCTAAATATGTGACAAAGCAAGTCTCCTCCATGTGCTGTCCCCCAAGACTGATTTTTGTCTCTTCTTCTGAATGGGTGGTAGGGAGTGGGTGAGACAATCTAGATAGGAGCTCATTGGATAGCTAGAACTTGCGCTTCAGTGCTGGGATTATGGGGATGGACCACACTTTATTTGTACTTATTAAAGATCAGCTTGCTGTACTCTGGCTACTCTGTGAATGATTAACATGAATGAAATATTGAGTTTTTCCATCCATAAACACAGCATAGTATGTATTACCATTTACTTGTACATTCCATATCAACCTAAATATTTTACAGTTTTTCTTAACAGGTCTTATACACTTTTAGTTAGGTTTTTGAATTTTATTATCATTATTATCAGTAGTAGTAGTAGTAGTAGAAGAAGTAGTAGAAGAATCATGTATGTATATGTGTGTACTGGTGTGCACAGGTCAGAGGACAACATTTGGGGGTCAGTTCTCTTTCTGCCACAAGTTCTAGGGATTAAACTCTAAGGCTGGGACTCCCCCCAGGGACCAAGCTCAGGCTGTTAGGCCTGCACAGTGCTTTATGGGTGGGGCTATCTCGCCTGCCCTACTTGCTTACTATGAGCTTCTGAGACAGGGCATCTTTTGCCTGTAAAAGCTCTATGTTCCGGCAGGTATAACAGCACAGGAATGTTAGTCTTTTCTCTAAGCCAGTACAGTGAACTCACCTAATATTTTAGTATATTTTCTTGTATTTGCTAACTATTGACTATAAACAAGACAGCCCTGACTTATTCTGTCCCATTTCTGACCTTTAGTACTATGCTGTCCCTCTAGTAGTATTCATTTCCAATTCCTGAATTCTCCTGGAGGTTTCTACCCAGAGCATTGATTTTGTCCATCTGTTTTCTGAGATAGAACCTGTGCTGGGTAGTCATTTGTTAACTTGACAAAAAATTTAGTCACATAGGAAGAGAGAACCTATACTGAGAAAAATACCTCCATCTAATTGCCTGGATTGGTGATTGACATGGAAGTTCCAAGCCCACTGTGGGTGATGTCATCCCCAGGTGGAAGTTCTGAGTTAGATATGAAAGCAAGCTGAGCAAGCCAAAACTGCTGTCCTCCGGTCTTTTGCAGTTCCTATTCTGGCTTCCCATGATAGGTTGTAACCTATAAACTCAATGTACTCTTTTCTCCTCAAGTAGCTCTTGGTCACGGTGCTTATAGCACAGCAATAGAACTGTAAGAGCTTCACACAGCTCTAGCCTGGCATCCAACTTGCTCTGTAGCTGAGAATGACACCCATCTTCTCAAACCCCTGCATCCACTTTCCCATTACTAAGATTATAGGGTTACAAGGTGTGTACCACCATGCCCAGTTCATATGGCCCTGGGAACTGAACCAAGAGCCTCATGCTTGCTGGGAAGAGTTTACCAGAGCTAGGTCCCTGGCTCCTCTTTTCTTTCCCATGAGCTCAGCACCATTATACTAAAAGATTGAATGGGTTTTAGAGCAAGACAAGAGTAAGAAACCTCAGAATGACCAGTGATGACTTACTATACAACTAACTCACAGTTAGCACTGGAAATACTCAGGGTTACCCATGGGATCTGAACTGTCTGTGTCATAGACCTGAGTCTCCTAGCACCTCACTGTTCAATTCTAAAACCTAATGTGGCTATCACATACTGGTGATTTTTACTATGTAATGGGAATTAGCCAAATATTTAAGGGAGATCATCTTAATGTTTTTTAAAAAAACGAGTCTTGTTATTATTATTCTCCTTACTTTACAAATGTGTATAGAAAAGCAAAATATCAGTAACTTGCCTGGAGCCATACATGTAATACGCATCAGGGCTCTGAACAGTAGACTGTGGGGACTAGGACCCTACACCCAAGCTTTTCTCACTCACAGGTGGGCTTGCCTTGATCTTTCTATCAAAGTTTCAGAGTGACACTGGGATTGGGTGTAGTGCTTGATAACGATTTCTGTACTTGATAACAGTAGTAAATGTTGATCTACTATGAAAAAGAAGCAATGGTATGTGACTTGAACTGGAAATAGGAATTATCAACCCCATTTTAATGCAAATATATTTACAAACAGCCTTCTTTTGCTATATAATTGACAATATAATTGATATACTTACTTCTGCTAAGTCTTCAAAACAACTTCCTACTAATGGGTGGGGACTGCCTTCATCTGTCATTTCTACAGTATCTTCTATATGACCCAGTAACTTTACACTAAGTTCATGTATATCTACTATACGACTAAATATGTTTTCTACATCCTGCGGAGGAGAGGGAAAGAAATATTAATTCAATCATACTGTATAACAAGATATCTTTTCAGTAAAAAAATCATTTCATAATCAAGGTTTAATGTAGCTATTGAGGAATTTTAATGACTTACAACAAAAAATACTTTAAAATTCCTTCTTTTAGTGATATGCAATTAAGAAATATGTCTCTCTACCAATCATTTTGTTTTAGAACATCTTCTTCATACTCTCTTTACTAATCTTCAATACAGTTTAACAGAGAATAGGACTTTGCTATTTGTCTCTGCATTAAATCTTTGTGATACAACATTTTGGTTTAATTTTTCTATCAATCTTTAATTAACATATCATAAAATAACCGGTTTTCTGGACGTGAAGATGGCAAGGGTTAATGTGGGTGGGATATAAAGAAATTGTCTACGGCAAGAAAGTATTTTGTATCTTTACAATGGCAGGATTAAATAAGGAGAAATGAGTGCATACAATCTTACCAAAAAGCGCATTTAAAGCAGGTATATCTATCTTCCTGTGTGTGGACCATGTGAGTACACTATAAAATGTATTTACCACAAAGTGGCTTTCAGTATACTTAGACTAAAGTCATCACTGCAAAAGACAACCTAAATTCATTAGCAAAAGTGACTTTCCATTGTTCTGTTTATAGTCTAGAGCCCTGTTGTGTGCATCTACCACTAAGAACATTCTATGCAAACAGATCAAATGTTATTACACTGCCACTAATAAACTGATCATTCCATACATTTCTCGGAGACCATATAATTTTATACTGTTCTATTAAAATCTGTTGATTACTATTTTACCAGTGATTTTTTATTCTGTCAATGTTGAGATATGGTTTATATGCAATGAGATATACCTACTTTAAATGTACATTTTGGTGAGACTGTATATAGTTATTCCTCTCTGTAACCTCATTAACAGTCACTATTCACATTTTCTTGTCTTAAAAAATTTCCTTATGGGAACTGGAGAGATGGCTCAGCAGTTAAGAGCACTGGCTGCTCTCCCAGAGGACCTGAAATCAGGTCCCAGAATCCACATGGCGGCTCTAATCATCTATTAACTCCAGTCGCAAGAGAGCCAATGCCCTCTTCTGGCCTTCACAGGAAAACAACTATACATAAAATAAAATTTAAAAAAAAATTTTTAAAAAGTTCTCTTATGCCTCAGCTCCCCCCATCCTCACTGCCAGAAAATGAAGTGTTCAACTCCCTGTGACTAGACAGTTACTGTTCAGAAAGTAGAGTGAGATCTTGTGTCCAGCTTCTCTGCTCATGTTCTTGAGATTCAGCTATGCAAATGTAAGCATAAGTACTTCATTCTTTATTATTGGTGAAAAGCTTTCCGTGTCTGAGCAAATCACGATTTCTCTTCACAACTGGTAGGCACTGAGTTATTTCCAGTTCTGAGCTATAAAATAAAACTGCTATTTTGTATGGCCTTGTTTTTGTTTCTTCTAAGCAAAAAACTAACAGAACAGAATTGTCAGAAAATGTACAAGTGTATTACAATTTTACTAATTTATATCTTACAAGTAATATTGAAATCTTACAAACCCGTGCGTAGTCACTGCACATTCTTTTCAATATCTGAACTGTCTTTTTTTTAAGTCATTCTAATAAGTGTATGGAAGTATCTAACTATGCTTTTGATTTGTATTTCTCTGATACTGAATACCATTTAGCAAATTTGATTGATTTTTATGTAAGATATTTTCTTTCCTTTGCTATTTTTTAAAAGAAAATTTAATGAAACAATTTAAATACCATGCATTTCATACATTTAAACTAACTCAATAAATAGTGCTTAGCATATTTACAAACTAATTATAAAGTCTAATTGTTTAATTTTTGTAGTTATGGAAATTGAACCCTGGTTTCATATGCAGATGAAACAAGTGCTCTGCCACTGGGTTGTACTTCCAGTCCATCTCCGTTATTGTCTAATGGTCACAAAGTGCTGTAACTGGAGCTCCAGAGCTGAACCCTCGCTTGCGTTAGTGAGGTTAATCTCTTGTCCGAATATCAGTTCCTTCATTTTCCCAATAATCCCTGTTACAGTTGTATTGTGACTCTCTTCATCTCGTTTCCAGCTCTGCTCTGACTAGAGAGGACTGTTTCTGACTCATCTAAATATGGTGTCCAACAATACAGCTGCTGTTGATAAGTTAAATGACTCAAATAAGTCAACTGAATCAAAAAATATCTTTCACCTAAACAAGAGGCTTTATTCCCTGAAATAAATGGATTATTATGTGATTTCATTTTCACTTACATAATTAGTCTATTTTAGAATTTGTCTTTCAATTTTTGATGTTTAATCTCTCGAAACCACTGTAGCACTTTATTTGTGATCATGACTATGTAACTTTTAAAAACTGACAAATTAGAAATCATGAATTATGTAAGTTCAAATTTGAAGTGAAATTTAACAACACATGCAAAAATAGCATAAAATATACTTACATAAGATGAAAACAATTTGGAATTAGAGACAAAGGGTTCTCGAAAAACTTTTATAATTAGATTTAATTCTCTTATATATTGTCGAATTTCAGCCATGAATGCTTTTACCAAATCATAATAAGTTTGTTCTCCTGAGGTGGAAGGCTCTTCATCAGTTAAAGATAAGATATTGATATCTTCTACATCTTGATGAAACATATCCATCAATACCTATGTAGTCAGAGATAAAAATCAAAGTGTCAATAATAATGTAGTCTCATTTGAAGGTAAATGCCCTAGGCACTCCTTTTTTCCTTCCCAAGGGGACACATATGCCTTGTGTGGGGATGAGAGGACAAACTGCCTCTAGAGAAGAGATGGCTCAGAGGTCAAGAACAATTAATGTTCTTCAGAGGACCTAGACTTCATTCCTAGCACCTACATGGTGGCTCACAATCTTCTTTAATTCTAGTTCTAGGGAATCAGGCAACCATGGCAACCAGGCATCAACACGGCAACAGGCATCCATGCAGGGAAAACACCTACACACATTAAAAACCAAGTTTCTTCAAAAGTTTTCCACCGTTACTCTTGCTGAAACTCACCCTTCCCACCCTTGTGGGCCTGTACAGTGTCACTACAGTGTAGTTTACCTTAGGCTACAATATAAGTCACCTTTCAACAATTTTGGAGCATTGTTTTTTAAAAAAAAAAAATTTAAATTTAGAGATATGGCCTCATATAACTGAAGGTAGCCATAAAGTCACTATGTAGCTGAGACTGGCCTTGAATTTCTAATCCTTCTTCTTCCACATGCACATTGCATTCTGTTTACTCAGGACCAGAAACCAAATCCAAGGCTTTATGCATTCTAGGCAAACACTCTCTCAGTTAACTATATCCCAGCCCCCATTTAAACATGTTTTTCTGTATCTCGTTTCTGTGTGAGCACATAATAGATACTAAAAAATATTTTACTTATATGATTCATTTAAAAAGTAGCAAGCAGGAGAGTTAGACAGATAGCTGAGTGGTTAAGAACACATAATTGTTGTATCAGTTCCCAGAAGCCATGTCAGGCAGTTCACAACTGCGTATAACATCAGGGATCTGGTACCTCTTCCGGGGCTCACAAACAACTGTGCTCATGTGCACAGAATGCCCCCTCCCATATGCCACAGAAATAAAAATACATCTTTTAGCAGATGGGCTACAGAGGTGGCTCAGTTGTTAAAAGCACTCACGGCTTACACAGAGCACCTGGGTTCAGTTTCCAGCACCGTAAACCTTCTGTGACTCCATTTCTAGGGGATCTACTGACTTCTCTGAATCCCTGCATGTACACTGTACACATAAACTAATAAGTGCATACACATACACATTTAAAACAAAGTAGCAAACATTTTGTATTCATTTTCAATTGTAATTATAAATATGAAGTACTTTAATCTCCATTTAAAAATATCAGAAAAATTTTAATTCTTCAGACCAGATAATCTCTTTCACTTTAGATTATTCTGTTAGAATAAACACTAATATATACATAAGTAGAATCTGTAAGTAGAATGGTCAGAGTGTGAGGAAAGTGGAATAGAATGCCAACAGAAAATGTCTTCTTTCCTAAAAAGCCACTTAAGTACTCCCACCTCGACCTTATCTCCATACAGTAACGACCTGGATGACTGCTATGAGGACACAGTGCAGTGCACAGCTCTATTCTTTCTGAGGAGTATATTAGCATCTAATAAGCCATAAGTAAAATGTACGTATATAACACACAGAAGCTGATTCTCCTACCTTATCAGCACACATTGCCACTTTAATGTCTTGTTTTGTAATTTCATAATGCCGTATATTTCTTACATAATTCCCCACCAGCTTTAAAATATCTGCAGAAATGTATTCTAATACTGCTACTATGTAAACAGAAACCTGGTGGTCAATTTTATAACCTAGGACCTCCTGAAAAATTAAAAGGAAAGCATGTTTAAACATCATATACAGTAAATTTAATATACCAATTACAAAATAAAACAACATACAACCCAGCTTAACTTTCACTGAAGCCTGTCATTACCAATATCTAATAATTTAATTTTCACTGTTTCAATCATGAGAAATACACACACACACACACACACACACACACTCCTATATGTATAGAACACATGCACACACACAAATTAAAGTAAGCTTTAAAAAAAGGAAGCAGAATTGTCCCTGGTTGCACACAGTACTGGAGCAGCCACATTGTGTAAGTAAGTGGCGGAAGTCTAAGTTTGGTGTAGGGAGCAAATGGTATATTACCAAGTAGGAATGCGTGGAAGAAACTATACAAAATAATTTTCATACCAAACAAGAGTGATATAATATTGGCATCCAGGAATAGCTATGAGTCTTATACCTCTTATCTTTTCCTGAGGAACCTTATGACACACTCTTGGCTTTCCATGAAAAACAAAATTAAAAACAAAACAAAAAACCATCCATGCTATGTGCTACTAAGCATATTAAATGATCCTATTACTAGACTTCATAGAGAATGTTCTTTTGTGGAGCTAAAAGTTCCCAAAGGCAGATGAATTCTTAACAAGAGAGGAGAAAATACAAGGCAGTCAGGCATAGCAATGCACATCTTTTAATTCCAGCACTCAGGAGGTAGAGACAGGAAGATCATAAATCTCAGGCCAAGGGCAGCCTGGGCAATAATGTAAGACCTTGTCTTAAAGGGGAAAAACAGAAAAACTTTTACTAAGGTTTTAAATATTACAATAAAGTATTTGTGTGTGTGAGAGGGAGAAAGTTATTTTGTTTGACATGGTAAATAAACAAAACTAGCATCATTAGGCTTCTTGGCACCTTTCTAGTTCTGGGGACATTAAAGTGGCTAACTTATTTAAGCAGAACCAGCTTGGTCTTCTACAGAACCACAGATCCTCACTGACGTCTCACAGCCACCCTACACAAAAACGCTAACAGACTTTAAAGTTGCTTTAGGGGACACTTAGCTCTGACCAACAAGAGAGAAATTTCTATAATCTTATTTTCTAGCAATTCTGGGGTAAACAAAATCTACAATGTAACTTTTCCAAGTCTCTTCAACTTGTTTATTACTATTAGTATGAAATGACATGAAACCACGTTACTCAATCTTTGCTCACTACCATACTACCCCTTACCTCAACATGAATCCTTGGAAAATTTAAAAGGACTTTACTGTTCATTTATTTTGCTTTTAATAGGTGACATGGCTCATTTCAGCTTACCCTCAATAAATGATGAATTCTTTCTGCTGGCAGGGATAAAGGGTTTCTTCTCTTCCTTTTTTCAATAGCTGATTGGGCATCAGCTATTGCCCACTTATCAATTGGATGAGGGAAACTTTTTTGAACACGTTCCTAAGAAAAGAGGAAAATAATAACTAAGCAACAAATAATAAATACTTAAAATTTACTTTTAAGTAAAGAATATACATGAGTTTTTCACATAATTTACACTACAAACAAAAATCCTGAGGTTGTCAATGTATTAGTTTCTTAATTAGGTAGCTAAGAGACTAAACACAGTTTTTTATTACCAGGTAAATCATATCCTGACTCCCACCTTCATTAATACTAATGGCAAGGCTGTTAAGTCACCTTAAACATCACTCACAATTTCATGGAAGGATACTTACACCTATTTAGCAAATACCAACTCCAATAAATTCTTATTTATTTCATCCTTACTTTAATCCCAGTTATAAATTCAAGTAGCAGTTTTAATTAAAACCTCAAAGGTTTGGTATCCCCCAAACTGTCTCCAGGTCATGAGCCTCAGCGGCTTACCTGTGCTTTAACATGGTGAGCTGCCTTTAAAGCACAGGCCCATCTTTAGCAGACTACTTCAATTATAACATCTAGAAGTTATTCAGTTAAAGAAGGAGCTATTATAATAGTTGAATTCCCTACTTTAATGTAATTCACTATTAGCTCCCTCAAATGTTTAAAATCCACTAACACATACCTCAGAGCCAGTAGAGGTCGCCATTATAAAACCTTGAACAAATTCTTCAACTGGTGTGTACAATTAAATAAATTGAACATTGCCCCTTGAATACAAACCTGAATGAAAGTTTTATCAGTAAATACACTGCCTTGGATATGCTAGAGCTAGGTGTGAGGGAGGCATAGATGCATTTAGCACATCCTAGGAGCAGATTTATAAGCATTTTTCTAATTCTCTCTTCATTCTATGTTCAAGGCTGTTCAGGTACCAATATTTAAAATTTCATATTTTAATTAAATTAGGAGTCAAAGGAATTCTCGTAGTTAAAAATTACAGTAGCAGCTGGGCCATGGTAGTACACAGCAGTGGTGGCACACACCTTTAATTCCAGCACTTGGGAGGC
Organism: Mastomys coucha; assembly: GCF_008632895.1. NCBI lineage: Eukaryota > Metazoa > Chordata > Mammalia > Rodentia > Muridae > Mastomys > Mastomys coucha. The sequence continues at coordinate 13,928,734 of NW_022196912.1, read as the reverse complement.
AGCAGGCAGATCTCTTGAGTTCAAGGCCAGCCTGGTCTACACAGTGCGATCCAGGACAGCCAGGGCTACAGAGAAACCCTGTCTTAAAGAACAAAACAGCAAAGAAACAAGCAAACAAACTTAAAGTAGCAAATCTTTATCCTGTGTGATAAAGGTGATAAAAAAAAAGGTCTAAAATGGTGACAGAGCAAAAGGCTGAGGGGTGGGGGGTGGGGGATACAAAAGAACATTAAAAACACAAAGCGCGGGGCTGGCGAGATGGCTCAGCGGGTAAGAGCACTGACTGCTCTTCCGAAGGTCCTGAGTTCGGATCCCAGCAACCACATGGTGGCTCACAACCACCCACAATGAGATCGGACGCCCTCTTCTGATGCGTCTGAAGACTGCTACAGAAAATTACTCTGGAGCAAGTGGGGCCAGAGCGATCCGGGCTGGTTCGAGCGGGGCTGGAGTGAGCCTGAGCAGAGGTCCTGAGATCAACAGCAGCCACACACATGATCGAACACAGTCACCTGTACAGCTACAGTGTACTCATACACATAAAAATGAAATAAA
>NW_022196912.1:13910104-13922604 GCF_008632895.1 Mastomys coucha | reverse complement strand
ATTCCATTTGTAAGACACAATCACCATATTCAATAAAAGATAGCACCTTATGAATTTTAAACTACCCATAAGGACTGGCTGGCTTCAATCCTGATGGTTCACTTTATCTGCAGTAAACTCTAGCACATTATATAACAATTTTATTTGCTATTATTACAAGATTTTGTATGAATTTCTGTCTATCTGATATATGAGCCATCCAAGGATACTTGGGAACCCTAGGGTAAACTACCAGAAAACAGTGATGAATTCTGATGAATCTTTAATATCCCTTTCTAGCTAATGTCTCTCTAAAAAGCTAAAAAGGCTTTAGAAAGCCTAGATCTTCTATTTCATTTATTTATGTATTTATGTATTTATTTATTTGTGTATGTGTGTGTGTACATGTGTGCATGTGCTATGTATGCACATTAGTGTGCAACTGCATATAATGCAGAAGGCGGAGCAAGGACATAGGTGTCTTACTTCACTGTCTTCAGACAATGTCTCTTCTTAAACTGGAAGCTTGCCATTTTGGATAGGCTGGCTGGCTGTGAGCTCTAGAGATCTGCTTGTCTCTCAACAATGCAGGTTACAGGTACCCAGTCATGCCTGGTTTTTGTTGTTTTAATGTGGGTCCTAGGGATCTGAACCCAAGTCCTAATGGATACAAAGCAAGTACAACATAGACAGGCAGATCCCCAAAGACCAGGCACATTCACAGCCTTCCTCTGAGGAGTTAAAAGCCAATGTCAAGGTCATTGCACACATACATCAATGCAACAGGACATAGGGCAATGAGATCATCTGTAATGTATTACACCAAGAAACCAGTAAGTCTGTGAAAGAAATGACCCACCACCTTGGTGCAAGAAGCTTCCTAGCTTGCACATACACAAGTACCTTAAACTGCACCTTAATATACAACTTAACAATATAAACTGCAACTTAGATACACAAATGCCTGCCTCAGTGCTGTAGGATAGCTGCAAGGTCAGTCCATATAGCTTGCTTCCCACAAAGACAGTGACGTGATCCTCTGTCCCATAAATTAATGTTTCCCAAAGAGATACCAGATGCTGAATACCCAATTAACACCAGAACTATACAAAGTTCATTTAGGCATGCCTAGACTCACCTATGACCACCTTATAGGCCTGTAAAAGCCTGAACACTCACCCCTAATGGAAATGACAGAGGTAGCCATAGACCTGCTGAGCAGGAGAACCTGAAACGTCTAACTATGAAGGCACAGCTTATCAGGTGACTGACTAAACTGTCATGTTTGACTGCCAATAAGAAGGTAAAACAGGGACTGGCGAGATGGCTCAGCGGGTAAGAGCACTGACTGCTCTTCCAAAGGTCCTGAGTTCAGATCCCAGCAACCACATGCTGGCTCACAACCACCCGTAATAAGATCTGACGCCCTCTTCTGGTGAATCTGAAGACAGCTACAGTGAATTATGCTGGAGGCAAGCGGGGCAGGAGCGAGCAGGACTGGCAGAGATCCGGAGTTCAACTCCCAGCAACCACATACATAATAGCTTACAGCCATCTGTACAGCTACAGTGTACTCATACACATAAAAAATACAATAAATCTTTAAAAAAAAAAAAAAGAAGGCAGATCAGTTTACCTATAAGCAGGACAGACACACTGCTCCTTGTTACTGCCGACCACTCCCATGCCTTCACTTTTGGTGGCCACATACACTTTTGGGGAGACATCCATTTTCAGGCTGGCTCCCTTCAAAGCTCTAGACTGAGTCCTTTACCACCATCAGGTATGACAAAGGCCTGACTAAAGCTCTGGGTTCTTCTGTAGCTGTCAGCAGAGATGTTGCCATTGCGATGGGGGTCAGCAGCCAGGGAGGCCTAGGATGGCTGAACCCTGACAATCTGTGTTTGTAGGGTCCTGAATCCTTCACCAATGCTCCCGTCTGTATTCTTCTGGTCCTCACAGCTCCCTGTACCCTCACTTCTAGGCCCTCACTTGAACCCTGACTAGGTGCCAATCCTAGCATCCCACCATGGACTCCCAACAACAGGCCTCAAATGAGACTCTCATCTCCATTCTGAGCTATTTCTCTGGTGCCATTAACTTCCTCTCTGTTCAGTCTGTACCTTGGGGAGGACCAAGTGGGTCCCAGGGTTCCACAGGCCAGGATAAGATCCACTGCCATCCTTTTTTCTTTTTAGGGTTCATAGCAGGACCAGGAACCCAGTAGAGCTTTGACACAGCATCCACTGGCCCTTCCCTTAGGCTCCAACTACAGAGGCCAAGGTAGTAACATTACACAGAAGTGGTGTCGTGTGTTACTGGGGTCATCCATGTTTTATCCTGTGCCCATTCTGTGATCGAAAATACAAGAACCCCTCACAACTGTTAAGGTAAAGCAGATAGCCCAAGAACAAGTCCCTTCCCAGACACACTGAGCCTATACTGACCTTTCTCTTCTTGCATCCCATCTCCAGTTTGAGACAGTATCTTACCCAGATTGTACTTTAATTCATAATCCTCCCTGATAGTGTCCAAAGTGCTGAGATTACAGGTATGGGCCACCATGCCTGGCTTACAAATGGTGTCTGAATAAAGAACATTTCCTATCTTTCTGGCTCTACCAATAGCAATAATAAAATTGGACTGTTATACCTCCCCACAAAGTACTTATTACATATCTGGCTATAAGCAAGATACAGGTTAAAAACCTGGGAACCTATATACCCTATACAAGCAGCTTTGAACTATACATGACAAACAAACAAAAACCTGTATGTGTTACTTTAAATGAGAATGGCCCCCATAGACTCACATGCTTGAATACTTGGTTCCCAATTATTACACCTATTTGGGAAGGACTTGGAAATGTAGTCTTGCTAGAGAAGGTGTGTCAAGGATTAACAGGTGTATCCTTGTTGGAAGAGGTGTGTCACTGGGGGTGGGCTTTGAGGTTCCAAAAGACTTGTGCCACTCCTAGTGTGCTCTCTGCCTCTTGCTTGTGGATCAAGACTGTGACCTGTCAGGTGCTGTTCTAGCTGCCCGCCACTATGCCTTCACTCCATCATCACAGATGCTAACCCTCTGGAGCCATAAGCCTTGGCCATGGCATCAACAATAGAAAAGTAACTAATACAGTATGTAAAAATAACTTCTTGGAATTTCTGTCAGGCACACTGATACATACTTTTGATCCTACTAGCACTTGGGAAGCAGAGTAGGTGGATCTCTATGAGTTCAAGGCCAGCCCAGTCTATACAGAGTTCTAAGATAGCAGGGCTACATAGAGAAAACTCTGTCTTAAAAAAATAAAAATAAAAAAAAAAATCAAATAACTTCATGTTAAAGAATTCAAGAAGAAATTTAAAATAAAGTTTTATATGAAATCATTCTGAAAAATAAGAACAGCAATAACAACTGAGCAAATTTGAACATACAAAATCAAATGACTGTCAAGTCAATGAACAGTACTGGGAACCAACCACAGAACACACTGTGAACGACAAGAAGATGTTCAGCCAAGCAAATGAAGTGTAATCTACTTTAAAAGAGGCAAAAGTGGGAAGCTAACACATAAACAAACATAATTCAAAAAATAAAAAATGTTAACCCTAGGACTGGTTATTCATGCCTGTAACCCTGCACTCAGTGGGTGAAGGCATGAGGCCTGTGCTATATAATGTAGTTAGGGACAGGCTTAAAACTACAGAGTCTAGAGAAATGAATGGCTCAGCAATTAAAAGCTCATACTGCTCTTACAGAGGATCCAGTCTCAATTCCTAGCACCCACATGATGACTCGCAATTAGATGATCTGACATCCTCTTCTGACTTCAGTGAACATCAAACATGTACAAGGTGTACAAATAAATATACATGCATGCAAGACACCCACACACATAAAGCAGTAATAATGATGATGATAATTTTTAAATGTTATTTCAGTTGAGAATGGTAGTTCATGCTTGTAATCCCAATACTCAGGAAGCTAAGGCCGGAGGATTGTCAAGAGTTCCAGGCTACTCTGGGCTATATAGTGAATTCCAGGCTAGCATGAGTTTTTTTTTTTTTTTTTAATCTAACCAGGTTTATATAATAATAAATTCACAATTACAAGATGCCAATACAATAATTTCAGTGCCAAATGATAAACACAATGTTTTGACCCAATTAATTTAACCCTGTAAAAGCCTTAGCCTAGTTGTTATAACCACAGGAGGTCTGATGATCCACTACCTCCTTCCAGCTCTCTCCTTTTTCCCTCTCCACTTCTAGCTCCACCTCTCTATTCCTGTCCAATCACAAGCCTGTCACTGCCCTAATGTGATTGGACAGAGAAAATGCAACATTTCACCCTTTCTGTTTAATAAAAAAAAAAAAAATTCTCTCAAAATATAAATTGAACATAACTATTACATATATTGTAAATTATCTGGTATAAGACAGATCTAACACCCAGTCCAACATTTTTGGCAATAAAATTGAACACTATCTTTTATCCTAACTTGAAAGACAAAAACTTTGCACCTGGCTATGTCTTGGCTTAGACTGGATGACATCCGAAAACCATCCTCTCAAAAGTAAAAAGCCTGGTCTGGCTAGGGCACTATGTAGTTTTTCAGCTCCATCAGAAATTCAAGAACGACTGAATAATTGAGAACATATAGGAAGCCTAACACAGCTTCCAAAAATTTAGCCAATTGAAGAGACTGCTGGACACCTGGACAGTCCTTATTTTAAAACATTGGAGCATACGGTCTTCAGCCTTCTGGCCCATGAATGTCTGACAGACAAGAGAAACAGGAATATTAAGGACTCACCTACTCTGTCTGGGCAGATTTAAGCTGTCCTAAGCCTGTATGTGTGTCCTTTTTGGACAATATTGTCTGTAGATTAGGAGGCAATTTTTACCTAGTGGCTACCTCGCCACAACTGAAGCAACTCCAATGATAGCATGAGTTATATAATGAGACCTTGTTTAAAAATATAAAAAAATAAATGACTTTAATCTTTGTATTTCATTATTCTTTAAACAAACTCCTAAGTTACAGTCACTGTTTGTATGGTAGACTTCAAACTTTTAGGAAATGAAGGGAGGGCCAAAGAGATGGCTCCTCAGCTTGGAGCCCTTGTTGCCCATGGGAGGATCCAGGTTCAGTTCCCAGAGCTGTAACTCTGGTTCCAGGAGATCTGGTGCCATCTTCTGGACTATACAGGCAAAATACATAAAATAAAAAATAAACCTTTTTTAAAACTTGAGAGTACCAGCTTGATGTGGTAGCACATGTGTAATCCAAAAATTTGGGAGGTAGAGGCTGAAGGGTCAGATGTCCAGGGTCAACCTGGGCTACACTCTGTCTTAATAAACAAAACCAAAAAAAGAGGTCTGTGGTATGCCTTAGCAAATAAGGGTACCTGGCAGGCTGATTCATGGAACCCACATGAAGACTGAAGGAGAGTTGTATAATTTAAAGGATACAGCTGTAAACCTGGCCCTTGTACTTATACATAAGGAAAAGGCAAACATTTTGCACTGACAGCATAGAAATAAACAAATTAGAATGTACTGTCTATGAATAGGAGTACTTAATTGGCAGTAAAGCTAACTAACTGTTTAAAAACCTACAAGGGGGACTATAGGTACAGTAATGTTTAGCTAGCACACACATGGCCCTCAGTTTTACTCTCTGCTCCATATGCCAAACATAATAAAATTAATAAATAAAAATAAATGCTTAGAAAAATTATGACAGGTTAATTGAAATATAAACTAAATTCTATGCAGCTATTATCTAAGATAGTGCTTCTCAGCAAGGTATTAATCAAATTAGAATGTACAGAATGTGCTTATTCATCAACCTTTAACACTAATGAAGTCATTCCAATAAATTTGGTCTGAAGTTTTTAAAACTCAAATATTGTTTTTAATTTCAATATTAAGCGATGAAAAACCAAGACAAACTTCAAAATAAGAAAAAGACCTCAAACAAGGCATGGATAGTGGTTTAGTACAGTTTTTCTCTTCTAGTTTCATTTAAGTGAAATCAAACTATGCCTTTTAGTCAGAATTTAATTAGCCAGTTGTCTGTCTTTAACTTTTATGGAAGCAATCAGTTTAAATTCTGGAAAACCCATCCTTTTATTCTGATTGGGCTTTACCATATAATCATACTTACCTCATGAAATGGCCAAGATCTGTTAAACACAGAGGGGAAAGCATGTTCTCTTTAGGAACAGACACTGTGTACGTTTAATAACACACACACACACTCACATGCACGCACACACTAAATAAAGGTTCTATAACTTCATAAAATCTTTCTGATGGTAACAGGAAATTCTGGTTTTTTGAAATATAAACAAATATTCAACACTATATTATTCTACTATAAATCTGCTCATGAGGCTTTCATGAAAAGGGGTGAACACAACAGAAAGCTCCATCTTACCCCTGACTGCTGTTTGTCTGAGACAGGGGCTCACTACTGTAGACCAGGCTGGCCTTGATCTCAGACATCCTCCTACACCCACTGCCAGAGATCTAGAATGATTCTCATTCACAACCCACTGCTGGCTGCAAGCTTTTGTTAGGACTGGGAAGTTAATCTGAAAAGTGGTGATCAAAGTACCAGGAAGGCTTCACTCCAGCCTCAGACCACACCTCTTATATTAATTTCTTTTTAAAGACAGCTCTTACTATAGCTGGGACCGGGCTTCAGTTCCAGATCCTACAGCAACTGGTTCAAGAGTGTTGTTTTTGCATGTGGGTGTGTATTACCACACCCAGCTACACTATTACTTTTTAGAGTCACACATCAGTTCAAGAAATGCATTTGCATTTGACTTATTTTGTGTGCACACATGGAGGGGCATGTGCACATCCACAGGCAAACAGCTCAGTGGGAGGTACCTGACAGATGCACAAGCCTGACTCAGAACCCACATCACAGTGAAACAACGTAAGCAACTTTACTAAGTCGCCCTAGACGTAAAGCTGTGGTCCTCCTTCCCTCGGTAATGCACATACAATAATAGTAAGTAAATACAAGTAAACCTTAATTTGAAATAATGCATTTTAAAAAGGACATAATTTAACTAACGGCTTTTTAAATGTTAGAAGAACAGGAGGCATATTTTTAAACATGCATACAAGATGGCCCTGACTTTCCCCATTGTACAAATAAATAAGGACTATATGCAGGGCACTCTTACACATGTGAGTAATTTAAGATATGACTTAAAGTCCACTTCTTTAATTTGATAGATGACAGACATACTTACTCCCTACTCTATAAAATAGGGATAAGACCTACATTAAAATGGTAACACGGGGCAAGGTGGCAGAAGCCTGTAGCCCAGAATTACAAAGGTAGAGAAGGATCAAGAGTTCAAGGTCATCTTCAGCTACTTATTAAATTTGAGGTCAGTGTGGGCTACACGAGAGCCATTCTGAAAAATAAACAAGTTATAGATTTAAAGATGAATGCAAATTTGCTATTTAAGTGATGACTGTAAGCTATACCTCAGCTACACTGAGAACCAAGAATACAGAAAGACCTTGTCTCGAAAAAAAATAAAAATGCTTTAAAAGAAATGTAGTTAGGGATCACTTAATTTGTGTAATTATCCCTATAAACCTTACTGTAGGTCCCAAGTGTGAATTTCTAGTGAAAGATCTCTAGCTTCATTGACAATGTCACTTTAAATTTTATGGACACACAAAATATATCTGAATAATACTCTGACCAGAAAAAGCAAAAGACAAAGTTTTTCCAGGCCGGGCAGTGGTGGCGCACGCCTTTGATCCCAGCACTTGGGAGGCAGAGGCAGGCGGATTTCTGAGTTTGAGGCCAGCCTGGTCTACAGAATGAGTTCCAGGACAGCTGAGGCTACACAGAGAAACCCTGTCTCAAAAAAAAAACCCAAAAAAACAAAAAACAAAAAACAAAAAAAAACAAACAAACAAAAAAAAATCAAAGGCTGCAGCACTAGGTTAGTTACACAGTAATTATCTAGGCATCACTGAACTGTTTTCTTCAGAGTAACTGTCCTATCTGTGGTTTTGTTAACTGCATATTTAACTGCACAAACCAGCCTCACACTAGGAAACACAGTTTATTTGATCAGCGGAAGCAAATTATACACCATTAAATTCTAATGAAAATTAAGTTTGTATTTTTAATTACTTTAAGATACCTTTTACTTTTTTAACATATGAAGGGGCCAAATACCTATTTTACATGAGGAAAACTGTAACTGAATTACCCCAATCAGGCAATTCATAGTCAGAGAAGAGCCTGGTTGACCACAACAATGGGCCTCTCAGATCTGACTGGAGGCAGTCTAACTGACTAAGGGCCCCAGCTGCTGCACTCTGAAACCCACCGCTGTGTTTGTGCAGGGGCCATGCCTGTAACCAGCCCCTCCTAGTCAACCAGTGAACATGGCAAGCACATAAGGCAGACTCTGTGTTTCTCAGAGATGCAGCATTCCTATGATAGTCAACTTTCACTCAAAGACTTCCTGAGGCCCTGGCACTGTAAAATAAAGACACAATTTTTTTTGTTTTGCCTGTTGTTCTGTGTAAGGGTGCCAGAGCCCATGGTACTGGAGTTACAAACAGTTGTGAGCTGCCATGTGGGTGTCAGTGATCCTTCGGAATTTCTATCTAGCTGGATTAGGTGGCTCCCTTGGAAGGTAGAAGTACAAGGTCAAGAAGCTCAAGGTCAGCCAGTGAATTTCAAAGCCAACTTGGGCTAAAGAATAAGACTTCACAAAAACAAAGCAGACACAGGCCCATAATCCCAGAACTTGGGACATGAAGGAAGGAGGATCAGGAGTTCAAAGCCAGCCTCAGCTACATAGTAAGTTCAAGCCCAACCTGGGCTACTTGAGACCATGGACAAATGGATAGATGGGTGGATGTTTAAAACTTTACTTGTCAAAAAAATACTACTACTAGAAAAGTAAGTTTGTAAATTATAGGCTAGAGGAAAATACATGTACCCAGCATGGTAGTACACACTTAAGATGCAAACACTCAGGAAGTAGAACCATGATGATCATGAGCTACATGAGGCCTTATCTAAATAAATAAATATCATAAAAATACCTTATCAAAAGAACAGTTATGGGCTGGAAAGATGGCTCAGCCGGTAAGAGCACTGACTGCTCTTCCAAATCCCAGCAACCACATGGTGTCTCACAGCCACCTGTAATGAGATCAGATGCCCTCTTCTGGTGCGTCTGAAGACAGCTACCGTGGACTTATTTATAAGTACATTGGGCCTGAGCCAGCAGGGGCCTACCAATTCCCAACAACCAGATGCAATTCCCAATAACCAGATGAAGGCTCCCAACTATCTGTTCATCTACATGTACTCATATACATGAAATAAAGAAATCTTTAAAAAAAAAAAAAGGACATTATCTAGAATATGTAAGGCAACTTACAATTAAGTACTAAAAAGAAAAAAATAATTCAGTGTTTTACGGGAAAGAAGAGTTGAGCAGACACTGTCCAAAGGAATATACAAGAATGACTAATAAGAACATGAAAACAGGAGGCCAACAAGGTGACTCAGGGGCTTGGCAGTAGCAGGTATCTGCTGCCACTACCAATCCTCATCATTTCAACTTGATTCTGAAGACCCATATAGTGAAAGGGGAGTATCAGTGCCTGTGAGCTGTTCGTTCTCTCTCTGTCTCTGTCTCTGTCTCTCTGTCTCTCTGTCTCTGTGTCTCTCTCTGTCTCTCTGTCTCTGTCTCTGTCTGTCTCTCTCTCTCTCTGTCTCTCACACACACACACACACAATTCAAAAAAGAATATAAAAAAGTGATCAATGTAATTAGCTACCATGGGATACAAGACTCAGTTAAAATAAGACTACTTCAAACCACTAAAATTAAAGACTAGTAACATCGAACACTGGCAGGGAACCACCATCTGTCACTGATGAGAGACTTTTAAATGCTTTGACCATCTTGGGGAAAGGTCTAGCAGTTTCTCATAAATAGATATCTATCCTGGAAGCAATGTCTCTTGGTATTAGTGGACAAGCAATAAAAGATGTTTATAAACAGACTCCTGTAAGAACCATGCGAGCTGAGTGTGAACACCTGTAACCTCAACATTTAGGAGACAAAAGCAGGAGCATCAGGAGTTCAAGGCTAGCCCTGGTTGCATGAGACACTGTCTCAGCAAAACCACTTGAGCCTATGAAATAGCTCACCTGCCACCATGCCCGAGTTTGATTTGATGGACCCATGTAGCAGAGGGAAAGAACAGATTCCTGCAAGTTGTCTTCTGACCTCCACGTCTGTGCATGCATGTGCATATGTGCATATACACATAATTGCAACTTTTAAATTTTTAAAGAACATTTACAGTAGCTTTAATAATAGCTCCAAATTTAAAGCATCAGAGATCCATCCACTAGATAAATAAACTGTGACATAGTCACAGATGGAAAAAAGAACTGAATTCTTAAAGCATACTCTCAAATGCCTCAATAAAAATATACACTACTTGAATCCATTTACATGATATTCCAGAACAGATAAGATTAACCTATGTGGGATGATGAGCAGTTATAGCAGTGATACCTCTGGGACAAGGGGCATAAAGGGAACTTCAAGAGCCATGGTAATAATCTATCCTTTAGTAGAGACTTTGATAGTAAACATCTGTATGTTCCACTGCATATAAACTTCTTACTAAAAGGAACTGTTTTTAAAAAGCTATTGATTTCTAGTTACTGATGCGGGTTGAAAGATTTAGGAATAAAGTGTGTTTATACCTGCAACTATAAAATTCATCAGGACAACACATAAGTGCCAAGAGGGGTAGTACACCCCTAAGTCCCAGCACTCAGGAGGCAGAGGCAGGCAGAGGACAGCCAGAGCTGGTTCAGAGATATGGATAGATGGATGGATGGATGGATGGATAGATGGATAGATACCCTGTCTTAAAAAAAAAAATAGGTAAACTGGACAGAGCAGCTCATACCTGTTAGCTCATCACTGGAGGGGGAGGGGCAGAGACAGGACCATTGCCAAAAGTTTGGGACCAGCCTGGGCTTCAGAGTGTTTTCCAGGCTACATTGTGAGAGACTGTCTCTCAACAAACCAATAGATTAATGGGAGGGAAAAGTGGATAGGCATGTGATAAAGCAAATATAGTGAGACACTAGTAAATTCTAAGATGACAGCTACATTGGTATTCACTGAGAACAACTAGTCAACACTAAGCCACATCTATCTAAGTTGTATGATTTGATACTACCTAGCGCTATAGCATATTCAAGATAAGTAGACAGAAAAGTCTCCTTTTGGTTTGTTGTTCTTCTTTCACTATATAGCTAAGAATGACCTTAGCTTCTGGTCTTTCTGCCCTTACTTCTCATCTATTTACAGGCCTGTGTCAGCACAATAATCTAAAAGTCTGTTTTTATAATAACCAATGATCTGTATCAGTTTGTATTTCCTACAGTTTTATGAAAATGAAGTCTATAGAACATGGGTTTTTAGTTTGGCTTTTTCTGTTATTTAGCAGTTTGGCCACATTGCGTGTACCTCAGTAATCTACATTCCCATTTATTCCATTATACACCTGCACCACAATTCATTCACTCATTTCCTTGTTGGTTATGGACAGACTACTAGACATTTAGATTGCTGTGTGGAGCTGAACAGACCTGCCACAGTATCCATATATATGGTTCTTTTGTCAACAATGGGGACTAAACCCAGGATCTTAGACACACTAGGTGTGTGTTCTAATCTACTACTGAGCCGCATCCCCTGTCCTTTTTCTTTGAGACAAGTTGTTCTTGCACAAGTTGTCCAAGCCAGCCTTGAATGTTTGTTTCCTGCACCAGTCTCCTGAATAGCTGGGATGACAGCCTGCTCATACATAAGTCTCTCTATAGATACACTTCATCTGCTCTATCTCAGACTTCAAAATCTGCTTCATCAGGTATCAAAACTGGGCTGCCACCTGGAGAAGAAAGCCTAGATGACCCAAAAGGCCTTTAAGATCAACTGTTCCAAATCATTTTATTACGTCACCCATCTCTCCATCCCAAAGTTCGGTGGCTAGCTGCAAACAAACCTGACTTCCTTAACATTCCTACAGTCGCATAGTAGGATGCTAGGTCCTGACAGTTCTGCCTTTTCAACACCACTCACATAGCATCCATCCTAACCCAAATATTTCCTCTTAGACAGAGCCTTCTTGCTTCTCTCCCTTACCTTAGGCCTCATTCTTCCTCTTCCTTGGCCAAAATGAGGTTTCTAAACTTCAAACCAAGTGTTACTTCCCTACTTAAAATGTCTCATTGGCCAGAGGTGCTAGCTAGCTCATACTTATAACCCCAGCACTTAAGTAGTCGAGCCAGGACATCAAAGCTACAAGTTCAAGGTTAATCTGAGCTATAGAATGAAACTGTTTAAAAACAAAAACCCTGCTCCAGGACAGCCAGAGCTACACAGAGAAACCCTGCCTCGAAACAAACAAACAAACAA
>NW_022196912.1:13887113-13910094 GCF_008632895.1 Mastomys coucha | reverse complement strand
TAAAACAAGTCCCCTCTCCAGACATACCCACTACCACCTTCCACTTAGTCTTTTTAATATATGTCATTTATCCTTAGTGCCAAGGGCAATACTTGTTCTGAGACAAGCATCAACTATTTGTGGGATGTGATAATGTAGTAGTAGGAAAGATACTGTGGGGCCTAATAAATACATTCATACTTAAAAGCAACAGTCCTCTCTTTGATAGGAAATCAAATAGGAAGGTCAAGGTATAAGTTCCATGCTTAAAAACTTAAGTTTAATCACAGGCCTTTAATCCCAGCACTTGGGAGGCAGAGGCAGGCAGATTTCTGAGTTCAGGGCCAGCCTGGAATACAGAGTGAGTTCCAGGACAGCCAGGGCGCTATACAGAGAAACTCTGTCTCAAAAAAACAAAATAAAACAAAACAAAACCCTTAACTTTAAAGGACATCAACAATTTTGAACAAATGTTCAAAAGTACTTTATAACTTCTGAAATATGTAAAGTCAGGTGGGCAGTGGACCTCAACTGAGAGGCTACCACAGTAACCTCGGAGAGGAAACTGCAAGCAGTTAGGAGAGTAGAGTACAAGCGCATGTTAGAGGCTGATAAGCCTAAAGGCCGGCAGCAGTACAGAGAGGAGTCCTAGGCTTCAGTTTTGAGCCAATCAAATAAAAGTTTAAAGCCATTAATTAAGAAGTTAAAAACTGGTGGTGGGGGGTCAGTTTTATTTTGAGTATCCCCTTACAGATTTGGCAACATTTCTAAATAACTTTAACTACTGGCAACAAAATGTAACATACAAAGGCTAAAAGTTCAAAATGCCAAACCAAAAGGAGGATGATCTGAGGATTTACTAAGTTACAATGTTGCTTTAGAAGCTTTAAAAAATATAGCAACATTTCTAAATAATTTACTTTAAAGTCTGGCAAACTCAAAGTAACATACAAAGACACTTGTTTAAAATGAGTCCTAACAGGTGTCAGGCAGAGCACCAATAGAAGTCCAATAGGGTAGCTAACGTGAATATGGACAAGTAAATTAGGACTTAAAATTCACTGCTGAGTTAGGATGGGATGATAGGAAGAAACAATGGCATACTATCCAACTCAGCCCTAAGGGTTAGGGAAAATCTCTGAGGTTGAGTAGTATTAGACCAGATAAAATGTGCAGGCTATCCAAAAAGCCTCAGGTAAGAAAACAGTTGGGCACTACACAAGTAGTTTAAAGTCTGAAGAGTTCAAGATAAGGACACACCCACACAAATGTCCAAGGATGCATCTGCATGAAAGGCCCAACACACATAGTTTTAAGCTACAAGAGCATATTCAGAATATGAGAAACATATCCAACCTTGTCTTGGGTGTCTTAAGAGCATTGCAAGTGGAAATTTAAATGAGGGGAAGAACCTCACACATTAGGGAGACTCTGTAAACTCCTCTTCATATCAGTTCTGTAGGGATATCTCTGCTTCAAGTGGAAAACCAACCAACCACAAAGATATAGAACACAAACAACACTGTGGTGACTGGAGACAAAGCCCTTTCCAAAGAAGGCAGTCACTCAAAACTCTAGCAGTTTACTGATGGTGAAAATAAATGACCAGTCCATCTATAATTCAAAAAAGACAAAAACAACCTCAGATTGTATGTGATATTTCTCATTTTAAGATATTGGTGACTAATTACATACATTGAAAAATAAAACAAAAAAAAAAATCCACAATGCCAGCCACACAAAATAGATTTCAGCAAGGGCCACCCAAGTGGCAGGTTAGAATAGTCTGCCAACTTCTACCATGCTCTTTCTACCATTGTAAAGGATCCTCAAGTATTATTTTGGAGGCTTCCTTATAATAGGAGCTACTTGCTTTTAAGCCATATACCTCAAACTGGTAATGTTCTATGAGAGCTTTTGTACATATAAATCAATTTTTCTGTCTCATCTTGTTCTGTCAAGATACCAAACTTTTAGCATCATGAGGCATCCTTCTCCAATTCTACAAGCTAAGCAGGTAAAGCCAATGTAGAAATGGACTGAAGCCGCATGGGATCATTAATGATACACAACAAGATGGTCTCTTTGATTTCCTTAGAAAACATACAGAGGTTTGTAAGTAGCGAGGCACTTGAGGATAAAAACCAGTAACCTAAGTCTGAAAAATAAAAGCAAAGCCTTCCAACAAAGCAAACAGTTCCCACCATAACATGCATACCAAGAGGGGAAGGGGAGAGCAGGGCAAAGGGGAAACTAAAAGGTGCTGGCCTCTGAGGAGTATGAAACACCTTTTGAAACGTTCTGGTAAAATAGAAAAGCTCTGCATAATGGTACAGCAAATACTCAATACTCTGTAACAAAACTGTATTTTAGCAAAGACAGCATGAGAATCATTTGAGAAATCGAGATTAAAACTACTGGAAGGGTAATTTCTACAGGTAAGGCATATGAAAACAAAAACCAATCTGGTTGTTTAAAAATCCATTCAAACATGCCTGTTTCAGATGTCTTAGTACACTATTTACTAAGTCACTACGTGTTGCTTTAGAAGCTTTTAAAATGTAGCAACATTTCCAAATAATTTACTTCAACCTCTGGCAAATTCAAAGACTCAAAGAGTAAAGATGCAAAACACCAAACTAAATGACGTTCAAAGATTCTCAGACACTTCAAAAGGACCAATCTGAATACAGTGGCATGTGCATCACCGCTGAAATGGAGGGGGGGGGGTCAAGAAAACGGGGAGTTATGACTGAGGACGAGCAAAGCCAAGCAGGCCATGTTCTTGCTGGCAGGCAACCTCGCAATTACTTAGGCAAGCCAGGGCACTGGGAGAGCACTGGACTCCTAAGACGAGAGGTTGACCGCAGCTCAGTAAGATCGAGAAGGTAGGCAATGGCCTTCTTTGACCTCCACGGAAAACCGAGGCTCCTCCAACCCTCGCCTCCGCACTTGGATGATCCAGACCAACCCTCTCCGACTGTGTGCGGCCTTCCCACGCACACTGGGCGAGTGTCAACTGCAGGAGCAGCGGACCCGGGGAACCTCGCAGCTTGAGCAGACCTCCCCGAGACCGGAGACCGGGAAGAAAGACGGCAGTGGCGCCCCGCCTCCCTGCCCTCGCCGGGCCCCGCGCGGACTGCGGCCGGGAAGCGGGTTCCGCGCCCCTACCTTTTTCAGCGCAGGCACCAGCAGCCCTCGCCACTTGGGCGCGTTCTCCTCGCTGAAAAACTCGTAGGGCAGCTGCTGCGCCTGCATGGTGCCCGCGGGGCGCCTCTGGGCGGGCGGAGGGGCGGCGGCTCGCGGCGCGGAGAAGGGCCACAGCCCGCGCACAGCCCGGCCCCCTCGGGGCGCCGCGCTAGCGCTGGCGAGGAGTCTGGGGGGCGAGGCCCGCGGCCGGACACCCACCCGACACGCGCGCCGCTCGCCGAGAGCCAACGCAACCCGGCGGCGGCGGCGGCGGCATCCCGCACCACCGCCCCGGGGCAGGCCCCCCGCTCCGCCCCGGGCCGCCCTCAGCCGGGGCTGCGCTCCCCGGCACGGCCTGGCCCGCCGAGAGACGGCGCGTGGATGGACGCTGGGGCCGGTGCGCCTGCTCGCTGGCGGGGAACTCAAGCGAGAGGCCCAGAGCGGTGCGGAGCGGGGGCCGGGGTCCGGTGGGAAGGGGAAGGGCCCGAGGTCGCTGCCGGGGAACCCGGCCGCTCGGCCGCCGCCGCCACCGCCGCCGCTGCTGCTGCTGCCGCCGCCGCCGGTGTAGCGCTGGAGCTTCCTACTAGCAAACTGAACCTGCTCGCAACTGAGCATGCGCCGCTGGCCTGGGCTGGTTCGCTCCGGGTTTTCCGACTGCCCGCGAATGGGGAAGGGTGCGCGCCAGAGGCTGGGGAGGGCACTCGCAGAGGCGGGGCTGAGGGACCCTGAAGGCGAACCCGCGACCCGGGAACCTGGGTGTGGGGGCCTGCGAGCAGGCGAAGCGCCCCCTTTGTGTGGTCCGACAGGCCGGGAGCCCATCCAGCTCTAGGAGATCCTAGGCCCTGTGTTTCAGGAAAGGGGTGTGTGTACTTTGTTCCCAGCACGAAGATAAGGAGTGCTCTGAGCATGCACTGTATACTAAACAGATTGCACAAAAGATAGATTCCTCTTTCTCTCTGTCTCTTTCTCTGTCTCTCTCTCTGTCTCTGTCTCTCTCTGTCTCTGTCTGTCTGTCTGTCTCTCTCTCTCTCACACACACACACACAAACCGACTGCTCAGTGTTTGGTGGGAGGAGAGATTGCCTTGTTTCCATCTGCCTTTCCATGTCATGAGAACGTAACGTATACGTGTAGTATTTATTGATCGTGTGTCTATCCAAACCCACAAGCTTTTATTTATGGATTTAGTCCGTCCTGCTTGGGATCTTTCTTAGCTTCGACTGGATACTTAGCTTCTGGAAGACAGGGATTTCTCCCCACCCCTCACCTCGCCTTGGTACACGACCCAGAATAGAGACATGAAAACCAAAGAATGCTATAAAGCAGTATCTATGAATTGTCCTTCCATCACTAAGGATGGAGATGCTTATTATAGTGGCACTGTGCAACGCTATGACACATTGTGCTTTATCATTGAACGATTTCTGAGTAAAACGTTGTTCTCAGTTTTCATTTCATAGATGAAAAGACAATTGGAAGAACCAGCCTGGGTTCAAATTGACATTATGTCTTGCTGTTTTCGAGTACAATAAACAAGATCTCACAGATGACCATAGGATCTGAATGAAATCTTCAAGTCTTTCCACAGATTTACATCTTTTAACACCCCCCCCCATTTTGAACGTGTTCAATAACAGTTTAAAGTCCATCATCCATTAACCATCAGAGTAATAAGACAGCAGAGCAGGCCTGCTGGTGAAATGGCTCAACCAGTAAAGGGCACATGCAGCCAAGGCTGAGAACCCAAGTTCTGTCTTAGAGACCCAAATGGTAGAAGCAGAAAAACTGACTCCAAGAAGTTCTTCTGATCTCTACACATGTTCAGTGACAGGTTCGCCACACATAAGATAAATATAAATTTTTAGAAGTGAAAGGCAGAGGAATTATAGCTTAGAAAGGAGTTAGAAAAGGAATTTCAGAGAACAACTGATATATCAGTTATTTTTCACAACTGGTTTGTGTGGTCTTAAGTGACTGAGCTAAATCAACTATTATAGAAAACTATTCCTTGGCTTCTCATTATTAAAACACTGGGAGTGGTGACGCTCAGGAGAGAGGTAGATGCAGAGGAGCAAGGCCAATCTCAGCTTCGTGGTGGGTTCCAGACCAGCCAGGACTACATGAAATGCTATCTCAAAATCTAAAGAACACACACTTCAAAGTTCTAGACAAAGTTATGAATCTGGCACCTACTTAAAACAGTCTTAAGGTTTTCCCTCAACTGTCAATCATGGTTCATCACACTCTAGCCAACTCTAACCTTGTCATTCCCAGAAAGCACCACTCCTGCTTCCATGACCCTCCCATTCTGGAGTGCGTAGGTGTACATATGGCTCGTTCCAAACATCAACATCTCCAAGAAGCCTATTCTGATCAGTCTAATTAACTACCATCCTGTATAACTCTTTCCAAGTGTTCAGTCCTCTATTTGTGAACTCCCCTCACCAGAATGTAAATGCCAAAAACAAATCAACATTTTATGTGTGTAGTTCATTATCATATCCCAGGATTTATTATGTATGCACAGCAGGAGGCATTGCTTTTAATGGCATCAAAGTTGCATAGAGGAAACTTGCAGTAAGACTACAGAATTGCCAAGTGTAGTGGTACAAGTCTTTAATCCCAGCACTTGGGATGCACAGGTAGGAGAATCACTTTGAGTTCAAGGCCAGCCTGGTCTACATAGTGAAACCCTTTCTCAAAATAAATAAATAAACAAATAAATACTTCATAAAGTTATCGCAGGAAAAATAGGTGATCTTTGAGATTGTGCGAGCAAAATCCACATATATTCACTTCAAGATATCAGAGAGCATTAAGGTAATTGAACTCCAAGATTCTCTTGCACTAGGAATCTGATTTAAGTACAAAGGGTGCAAGCCCTAGGAACATGGGATTGTTGAGTTTAGCGGCCAGGTCAGGTTTTCACCAGTGTGAAATCCTGGGTACTGACTGAAATCAAGTAGCTCAAGGGAAATTGCTTCCTAGCAGAGTCGCAAGAGAGGAAGTCGTGGAGGTATCGAACCTCTGTCAACTGTCTGCCTACATCACTTAGGACAAAAGCAAACACCTTAGAACAGCAGATAGCAACGCTAGGCACAAACGCGTCGTTTTCGCGGAGAGGGCCTCCGACTGGCCGCGCAAGCGCAGACGCTCCCCTTGGCGATACTCCACGGTGCTAGGCAGCCTCACTGCCAGAACGGAGGTGACGCACGGGGGCGCGTCTGTACTCACTAGTCGCATCCCAAAGCAGGAGCGTCCAGGCATTGGAGCCGAGTTCCGAGCTCATCCGACCTGGAGCTTCAAGGGAAGGGGCGGGGAGGACGCTAGGCCCGGACCGCGCTCCCTGCAGGTGAAAAGGTGACCCGGCTGACTAGGACAAGGCCACCTGCTTTCCTCCATCGCAGCCACAGTAATCTTAAAGTCCGTGTGGGATCCAGCTGCTTTTCTGTTCCAGAGTATCCACTGGCGTCCCAGGACAAACTCCAAGGTCCTTAACCTGGTACTCATGGTTTTGCACAATCGCACCTCTACTTATCAGTCCAAATACATCTGGCCTCCCTCACACCCATCACTGACCCATGCACGTGCTGTTTGTTCCAAGTGTTTGCAATGCCTATAACTTCTCCAATCGGTGCAGCACTGTCCCACCTCAACCCCGCTGGCACTCTAGGAACTCTCACTCTCACCCCATCCCCCACCCCCACTCCAAAGCTTAAATATCATGTCTCTACAATCCTCAGTCCCCTTGCAGGATTTAATCCAGTCCTTGAACTTCAGGGTCTCACAGGCATTAGGAACAGCAACTTTAAACATTAACATTTAGAGCCTCCTGAAGTATATTCAACTGCATTATTTGTTTCTTTTTTTTTTTTTTTTCTCAACCCTCACCTTCAATCCCCCTGTTTCAAATAGTGTGTCCTCAGGAAACATACCAGAGAAAACACGGATCGAGAAGAACATTGGATGCCTACCAGTTAATACTCATCCTCTCTGTTGTCCTCCCTCCTCCCACTTTGCAAAGGTGGTAGGAAGCAGGGTAGATGCAATTAAAAAGAATGATCAGCCTGACAGTGGTGGTGCACGCCTTTAATCCCAGCACTTGAGAGGCAGAGGCAAGCAGATTTCTGAGTTGGAGGCCAGCCTGGTCTATGGAGTGAGTTCCAGGACAGCCAGGGCCAGAAATCCTGCCTCAAAAAAACAAAACAAAACAAAAAAGAAATGATCAAAGAGTCGTCAAGATTTCTCTTCCCACTTGCTATTTGTTAGAATCCCACAGGGTCCAACTTTTTGCAAAATCTTCCCCATTTGATTCACACAGTAATAGATCCTCAAACTGATTGCACAGATCAAAGCAATTTTAATCAAATTCCCAACACTATTTTTGATTGAATATGACAAACTAATTCTAAGCCACAAATGAAAAAAACATAGGCCAATTTTTCTTTTAAATAACTGTATGTGTGTGTGTGTGTGTGTCTTTGCCAGCCTAGAAGGGATTTTTGTCATCATTATTATTTTCTTTCTGTGGTGGGAGGAGAGTGTCTCATGAAGTCCAGGCTGACCTCAAAACCATGATGTAGCGAAAGATGATAGTGACTTTTTGATCTTCCTGCTATTCCCTGCCAAGTACTGGGATTACAGTTGTCACACCAGAGTTGGGTTTATTTAGGTAAAGATTAAAATTTTAAATTTGGAAAGCTGACATCGATAGAGTATCAACTAGCTGGCCATTTTGTTCAGATTGCACCAAAGTGTTCCAATGTCGTTCTTTCAAGAGACTTTTGTTTTGATTGTTTGCCTATAGGTCTGCTACAGGCAAGCCCTCTTACTAACACAGACTATCTTCCATTCCCAGAGGTTATTTATTCCTTATTATGATGCTGGGAATTGAACATTACTACTTCCAAACGGTTTCTTCTTAACCTTCTTCAGGCAAATCCTCTATCACTAAGTCATAACTTCAACTCTGATTTCTCTCAGTAATGACTTGCCTTGCAGACTCTAGCATGGCATGGCAGGGGAGCAACAGTTGTCATCAAGCGTGAGTACTTTGTTCCTTTGAATTTCTAAGGCTTGTCAAGCTTGTGCAGCAAGCCTTTCACCCACTCACTGGGCTATCTCTCTAGCCCTGACATGATATTTCATTTTATTTTATCTCAAGTCATTTTAAATGTATTAGGAGATGGTTATTTTCAAATTTAAGCATGAAAATTTTGAGAGTAGGAGATGTAAGTGGTATGTTTTGGGTTCATTGTGCTACCACAGTGCACATGCACAGATGTTGTTAGAAAGTTTGACTTTCAAAAGTGCAGATGTATAGTCATTAAGTATAATTGCGCCACTTATGTGATTCAGCTACATAGCCTTACTATTCAAATTTACGGACAGCTAACTGAATATCCTATGGTTTTCTATTTTATTTGGGGATATTGGCTTCTTGTTTCTCGGTAGGAATTCATGCTGTTGAGTGTGCTCATCGGCCTGCTATAGAGCTAAAGATGACTTAGAACTTTGGATTCTCCTGTCTCTGTCTTGGGAATGCTACATTACAGACAGGTATCACCATTTCCAGTTTATGATGTGCTAAGGCTCAAACCCAGGGTGTCATGCCTGTGCGGCAAACACTAAGTGGACTGAATCCTAGCCCTGTCTTAGCTACTCTCAATGGTAATGAGTATACTCACATTTTTATACAATCAATATATAGAACTGTGTTTTTAGAGTTTTATTATGTGGCTCAGACTGACCTAGAACTCATAATCCTCCTGCATCAACCTCCTGTTTGCTAGGTGTACAAGTGTGTGACACTGGGCCCAACTAGTGTACAAAACTCTGTATTGCAGAACTAAAACTCCATACTATTAAAAATTCCCATTTCCTATTCCTTCATCCTGGCAGCTATCATTCTTCCCATTTCTATAAATTTTTTGATTATAGATATCATTTATTTGACATCATACAATAGAGACAAATATCACCTAACATTTATGGATCAGGCACGGGGGTGCACACCTTTAATCCTTTAGGGAGGCCAGGAGAGGCAGATCTCTGTGAATTTGACATCAGACTGGTCCATATAGCAAGTTCAAGGCTAGTCAGGACTACACAGTGAGACGATGTCTCAGAAAGTTCCTCATTTATTATTAGTCTCTGTACATGATGTGTGTGTTTATGCATATGGCATGGAATACATGTCAGAGGACAACTTCTACTTTCTTTTGGCGGGGGTGTTGGGGGTGGTTGGAGGAAGCTCCAGGAATAGAACTCGGGTTACCAGGTTTGTGTGGCAAACATGCTTACCCACTGCTGAGCCCTGAGATATTCTGAGATATGTATTGTTAGGTGTTTTGGTTAGTGGGTTTCTTGCTGAGAACTTTTATAAAGAAAAACATTTAATTGGGGCTGGCTTACAGTTTTAGAGGTTCAGTCCATTATCATCATGGCAGGAAGTTTGACAGCATCCAGGCAGACATGCTGCTGGAGCAGGAGCTCAGATTTTTACATGTTGATCCACAGGCAGCAGAAAGGGATTGTGTTATCCTGGCCGGATGAGCATATATGAGGCCTCAAAGCCCATCTCCACAAGGCCACAACTCCTAACAGTGCCACTCTCCATGGCCAAGCATTCAAATTCGTGAGTCTATCGGGGCCAAACCTATTCAAACCACCACATTAAGCAATCTCGTTTTTGTACAAGCATCATAATATCCACTTATATGCTAAGATGGTTATATTCACTGGGTTCTGTGGTATTGTGTGCTGCTGTTATATGTGACTGGCATATTATACTTAGCATAATATTCTTAATCAAACTTCATCCAAGTTATAACATGTAACAGAATTTCCTTATTTATATTTATTTTTGGATTTTGGACAGGATGTCATGTAGCTACAGTTGAACTCCAGTTCTGTCTGTAGCAGAGGCTGGTCTTGAAGTCCTGAACCTCTTTCCTCCATCTCCTGAATGCTGTAGTCACAGACATGGGATTCCTTTTCAAGGAATTCCTTCAGATTCCGACATTCTTTTCCTTTTCAAGACATCATATGTCTGTATCCCATTTTTTTATACATTCACCCGGTGATGGATATTTGGATTACTTTCATTTATTATGTGGTTGTATGCATGTGTATACATATATATATATATATATATATAGAGAGAGAGAGAGAGAGAGAGAGAGAGAGAGAGAGAGAGAGAGAGAGAACTACCCAGACATTTTAGGCTTTTGTGATTTTGAGTCACAGATTAAAAGTGAGTTTACTCTGTTAGCTGGGATTACTGTGCTCAACTATTGGGTTGCATTATAATTCAATAGCAAGTTCAAGGCTGGCCTAGATGCTACATGAGACCCTGTGTCCAAAGTTCAACAAATAAACAGCTCCTACAAAACAAAACAAAGGCTAGTGTAGGTAAGAAAGAATAACTATGGAGTGCAGCTGGGCTCTTAAATGCACTATGTCAGGCTGGAGAGATGGCTCAGCGGTTAAGAGCACTAACTGCTCTTCCGGAGGTCCTGAGTTTAATTCCCACCAATCACATGATGGTTCACAACCATCTGTAATGGGATCCGATGCCCTCTTCTGGTGTGTCTGAAGACAGCCACAGTGTACTCACATATATAAAATAAATAAATCTTTTTTAAAAATGTGCTATGTCCTGTGATCTATGAGAAAGTAAATAAAACTGAGTGTGCTATCGTGCTTGGTAAAGAACCATGACCAGCTGCTGATAAAGAAAATAAAGAATGGGTAATAAAAGAAGGTAGTTGTTAAAAATGAGCTACACTCACATGGCCAGTCATAAAAGAGGATAGTGATTGTCATGAGGTTTGTCAACAATATATTGTGTGTGTGTGCATATGTGTGTCTGCATGTATGTGTATATGTCTGTGTATATGTGTGTGTATATATGCATACATGTATGCATGTGTATGGATATGTGCATGCATGTGTACATGTATGTACATGTGTATTCACATGTATATGCATGTGTGTACATATGTATGTGCATGTGTGTATATATTTATCGAACACCTTTCTTTTCTCTCTTTCCTTTATCATGTAACATTGGATGTATTGAATTTGTATCAGTAATTAAGTATCTTAATTTTATATCATAATGTTTGTTATAGACTATCAGAAGAGCAAATATTGTTCTGTGACTTTACTCCCTTTTGCAAGGAAGAAAATAAACAAAAGCAAAACTCCACAAAATCAAGCGAATGAACAGACATTTAAAAGTATAGTTCCAGCAGCTTTGCTCCTTGGTCATAGGATGTTCTGAATACTCCTTATGGAGCCTAGATTGACTGAACTTGCCACCCTTCACTAGACTCCCAAGTTCTGCTACTATAGGCATGTGCTACCATGTTCAACTTCTGTAGTTTTATGAAAACTTTAAATTGTGAAATATTATCTCATTGACTTGAATCCAAATAAGTAAATACATATGCATTGCCTCCGTGTACTGGATCTACTCTAATTATGCACTCCTCTGTAATCACAATTACATAATCATGAATCAAGCCAGCCAAAGGGGATGTGCACGTTCCTCTGTGGGTTCCAACCCTGACACATTTGATTTGGGATTTTGGACTAAAGCCAGCATTCCAGCTAGAGTTGGGAATCATAGGGAAATTCCAGGCCCCTGCGAGAGAAAACCTGGGGACTCTAAAACAATAATGCTAGGCTACCCCTTAAGAGCTGTATCCTCTTTTTCCTGACTCTTTAACCCATTTTTATGACAATAACCAAAAAGTATTTTACTGTTTGCTATCTAGTAGGGATGGGAGCAAGAGTAAAGCAGCATGCTTTGAGACATGAGATAAGAATGTAGCAAAACATTCATTTAATCCACTACTGCCTAACTTCACCCTATCAGCTTTACTAAAGGTGACACATTGTGTCCCTTTGTCACATAAACAAAATGAAAGCTGGTTGTGTTTCTCTGGGTCATCTGCTTCTTTCCTCCAGATAGAAGGATTCAGGCTGCCCAGGCCTTTCTGCACCCTGTGGTATCCATGCAGCAGCCTCTATGACCTCTGCGTCGTCTGGGACCTCTGCCCCATTCCTTCTCAAATCCTCTTTCCCAATCTCATTGTGTGCTACCCTGTATTCTTATTTTTTGGGAGATTCTCATTTCCCTGAGTAAATATGGGCAAGTGGTTGGTGTTTATGCGTGTGTGGTCAACTTCCCTTCATCCCAGTGAGCACTTTCCTTGGGGGAATTACCTTTGTCTCTGTGTGTCCAGCAAGATGACTCCCTTTCTCTGACTGAGGGAAGCTTGTTTTCTTTTTTCCTTCTTTATTTATTTCCTTTTTTTTTTCTGAGACAAGAGTCTTATTTTGTAGCCTAGCCTGGCCTGAAACTCACAGGGCAGCTCATGCTGTCTCAAATTCCCATTAATCTTTTTTGCTTCAGCCTCCAGAGTGCTGGGATTACAGGCATGAGACACCATCCCACTGCTGTCAGAAAATCTGGGGAGCCCTACCTAGGGTGTCACATGTTACTAGGGAAGCTGGAGTTCCTTCTCAGGGTTCTTAGTTAATAAAAGAATTTAAAAGTCGACTCTGAAGGAAGCTCAATGACATTTTTGTCAGAGTTTTTAAAAAACAAAACAAAACAAAACAACAACAACAACAAAAACAAAAAAACAAAGAAACAGGGCAGGCAACTTGGAAATCTTGGCAGCTGCAGGGAGGGTCATGGAGAATAGGGTGGGAAGAAGACGTGCTACTTGGGTTAAGACGGAATGTTAGGTGATGGTGGTCAGGCACATAGTAGACAAACTGCTGGGTGATAAAAAGGTTGTTGGAAGAGCAGCTGAAAAAAACAGTAAGAAAGCCCAAAGTACCAGGAAAAGAGTCTGAAAGAAAGAGAAGAAAAGGCAAAGCGGGCTTGGCCTAAACAGAAACCTCTGGGTGGATCTGCAGTGGTTGCACCAGTGGTAACTTTCTAGGTAGGATAAACGTATCTCATTAGAAAAATGGTTATTTCTCCTAATCTGTTTAGGATGGCTTATGATGAATCTATTGCCTGAGAGATAGTCCTTTAGCCAGGTGACCAACTTCTCCAGTTGGATTGATTCTTCTGTTTGTGATAGCTTGGGATAGTATGTCTCTACTCAAGATGAGAAGCAAACAACTTTCTACTAATGGACCTCACAGAGTCTTGACTTTTAGTGCAACTGCAAAAACACCTAGCTCTGAGGGGGGGTTCGATGAGATTCATGTACAAAGGTTAGGTGCTGTCCTGGTGGCCTTTGAGGCACACTTTTGATGAAGCTCATTGTAGCTCCATCTCTACTGTTTTCTGACTGATCTTAAAGAACAGACATACAGGATCTGTTCTTATGGCATGGAAGCTGGGCATGGTGGACCAAGCCTAGATATTGTTCCAGTAGTTGAGAAGTGGAGTAGGAGGATTGATGTAGTTCTAGGCCAGCCTAAAGAGTAAGACTCTGCCTCAGAAAAGGAAATAAATAAAGTAAGTGTACTATGCTGCGTGCTTTTTGTTTGTTTATTGAAACAGGGTTTTATTTAGACAGTTCAGGCTGGATTCAAACCCACTATGTAGCCAAGGATGACTGAACTTGTGACCCCTTTCTTCTACTTCTAAATGGCAGGATTACAGGCCAACACACCCACCTAATGTTTGTTGTTGTTTTCCTTTACTTTTACATTTTATCATTGATTTAGTGTGCAATGGGTGTGCAGTGCAATGATCCACCTGTGGAGGTGAGAGGTCATTTGTAGAAGTCAGTTCTCTTCTTCTACCATGTGGTTCCAAGAATCAAACTCAGGTTGTCAAGCTTGGCAGCAAGCACCGTTCCCTATTGAGCCATTTGACCAACCCTAAATGTTCTTTACAGAGCTTGCTTGGTAAAAGGACTTCCTAGCAGGGTCTTCCTTAATCTACCTTACAACTGCACAGAGAATTTTACTGCAATGGCTTGTGGTTTTCCATCTAGCAAGAGTCCAAAAGTACTGAGTGAGCCTGTTCCTGCAGGGCACAGTGACCCAGGTCCACTATCAAGAGCAGAGCGGCTGCAGCAGTATTGATTTTTAAACTTGTCTTAGAAAATGACCTTTCACATTTTTAAATATATATTGCTAAGACCGGCATCTTTCTAGAAAATGATACACTTCTGTAAAGTACTTTCCACTAGAGACTATGCCTGTCCATTGCTGATTCCAAAGCTGTAGCATGATCCAACAAATCCTAACACTCAGAGCTGAGGCAGCAGGATCACCATTAGTTCAAGGCTAGCCTAGGCTATCGACAAGGCCTTGTCTTAAAAAATAAAATTTAAAAAGTTTTGGCCTAGTGACTTATGCCTGCAATCCTAACACTCAAAAGACTGGGGGCAAGAAGATTGTCATGATTCCAGGTCAGCCTGGCTACACAGTGAGTTTGAGGACAGTCTGGGTTATATAACAAGACCCCATCTTCTTCCTCCCTCCCACTAAAGCCTATAAAGCCCTCACTGTAGGAGGTAGAGTGTTTGTCTCACATGTATGAGGCCCTAGGTTTGATGCTGAACCCTGAAAAAAAAGACAGAAAGGAAGAAAGGAAGGAAGGAAGGAAGAAAAAAAGGAAGGAAGGAGGGAAGGAGGGAATAGAAAGAAAACTACTATAGGCTACAATAATTTCCTCTCTAATATCTTACAGCTTTATAACCCTCTGCAATCAAGCCTGTAAAAAAGCTTAATTCAAGACCCTTCCCTTAGCCAGGCATGGTGGCACACTCCTGTCATCTTAGTGTACTTGCAAAGTGGAGTCAGGAGGATCAGAAGTTCAAGGCCATCCTTGATTACACAGTGAGTTTGAAAACAGCCTGGACTATACAAAAACCTTATCTAAAAAGTAAGTCAGTCAGTCAGTGGAGCACTTGCCTAGTCCTGGGTTCATCCTAATTGCACAGACACTGAGCACAGCAGCATGAGGGTGCAATCCTGGTACTTGGAGAGTAGAGGCAGAAGCATGAGGAGTTCAAGGTTATCCTCCAACACATTGTGTGTGTAAGCCTAGGCTACAGGAAACCATGTCTGAAAAAATTAAAGAAAGGAAATCTTGGGCTTTTTAAGTAAAGGGGACAGAATCCCAGGAAAAGTAAGCAAACTTCTTAACAGTGGGAACAGAATGAACTCTGTCAGGCCTAAAGATCTCAGCTGGCATTTCAGGATGAGCTTCTCCTTTCAGGTCACCTGATGGTAGGAGCAGATAGCAATGTGGACAGTGTTTTGACTTAGAAGTTCATGTTCATTTCTACCACCATCAGTCACTTGGATTTAAAAAAAAATGTTTAAAGACTGTGATTGAATAATGTTGCTCAAGAGAATTTATCACCTGATTGTTAGGTCAGATGGTCTCCTAAGACAGGTGTGGTGGCACATATCTTTAATCCCAGAACTTGGTAGACAGAAGCAGGAAGGTCTCTGTAAATTCCAAGTCAACCTATTTTACATATCCAGTTCCAGATGTAAAGAGAGCTACATATAGAGACAAAAAAATAGGCAGAACAAAATGACAATAGCAAAGTTCCTCAAATCCTCTGGGATTAAATGAGAACAAAAAGCTAATTCTCAGACTTGACTCCCAGATCTGAACTACAAGCCAGATGGCCAGAAAAGCTAAAAAATGAATAGAAAAAAAAAGTTTTTTGGTTGGTTGCTTTTGGGTTTGGCTTGGTTTGGTTTTGTTCTTGAGACAGTCTCAAAGCTCGAACTTGCTTTGTAGCCAAACTTGAACTTCGAAAAGTCCTTGTGAGTCCTTGTGGATGTAACACTTAGAAGCCTAAGTGTTAGGATTGCAGGCATAAGCTAGCACAGAAATTTAATCCAGAGCTTTGTGCATACTAGGCAAGCACTGTACTGACTAAGATACAGCCCCATACCCATCCTGATTCTGGTGATTCTGATAGCCACTGATACTTGGGAACCACTGGTTTAGATAATTCTATGCGGTAATTTTCTTGTCACCGTGACTAGCTACCTATGCCCAGTGACCTCCTTCTGTGAGCTAGTCCAAAGTCCCAGTAGTTTCACAACTTCCCAAGCTAGCACCACCAGTTGGGGAATACATGAGCCTTCAGGAGATATTTCAAATCTGTCTTGGTAACAGATCTGTCACTGTTCTATTCCTTGAAGAGGCACCATGACCAACACAATTCCTAAAGAAGAAAACATTTATTCAGAAGTTTGCTTACAGTTTGAGAGACTTAATCCATTACCATTATCTTATAGAGCATGGTGGCAGGCAGACATGGTGTTAGAGAAGTAGCTAAGAGCTACATCCTTGATCTACAAGGAGAGAGAGAAAGAGAGAGAGAGAGAGAGAGAGAGAGAGATAGAAGAAGAAGAAGAAGAAGAAGAAGAAGAAGAAGAAGAAGAAGAAGAAGAAGAAGAAGAAGAAAAAGAAGAAGAGAAGAAAAGAAGAAGAGAAGAAAAGAAGAAGAAGAAGAAAGAGAGAGGAGAAGAGAGGAGAAGAGAGGGGGAGGGGAGAGGGGAGGAGAGGGAAGAGAGAGACTGGGCCTGGCATGGGCTTTTGAAACTCCAAAGCCCACTCTCAGTGACACACTTACTCTAACAAGGCCACACCTCCTAGTCCTTCTAATCCTTTCAAATAGTGCTACTTTCTGATAAATAAGTATTCAAATTTAGGAGCCTACAGGACCATTCTTTTTTAAAATTTTTTTAATTGGTTATTTTATTTATTTACATTTCAAAGGTTATCCCCTTTCCTAGTTTCCCCTCCACAAACCCCCTATCCTATCCTCCCTCTCCCTAATAGGACCATTCTTATTCAAACTGCAATACAATACTTTGCTTCAATTAATTATAATAGTGGGGTTACAAAATGGTGAGTTTCTATCATCTGTTGAATATTCATATTCTGGAAGCATACACAGAAAGTTCTTCACTCTACCTTTCTTTACCCTCCCTTCCATCTCAAGTCACAGATTTTGGAAATTCAACCTGCTGATTCTTATGTGGCACCATGCTTTTATTTTATTTTATTTTTGAGATAAAGTCTTGTATTAGTCAGGGTTCTCTAGAGTCACAGAACTTATGGTAGTCTCTATGTAGTAAAGGAATTTATTGATGACTTATAGTCTGTATTCCAACTCCCAACAATCAACTCCCAACAATGGTCGGCAGCAGCTGTGAATGGAAGTCCGAGGATCCAGCAATTGCTCAGTCCCACAAGGCAAACAGGTGAAGCAAAGAGAGCCTTCCTTCTTCCAATGTCCTTGTATAGGTCTCCAGCAAAAGGTGAGGCCCAGATTAAAGGTGTGTGCCACCACACCTTTAATCCCAGATAACCTTGCTTGAATTTGTAGATCTTTCAGTCTTAATCTTCTAGGATTCATAGCCACTATGCCACTACACCTTTAATCCCAGATGATCTTGAACTCATAGATCTATCTATCTTAATCTTCTGGGATTCATAGCCACTATACCTCAAGATCTCCATGCCAAGATTCAGGTTGGAAACTTGTATCTCTCAGCCTCCAGATTAGGGCCAGATAAGCCTTCTAATTCTGGATTGTAGTTCATTTCAGATATAGTCAAGTTGACAACCAGGAATAGCCACTACAAGTCTGGTGTATCTTAAGCTGGCCTCATGATCCTACTCCCTCCATTTCCCAGGTGCTGACATTATAGGCATATGCCATGATCCCTGTTTTCAGGCAGTGCTAGATTTGAACCCAGGCTTTCATGCCTAGGTAGGAGCTACATCTCTAGTTCCTGATCCCACCTCTTTTCTTTCTAGTACTGGGGATGAAGCAGGCCCAGGCTTTGGGCATGCTAGCAAGGGCTCTACTGCTAAGGTACATGACCAGCCTCTCTACCATATTGTATGATGCCTAACAGTTCACGGTTGGCCTGATTGCACTCTTCCTTAGTTCTTTTCTCCCCAGAGGAAGCTCAGTGTTTAAATTATGTTATAAAGAATGCATTGTTGGAATAAGGGAAATGTCTATTGTTTTGGAAAGCACAGAAGCCTTTCACAATTATATTGAAGTCCTTGTGATTTTTAGACTGGGGTGATTCAGAGTTCATGTAGGTTGCAGTGTGAAGTTAGGACTTTAGGTTAATTATTCAGACTCCAAGGTCTGATCCCTGACTAGATAGCACAGAGACAAGTTTTCATGACTGGCAAGAGCAAACTGGAGATGGTGAAATGAATTCCAGCCACTAATTTGTACAGTTTTAAGTCTATGCAATACTACACATGCACTGCTACTTAAAATATCTCAGAGCTAATTAGCACAGCTTAAGTCAAAAAATTAATTCACCAACACAATAATACACTGCATTGGAAAGATGATTATTTATGATTGAGGGACCATATCAAACCCTTAACATGTTTCAACTAATTTAGAATTTGTAAAATTCCTATTTGTTTCCTACAGGTAAGTAAATAGAGGTATGGATATTTTTAGTAGCCTATTCAAGGTCACACTGAAAGGTAACGGCTCCATATCCCATGTTCTCAAGTACCACATTCAAACACTTTTCTAAATTTGTACTTATAAATACTGTTCCCTCAGGCATCTGCCCTGTGATTAACTTTACTTTTTATCCTCTCAGGAGGAAAAGCAAGCAGTGCTGCACTGTAGCAGCGGCCCCCTGGGGATTTCAGCCCTAGTGCAGTGCTGCACTGTAGCAGCAGCCTGGGGATTTCAGCCTGTGTGAGGGTTTGACGCGACCACTCGAGCTTTAGCTCCTCATTTGAGAAATAACCTAATAAGTAATAGTCACCCTGTCATCTCTACACAGCTGTAAATGTTGGACACACTCATATGAAAGTACTAAACCGAAGTGATTACATATCTCTTAACAAAATAAAATATGTATACATACATATATATCTTTAGGTTATTTTTCTACAAAACAACAAGTTTACGTCCAGGTATGAATTTTCCTCCTTCCTTTCTTCCATTTTGAGGCTGGGTCTCACTCTATAGCCCTGGCTGGCATGGGACTCACGGTGATCTGCCCACCTCTAAGGATTGGGATTAAAGACATATACTATCACACCCAGTGTGATATGGATTTTCTTCCTCTTTTTAAAAATTTTTTAAATGTTCATTGGTGTTTTGCCTGCATAGATGTCTGTGTGAGGGCATCAGAAGCTCTAGAACTAGAGTTAAAAACAGCTGTGAGCCTCCCCTTGGGTGCTGGGAATTGAATCTAGGTCCTCTGGAAGAGCAGCCAGGAAGTTCTCTTAACCGCTGAGCCATCTCTCCAGCCCAAGATTTGATGTTCGAGTGTGCACGCGAATGTGTGTGTGTGTGTGTGTGTGTACTCAATTATCACTGTTCTCTTCTTTCACAAGGGTGGTTCCAAGAATCAAAACTTAGGTTGGCAGGTTTGCTAGCAAGTGTCTTTACCCAGTTTATAGTCTCACCAGCCCAAACAGTTGGGAATATTCAAAATTCTCCTTAGCACGGTGGTCCACACTGATAGTGGTTAGGAGCAGGGCAGCACCTTCGGTAAGCAAGCAGAGTTGCAGGCATAAAGAAAACAAAATGTTATGTGTCAGTAGAACCAGTAGCCAACTCGGAGAACAGCAAGGAACTAAAATCCTAAAAGCCCTGACTCATCAAGATGTCAGCTCATGGCTGGCCTTTGTTTATTTGTGTTTTTTAACTTCCTGTGTTGTCACTACCCACCTTGCGTCAGGCCCAGTTCAGGACTCTGTGGAACTCCTTTTGACTCTGCTGTGTGCTCTCTAAGCTTAGACATGACCACATGACCACATGATACACTGTCGATCAGGATTTGCTACATACATTCAAACTAGCCAATCAGGCTCCTTCCGAGTCAATGTAGCCTTTACACACAGCATGAGCCAATCAGGACCATTCTTAACACAAAAAAAGTGCTTCCAGCAAGGCCCCCTCCAGTTCCCTCTAAGCTACAGGGGTTTTCTACTTCTCAATATAAACCTTGTTTGTCCTGTCCTGGCTGGTTATTCCTCATGGCTGTGAGACAATGGTATGAGAAGCTCTGGCTCGGGTGGGCTTTGGAGACTACCCAGTTTCCTAAGATTCCAACCCCTTGAACTAAGGCCATGAAGAGTCAAGAAAGACACCATTGCTCTCAAAGATCCCCATCCCACCACCTCTAATTTTAGTCAGCTTAGGCAGGAGTTCCAGGCCAGCCTGGGTTGCATAGTGACTTCTAGCATGAGCTGCAGTAGGAGATCCCTGTCTCAAAACTAAAATACATACATACATACATACATTTATATATACATACATAGATACATATAATACTACATATATATTCTAAATCTTTAGAATGTTCCTATTATACCTTATTTGTATTTTTCAAACGATGTTTTTCTCCACATCCAGTAGCTATTTGCTTTACCATGCCAGATTTATTAAAATTCTTTTTAATGGGAGTGGAGAAATGGTTTAGCGGTTGAGAGGATCTGGTCCAGAGGATCCAGGTTCCATTCCCAACACTCTCGTGGCCGTTCACAATTTTAGGAGTTCTGATGACTACTTCTGACCTCTTTGGACAGTAGGCACCAACTTGGCCCATAGACTGTAGGCAAAACACCATATATGTAAAATGAGAACAAGCCCAAAACCTTTTATAACCTCACATGTACACAAACTGCCCATTACATGGTTTCTCCTGAGGGCAACTTTTAACATAATGTCATATTTCAATCATATTTGAAGTACTAAAGTAATATAATCTACTGTTCTGGTGGCTGTATCTTACATTTTATATATTTTATACAAGTAATGAAAAAGAGAAGTCTGTCAGATGGTATTCTCTTTCCAGGCAGAGAACTAGCAAGAATTTGCATAGCCACACCTCTTCTGCAGTTTCAGTATTGACCACCAGGTCCCAGAGTGAAGGCTTATCTCAAGCTCCTGAGGCTGCCTGTGTTCCCATCTGAGCTTCTGTAATAGGTCTCTAGATGCAACTTTTGCCAGACTTATTCAAATCCCAGAAAAGAAGGAACTAAAACACAATCGTGTAAAACAGTAGGCCCATACCTGAACTTAAACATATGCCTTCTACCAAGTTAGCCAAGCTGTCCACCTGTCGGGGAAGGAGGGCCAGATGCTAGCGTTTTTCAGGAGGTGACTGTTCAGGCAACTTCCTCCGTGCTGTCTGTCCAGCAGTCTCTGCTGAGACTTTGTATTTGGTGTGTACAGAGGAGCAAGGAACGCTTGGGCATCCCTTCAGGTCCATCTCTTAAATTCTTGCAGTAACGCCCCTAAAACAGTGCAGCGCAGACAAGGGCCCAGTTCTCGTGACACTCGCTCTTCCCGTTCATCTTTCTCTACCTCCTGGAAGTCCTGGCTGCCTGTTTCCCAAGTTCACCCCACTACCCGCTACCCAGGAAGTTGGGTGTGGTTCCCAGAAAGTGTGGTTGGGATTTACATTTTAGTTTGCATTAATGACGCAATCCATTGTGTGGACCCTTTTCACCGGAAAACCAAGCAGGGTATTTTTGTTACCAAATTTGTTTTTCTTGAAATTAAACCTTCACAAAAGAAACAGAGTGCCACCAAGCAAAAGTAGGGTACGTGAGATTTCTCTTTTCTCTCTTGTTTTTTGAGGCAGTGTCTCACATACCCTGGCCTGGCTGCAAATACATGGACTAGTACCTGAGTGTGACTGAACCTCTCAGCCCCCTGCCTCCACTTCCCCAGTGCTGGAATTTTAAGGTGTACCACCAGCCGCTGCATTCTGCTTCCGTTTCTGTCTTTAAATATGTTAGCATAAGAGCAAAATAAAAGCAAGAAACAACAAAACTATTATTCTAGTATTTTACTATTTTCAGTTCATCAGAGGGTTGAACACAGGACATTTCACATGCTAAGCAGGCAGCTGTCTTACTGAGATGCATGCCAGCTCTGAAAAACTATTTTAAGGTTTGAAAGAACTTGTGGGTTTTCATGTTGACTTGCACTGAGAGGAGGAGAGATGAATGCTGCTTCTCAGGAAAACCTGAATTGCTTTTTATACATAATATAACATTTAAACGTGTGTGTGTGTGTGTGTGTGTGTGTGTGTGTGTGTGTGTGTGTGTGTGTTGGGCTGTGTGTGGATAGAGGCTCTGGATCTCCCTGGAGCTTGGTTTCCAGGTAGTTGTGAGTCACCTGAAGTGGGTGCAGGGGATTAAATTGGAGTCCTCCAGAACAGAAGTACATGCTCTTAATGGTTGAGACCTCCCTTCAGTTCCTTGAATTCTGTATTCTTGGTTTTTATTTTTGTTTGAGACAGGGTCTCACACCATAGTCCAGACTGACCTGACTCTCACTAGGTAGTCCCACTGGCCTTGATTTCGTTCATGCAGGGAGGCCTGCCTCAGTCTTCAAGCATCCTGGGTGCGGCAGGTGTCAGCCACACCCTGCTGTCCTGGTAGGAGTTTCTTTGGTAGTGTCTTACACATTTGTTTTAAAATTGTACTGTTATTTTAGCATTTCTGAGATGGGGACCTGGCACACTCTATGTGCCAGGGCATGTGCTATAAACTAGGAGAATCCTTCTGCCACAGCCTCCGTTACAGATATAGGCCACCACCATACTTGGACAGTTTTTCTTTTCTTTTTTTCTTTCTTTCTTCTTCTTCTTCTTCTTCTTCTTCTTCTTCTTCTTCTTCTTCTTCTTCTTCTTCTTCTTCTTCTTCTTCTTCTTCTCCTTCTTCTTTTTTGATGACAGCATGTCATCTTTTTCCTTTTTTCTTTTCTTTTTTTAATTTTTATTGCATTATGATGAGAAAAGTTACATGATTTCAGTTTATCTGAATTTGTTACCATTTAAAAAC
>NW_022196912.1:13870829-13883818 GCF_008632895.1 Mastomys coucha | reverse complement strand
GTCCTTCCTGTGATCCTGGTTGTGTCAGAACTCTTCAGAGTCAAGCTGTCTCTATGATCCTGTGATTCCAGGATCCTGTGATCCTGGGCTTGTTAGAGCATGTGGGAGTGGGGCTTCCTATGTATGTTGTGGGACTGGCTGTGGAGCTTACACCCAAGGTCTACTCAGGACACCAGTCCAGACAGACCGAAAGGAACCCAAGCCACTGGGCTGGCGGAGTTCCTGTGTGCCTGGTCCTGCTGGTCCCAGTTACTCCCAGTGTTGGGACAGATGTTGGTTCTTCCTCACCTCTGATCCTGGGTGTGTCAGAGCACCTGGGAGTAGAACTTCCTCTGGGTGTTGTGGGACTGGCTGTGGAGCTTGTGCACAAGGTCTGCTCAGGACACCAGCCCAGAGAGACCACCAATTTTTCTTAATAGGATTGTTCAAACATGTTTCTGAAGGAAAAGATCTTTTTAAAAATTACTTATTTTCCCCCACAATAAACCTCCCACATTGAACTGTTTTAAAAAATTACTTATTTATCTTATTTTATGCACATTGATATTTTGCCTCCACGTACATCTGAGTGAGGGCATTGGGTCTGTACTAGACTTACAGACAGTTGTGGGTGCTGGGAATGAAACCTGGGTCTTCTAGAAGAACAGTCAGTGCTCCCAACTGTGGAGCCATCTCTCCTGCCCCAGCCAAATTTTTATTTAACTTCAATGACATATTTTAAAAACTGGATGGAGAAACAAGCTTGGTGCTCTCTATGAAACCATGAGAACCCAACTTAGATGGACTCAGCATCCATGAAACAAGTCAGGCCTGGTCTCACATGCATTTATGACCTCAGTGCTGGCAAGGGAAAGAGCAAAAGGAAATGGGGGGGGGAAGGGGGGAAGGGGGGAAGGGGGATGGACCAGCCATCCTGTGTGCACACACTCTGTGGTGTACACATACAGACAGATACAGATATCTTCATATTTACCACACACACACTTTCTACATTTCCACTAATGGCAGTTCTTTAGATTGTCATGACTTTCATTTGACACTTTAAAACAAGGCTTAGATACTTACTGTACAATCCTAGGGGCTTTGACAATTGTATGTAGCACTATGTCTACTCACCTCTCCAAGCAAGACAGAAAGTATTTTTTGCCACTTAGGGTGTTCCTTTGTACTCACAAATTCCAATTAATCTTACCCCAGCACAGCTCTCGGAAACCACAACTCTGATTTCTATCAGTGTAAGGTTCAGAGTGTCAAAGTGGCAGGCGGAGGAGGTGGTTCAGTGAGTAGAGTCCCTGGCCCAGCACACAGGAATCCTGTGGGTTTGATCTCTAGTACCAAATAAACTAAATGTGCTGTAGCATGCCTGTAATCCAAGAACGAGAGGTGGAGGGAGGAAGATCAGAAGTTCAAGGTTACCCCACAGCTACTCAGAGAGCTCCAAGCCAGAGGCGATTATATTAGCCTCTGTCTCAAGAATAAAAAAGGAGGGCAGTGGTGGTACACGCCTTTAATCCCAGCACTTGGGAGACAGAGGCAGGTGGATTTCTGAGTTTGAGGCCAGCCTGGTCTACAGAGTGAGTTCCAGGACAGCCATGGATACACAGAGAAACCCTGTCTCGAAAAACGAAAGAAAAAAAAAAAAGAAAAGAAACCTAAAAAAAAAAACCATTAAGTTTCTTAGTTGTCCTTCTCTTCTCATTAGCCCACTTCTACTCTTAGGAGTGTGTCTTGTTAAACCTCTATGTCTATCATTGAAAAAAGAAACAAAGTTGCAAAAGATGTTCCAAGCCAGATTGCTAGTGCGTAACTCTTAACTAAGCACTGAGGAGCATGTCCGGAGTGTTATGAGCTTGAAACTAGGGGGGGCTACATAGCAAGACCATCTAAGAAAGAAGGGAGAGCGGGAGAGCGAGAGAGTGAGAGAGAGCGGGGAGGGGGAGAGGGAGAGGGAGACGGAGGGGGGGAGAACAGGCAGACAGACAGACAGACAGACAGACAGACAGAAAGTCTTCATAAGGGGAATGGAGAGAGATAGCTCAACAATTCAGATGCCTTACTACGCTTGCAGAGAACCCAGGATGAGTTCCCAAGACCCACATCAAACAGCTCACAACCTCAAATTCGGTGGTATGCACTTGGTACTCATCAATTCCTGTAGGCACACACACATACACATAGTAAATGAATAAACAAACTAAAATATCTTGCAATGTGCTGAGCAGAGGAAGTGGTTTCTATATAGGCAGAAAGGGGGCTGAAGAAAGTAGAAACAGAAACAGAGGGGCCTAGGCATTTAAGTTCCCTTCTTCATAGGGTTAACTCAGAGGGCACTTCCTTACCATGCTGAAACTGGCCTGCTTGGGGGATTTAGATATTATTTCTTCCTCCTGATGATTTCTGGGAAAGTCTAGCAAATTAGTTTGGGTTTGGTGAGTGGTACTTCACCATGACTCCAACTCCATATTAATGCGGCCTGGTGCAAGCAGTCTAAAGGAATAGCTGCCTGCAGTTATATTTAACAATAGTTCATATATTTACATGTACATAAGTAAACTTGCACAGATCTTTGTGTTTGGAACTTTCATTCAACCTGATTTCTACAATGCCTCAAATTTACCTCTGTTGCTATATGCATCAACAGCTCCTTTTTTTCTTGCCCTTAAATTTTTATTTTTAGAATTTTGGTTTGTTCTGTGGGGCTTTTTGTTTGGTGTGTGTGTGTGTGTGTTTTGAGACAAGGTGTCACTCTGTAATCCATGCCAACTTTGAACTTGCTTTACTTCCCCAAGTGAATGCTGGGATTATGAAATCATCAAAATACCTTATTTTTTTTTTTTTTTGCCTTTTTAAAATTGTGGCAAAAGACAACAAACAAACAAGCAAGCAAACAAACACAAAACTGAGCATTGAACCATTTTGTTGGGTGTGGATCTCACTATATAGCCAGACTCAACTCCAAACTCAGTCTTCCTGCCTCTGCCCTCTGCATGCTAATGTGATTCTACCCATGCACACCATGCTGGCTTCCATTTAAGCAGCTTTTAGATGTATTTTTCTTGGGGTTTGGTTTTATCTCGTTTGAGATGGGAGCTCATCATTTAGCCCAGGCTAGCCTTGATGTCACTGTATAGATCACATTGGCTCCTATTTCAGTCTTCCATATACTAGGCTTGCAGGGACACACTGCCCAAGTGGAATAGAGCAGAGTTAGGTATTCCCAGGGCTGTGTGGCTTATCACCATTGTCCAGTCCCAGAGTGTACTTGTTGGCCTGAACACAACCGTCCTTATCAAACGATAACTTCCCTCCCTCCACATGCCTCCCAGTCTCTGGAAACCACTCTTCTGCTCTTGCTAGGAATTTGGATATTCTAGAGAGCACATAAATAGAGCCATGTGTTCTTGGCTGTTGTACCTGGCCTCTCTCACATAGTAGAATGTTGTCCAAGTTCACTCATTTGTTTTTAATAATATTGTATTATGAGCCACTGTCCCCATAATCTCAGTTCTTGGGAAGTGGCTGAAGACAGGAGGGTTACAT
Source organism: Mastomys coucha (assembly GCF_008632895.1). Lineage (NCBI taxonomy): Eukaryota > Metazoa > Chordata > Mammalia > Rodentia > Muridae > Mastomys > Mastomys coucha. The sequence continues at coordinate 13,880,278 of NW_022196912.1, read as the reverse complement.
AGTGATAGATTCTCTCAAAACAACAACAAAAAGAATTAAATTAAAAAGTCATTATTTATTTATAATAGTATTCCCCTCCTGCCAGGCGGTGGTGGCACATGCCTTCAATCCCAGCACTTGGGAGGCAGAGGCAGGCGGATTTCTGAGTTTGAGGCCAGCCAGGTCTACAGAGTACCAGGACAGCCAATGAAGACTACACAGAGAAACTCTGTCTCGGAAAAAACCAAAAAAAACAAAACAAACAAACAAAAAAAACCAAAAACCAAAACAAAACAAAAAAATAGTATTCCCCTTCTATGAGAAAAAGAAAGACAGAAAGAAAAAGAAAAAGAAAAAAGGAAAAAAATTTAAAAGAAAGAAAAATAGAAGTAAAAGTATTATAGTTGGGGATGTAGCTCTGCGGCTGGGGTTCACGGAGCCTGTGCGAGGGGATGTAGCTCTGTGGCTGCGGCTCACAGAGCCTGTGCGAGGGGATGTGGCTCTGTGGCTGGGGCTCACAGAGCCTGTGCAAGGCTCTGAATTCACCTGGCCAAACCCAGGCGCCACAGAGAAAATAAAGTATTTAATTTTACTAATTTTAAAATCCATTTGGAATATAGTTTTAATCCATTGGGAATCCTAGCCTCACAGGTGGTTCAGGACAGGGCTGAGCCACGAGAAACACAGTAACTTAGCATAAGAATTCAGCTGGAGAAATGGCTCAGGCTGGAATGCTCTTGCCTTGCAAGCATGGGAACCTAGGTTCAGGTCCCTAGAAAACACCCCACATTGACCTCTGCCCTCTATACACATACATGTGGGACAGGACACCTGTGTACTCCTATACAAACTCCACACATAGACATATACCACATGCATATATGCAAAGGGTTATGCACAGTGATCTGGCTAGCTTTTTTTTTTTTTTTTTTGGTTTTTCGAGACAAGGTTTCTCTGTATAGCTCTGGCTGTCCTGGAACTCACTCTGTAGACCAGGCTGGCCTCGAACTCAGAAATCCACCTGCCTCTGCCTCCCAAGTGCTGGAATTAAAGGCATGTGCCACCACTGCCCCAGCGACCTGGCTAGTTTTAACTGTCAACTTGACACAGCCTAGAATCAATTGAGGAGTTGCCTAGGTAAGATTGGCCCTGTGGGTGTGTCCGTGGGAGATTGTCTTCACTGTTAATTCATGCAGAAGGGCCCAGCACACTGTAGGACCCAGCTGTCCCTACAGGTGGTTCCTACACAGTATAGTAAAGCTAGCAGAGTGTAACCTGGACTGTGAGAGAGCCAGCAGCATCTTTCATGGTTCTTGATCTATATTTCTTTGGCTGTAAAATCAATTCCTAGGTCAGCATGGAACAGAGCCATGCCTGCCTTCAAGTTCCTGCTGACTTCCCTCAATGATAGATTATGACCTGGAATTGTAAGCTGAAAAAGCCCTTTCCTCCCCAAAGTTTCTTTTGATCAGAGTGTTTTTAATCACAAAAACAGAAATGAAACTAAAACAAAGAGTTTACCATTAGTCGCTCTGAGTGCCATTTTATACCCCAAGTGAGAATAACCATTTTCAGAATCCAGGAAAAGGAAATAGTCATGATGTAATGCAATAAGTAATAGTGAGAGACTATCCCTTAGGAAGTTTGAAATGCGTGATGGAGAGAGCCTGGTAAGAACTGAGCTTGCTCTGAGCTAATACTTGCTCTTGGTGCCTCGTGCGTGGCATCAGTTACAACTGAATGACTCCCATGTTGAAAAATATTTTTGTCATTTATTTCTTGAATTCTGTGTAGAAACAAGATATCCTGGGCTGGCAAGGTAGATCAGCAGATACAGATCCTGGCTGCCAAGCCTGAGGATCCAGATTCAATCCCAGGAGCCAGGTGGTGGGGAGGACCGACTTTTACAGGTTGTCCTCAGAAAAAGAAAAAAAAAATTATTCACTTCAGTTAAGTAGAACTTTCGCCTAGCAATATACAAAGCTCTGCAGTCAAACTCCAGCAAGGCCCAGGCGGACAAAATTCTGGTAAAGGAAATTAATATTCCCACTATTGGCTACTGTCCTAGTTAGCTTCAGCTGTCAACTTGACACAGTTATCTGACAGAGTCGCCAACTATGGACTTGCTCAGATCAGATTGCCCTATGACATGTCTGTGGGGCATTTTCTTGATTGCTAATTGGTGTGAGAGGGCTCAGTCCACTGAGGGCGGTGCCATCCCTAGGCAGGTGGTTCTTGGCTGTGTAAGCTAGATAACCGAGAGCGAGCTTGCAGTAAGCGGCATTCCTTTGTCATTTCTCTTTCAGGTCCTATGATTTCCCTTAATGGCGGACTATGACCTGGAAGTGTAAACAGAAATAAACTCTGCCCTCTTTAGTCGCTTTTGGTTGTGGTGTTTATCGCTGCAACAGAAAGCAAAGTAGAACAGCCATCAGATAAACAGTAGCCCAGAGTGTTTCCTTACAGGCTGGAGCCCTGGGCAGATGGAGCAGGTGAGTGAGCAGTGGAGAGATAAAGCTGGCGGGGAAGCTAGCACTTCCTTGGTAACACAGGCTTCCAAGTGATTTCCTTCCCTCCCCAGCTTTCCCAGAGTGACTCACTGGAGTCTAGCTTGGTATTCATGTCTCATGACACATTAAGGAGCTTTCAAATAGCTGCGGGAGTGTACCTAAGGAAGCAGTGGTCAATGCTGAGTAGCTGAAGTAACTGAATCAGAGTAAAGAACACTTATCCCTCTGAGACTCCCAAATCCGGGCATTCAAGCTACATAGATGCTTTCTTCTCTGTCATGTAACAAACAGTCCAAGGTAAAAGGTCTAAATGAGTGGGCATCTGTGCTCCATAAACATTTATGGATCCTGTATGTCTGCTGTTCCTTTGTAGCACTGGTGATGGAAGTGATGGACTTATATGTGCTAGGTAAGCAACACCATCCCTGAGCTACATCCTCAGCAGAGGGACCATAGTGATTGGTGCCCTCCAAGGTTAGTGTAGTTATCCCTACTCAAGCCAAAAGGAAGGAAGACGACAGGGTAAAGCCAGCAGGCTCCCCTTGATGAGAACTGGAACCTGATGAATACCCTCGCTCATATTTTCTGGGGTTAACAACTTACTCAGCTTAGGTCAGAGCAGAGGGGGCACTGCTCTGCTTCAAGATTCTTTCAGGCTACATTCAACTAAGAAAACAGATGAGGGATTTTAGATGCAAAAAAAAAAACAAATCTCCAGACTATTTTCAACAGAACCATATAGAACTCTGATCCTCATTGATGGTGTCTTTCTTGATGTGTTAGAATAGTGGCTCACATCAGGACACAACACATACTAGGCCCAAACTGTTCCACATGTAAGAGGTTTAATTGGGGGAGAGAGATAGGGTGGTAGCAGAAAGAGAAGAGAGAGAGAGAGAGAGAGAGAGAGAGAGAGAGAGAGAGAGAGAGAGAGAAGAGAGGAGAGAGAGAGAGAGAGGCATTCCCCACACACACATATATATATGGGGTGAGGTGAGGGGAGGTGAGGTGGTGGCAGATAAAGGTGGGAGGTGAGCCCAATGGTTTCTGGGAATATGGTGGCTGTTGCCTGGGCAACAGGTCTGTGAGACCCACCTACGTGACATCATGGGTTTCAGAGGCCCTGATACCAACATTTCTGACCTGTTGTTTTGAAAGATTGTTGGTAAAAAATTCTATGACTGTTTGTTTTCAATACACTATTCCAGAAAGAAACAGACCAAGTTAGGAATGACATTGATAATAAGGAAGACAAATCCCATTTAAAGCCCAACTCCCTAGAGCTGTGTTGTCTGTACAGAGGCCATTGGCCACATGTGAGCCCTCGAGATATGGTGACTATGGGTAAAATGTACCTACATGTAACAGACATCCTGGGGCTCTGGCACACCTATACACACTCCTGCACATACCTGTGTACACACACACACACATACACATATACCCACTCACACACATGCACGAACATAAACTTTAAAAACATGTTCTTGTAAAGCAGTGGTTCTCAGCCTATGAGTCATTACCACTTTGGAGGTCTCATATCACATATCCTGCATATCATATATTTACATTATGACTCATAGCAGTAGCAAAATTACAGTTATGAAGTAGCAACAAAACAATTTTATGGTTGGGGGTCGCCACAACGTGAGGACCTGTAGTCAAGTGTCACGGCATTAGGCAGGTTGAGGGCTGCTATTGTAAAGGCTGCCAATGCCACACAATAAAGGAGGAAGGTGGGAAGGAGAAAGGAAGGGAGGGGATTAGGCTGGGTGTGGTAGCATATACCTATCCTAGCAGAGCAGGAGACATCTATGAATTTATTATTGAATAAGATTATCAAATCATAATACTCATTTTAATACTGTCTAACAATTGTGTGTTTTCTTGAAACATAATTAGCTAAGAAAATGATTTTTTTTTGAGACCAGATAATTAATTTTTAACATGAATTCTTAGTTGATCGATTTTTAAACATTTAACCAGACATATTTAAAATGAGTTGGCAAGGACAGGATCCTTCTGGTTTCTATTTGTGTCCCAGAGCTGACCCTGTGCAAAGCTCTCCATAGTCAAATCCTGTCGGGAGAGAGTTGGTCTCCCAGGAGTACTGACACACAGGCTTACAGGAGGGACAAGCCACAGTCAGAAACAGCAAGACCAGCTAACACCACAGATAAGCAGATAGCGAGAGGCAAGAGCAAGAACATAAGGAACAGAAACCAAGGCTAGGCATCATCAGAACCCAGTTCTCCCACAACAGCAATTCCTGGATACTCTAACACACCTGAAAAGCAATATTCTGATCTAAAATCCCATCTCATAAAGATGATCGAGGACTTTAAGCAGGACATAAATAACTTCCTTAAAGAAATACAGGAGAACACAAGTAAACAGGTAGAAATCCTTACAGAGGAAACACAAAAATCCCTTAAAGAATTCCAGGAAAACACAACCAAACAGGTGAAGAAAATGAACACAACCATCCAAGATCTAAAAATGAAAATACAAACAATAAAGAAGTCACAAAAGGAGACAACCCTGGAGATAGAAAATCTAGGAAAGAGATCAGGAGTCATAAACACAAGCATCATCAACAGAATACAAGAGATAGAAGAGAGAATCTCAGGGGCAGAAGACACCATAGAAAACATTGACACAACAGTCAAAGAAAATGCAAAATGCAAAAAGCTCCTAACCCAAAACATCCAGGAAATCCAGGATACAATGAGAAGATCAAACCTAAGGATAATAGGTATAGAAGAGAGTGAAGATTCCCAACTTAAAGGGCCAGTAAATATCTTCAACAAAATTATAAACGAAAACTTCCCTAAAGAAAGAGATGAACATACAAGAAGCCTACAGAACTCTAAATAGACTGGACCAGAAGAGAAATTCCTCATAATAGTCAAAACACCAAATGCACAAAACAAAGAAAGAATATTAAAAGCAGTAAGGGAAAAAGGTCAAGTAACATATAATGGCAGACCTATCAGAATTACACAAAACTTCTCACCAGAGACTCTGAAAGCTAGAAGATCTTGGGTAGATGTCATACAGACCCTAAGAGAACACAAATGCCAGCCAGGCTACTATACCCAGTAAAACTCTCAATTACCATAGATGGAGAGACCAAGATATTCCATGACAAAACTAAATTTACACAATATCTTTCCACAAACCCAGTCCTATAAAGGATAATAGGTGGAAAACTCCAACACAAGGAGGGAAACTACACCCCAGAAAAATAAAGAAAGCAATCCTCTTTCAACAAGCCCAAAAGAAGATAGCCATACATAATTCCATCTTTAAGAACAAAAATAACAGGAAGCAACAATCACTTTTCCTTAATATCTCTTAACATCAATGAACTCAATTCCCCAATAAAAAGACATAGACTAACAGACTCCAGAGAACCAAATAGCCCTATTAAAAAATGGGGAACAGAGCTACAAAGAGAATTCTCAACTGAAGAAACTGGAATGGCTGAGAAGCACCTAAACAAATGTTTAACATCCTTAGTCATCAGGGAAATGCAAATCAAAACAACCCTGAGATTCCACCTCCACACCAGTCAGAATAGCTAAGATCAAAAACTCAGATTCCAGGTAGTGGTGGCACACAACTTTAATCCCAGCATTTGGGAAGAAGAGGCAGGCAGATTTCTGAGTTTGAGGACAGCCAGGGCTACACAGTCTCAAAAGACGCACCCCCCCAAAAAAAAACCTCAGGTGACAGCAGATGCTAGTGAGTATGTGGAGAAAGAAGAATATTCCTCCATATTTATAATAGCCAGAAACTGGAAACAACCCAGATGTCCCTCAACAGAAGAATGGATACAGAAAATGTAGTACATTTACACAATGGAGTACTATTTAGCTAATAAAAACAATGAACAACGACTTCATGAAATTCATAGGCAAATGGATGGATCTAGAAAATATCCTGAGTCACACAAGAGCATACATGGCATGTACTCACTAATAAGTGGATTTTAGGCAAACAGCATGGAATACCCATGATACAACTCATGGACCACATGAAGCTCAAGAGAAAGGAAGACCGAAGAGTGGATGCTTCAGTCCTACTTACAAGGGAGAACAATATAATCAAGGGAAGTAGAGGGTGGGAGGGACTTGGAAGGAAGAGAAGAGGGGGAGGGGGAAAAAGAGGAGCAGAATCAGGTATAGAAGGAGATGGAGGAGATGTACAGAGGGTAGGGAAACTGAACAGAGATGTGTAGCAATGGAGGATGGGCAACTTGGGGTAGCAACCAGAAAGTCCCAGATGCCAGGAAAGCAAGAGCCTCCCAGGACCCCACGGGATGACATTAGCTAAAATACCCCACAAAGGGAAGGGAGAACCTGTGGAGACCATATCCAGAGGTCACCTGGTTGAGGGATGGGGCCACCCACCCATCTCCAAAATGTTAACCTAGGATTGCTACTGTCCAAAGGAAATGCAGGGACAAAGAGTGGAACAGAGACTGAAGGAAAGGCCATCCAGAGACTGCCCCACCTGGGGATCCATCCCACGTGCAGACAGCAAAGCCAGACACTATTGCTGATGCCAAGAAGTGCTTGCTGACAGGAGCCTGATACAGCTGCCTCCTGAGAGGCTCTGCCAGATCCTGACCATTACAGAAGCAGATGCTCACAGTCAACCATTGGACTGAGCACAGGGACCCCAGTGGAGGAGTTAGGGGAAGGACTGAAGGACTGAAGGAGCTGAAGAGGCCTTATCTGGCATCAGTGGGAGGAGAGGCCCTTGGTCCTGTGAAGGCTTGATGCCCCAGTGTAGGGGAACGCTAGGGCAGTGAGGTGGGAGTGAGTGGGTGGATGGGGGAGCACCCTCATAGAAGCAGATTAAAGGGGGATGAAATAGGGGGATGGCAGAGGGGACATCAGGAAAGGGGATAACATTTGAAATGTAAACAAACAAAATATCCAATTTTTAAAAAAGTCACTTACAGACTGCTAGAGGGCTAAGTGAGTTAAAGATTCCCTGGCTAAGCCTGGTGGCCTGAGATTGATGAATCCCACATGACTCAGGGAGAGAAGGAACTCTGGACTTTGATGGCTCATGCATATCCATACACATACAAGCACACGAAATAAATATTCATTTTAAATGTTGGTCAATGAATAAAAGGGGTTGGAAAATTGTTTGCAAGGTGTTGTTTTTTCCTTCTTCTTAACTGTGCAGAAATGTTTTTTGTTTTGGCGTGTGGTTATACTGTTGAGGTTTTTAAGCATCTGACAATCATGAGACCCTTTCCAAGCACAAGTATTCAAGATACATTCCCCAAAGTATAGGCTTCTTTAAAGATCAGCTACTGGGTCAGCTGATGTTAACTCTTAATTTGTTTTCCAAAAGGTTTAAGTTGGGTTGCTTATAAATTATTAAAAGCCTCTTATTGTTACTTAAATGTCAACTTGTTTGGAATGCTTATCTCTTTGTTAAAAGGATAACTCTTTCCCAAGTTGGAGGATTCCAGTAAGGACTTTGTCTCAAGATAAACATGGGACCTTTGGCCTCCTGATGTTTCTGTCTCCTGGGATTCCTATGTTGAACCCTAACCCCAAATGCAGTGGTGACTAGTTGGGGCCTTTAAGAGGTATCCAGGGATGAAGATGGAACTCTTACAAGAAGCTCAAGGAGTGCTAGAGAGATGCTCATCGATGTAAAATACTTTCTGCTTTTACAGAGGACTGGGTTCCCTTTCCACATGGAGGCTCACCACCCTCTGTCACAAACTCCGTTTGCAGGGGACCTGGTCTCTTCAAACACCAGGCATGCTCACAGTGCATGTGTATGTGTACATGGAGGTGAAACACTCACACATAAAAAAAAAAAAAAACTTTTTAAAAAAGGTTAAAGAACGAGTGCATCTTTTCCACTTTAATCTTTATTCCTTGTCTCTAGAACTTTAGGAAATCAGTCAGGGAGGCTGGAGAGACTGCATGGTGCTTAAGAGCACTTACTGCTCTTGCAGAGGACAAAGTGTGAGTTCACAACTGTCTGTAGCTCTAGTTCCAAGGAATACAATGCCTTCTTCCAAGATTCTTCCAGTATCTGCACTCTCATGAGTGTACACACACACACACACACACACACTTAAAAATACAACTAAGGCCATGGAAGGTTGTGGACACTTTTAATCCCAGCACTCCAGAGGCAAAGGAAGGCAGATCTCTGTGAGTTCCAGGCCAGCCAGGGCTACAGAGGTCTCAAAAGTGAATTAATAAATAAATAAGTCATAGAAATCACTCATTATATAGCATAGACCAATGTCACACTTGTGGCAATTCTCCTGCCAGCCTTTCAGGTACTGTGATTTCAGACATGTGCTGCCACAAACAGTTTGGTTTTATTTTTTTATATTGATTGAGTGGGTTTTTTTGTTTTGTTTTGTTTTGTTTTGTTTGTTTGTTTGTTTTTGAGACAGGGTTTCTCTGTGTAGTCCTGGCCATTCTGGAACTCACTCTGTAGACCAGGCTAGCCTTGAACTCAGAAATTCACCTGCTTATGCCTCTGCCTCTTGAGTTCTAGGACCACCTAGCTTCAGTTTATTTTTAAAAACAGAGTAAATACATGCGTAATTTTCCTACAAAGAAACATACTGGTACAAGCAATCTCAGTCCTCAGAAAGTAGAGGCAAGAGGGTCAGGAATTCAAGATAATCCCTGGTTACCAATCAAGTTCAAGAACAGCATAAGACTGTCTCAAAAACAAAACATGAAAAGAAGATGGGGGGAGGGAAGGCAGGGCTGGAGAGATAGCTCAGTGGTTAAGAGCACTGACTATTCTTGCAGAGGTCCTGAGTTCAAGTCCCAGCAACTACACGGTGGCTCACAATGGGATCTGATGTACTCTTCTGGGTGTGAGTCTGAAGACAACTACAGTGTAGTCATATAAATAATAAATGAATTTTTTTTTTTTTTTGGTTTTTCGAGATAG
>NW_022196912.1:13843775-13870586 GCF_008632895.1 Mastomys coucha | reverse complement strand
AGCACTTACCTGCTCTTCCAGAGGACCTGGATTATTCCAGCACCCATGTGGTGGCTCACAACCCCAGTTCCAGGGAATCTGAAGCTCTCTTCTGAGTTCTTGTAACAATAGGCACACATGTGGTACACAGGCACACAGACAAAATGCCCAACCTCAAAAATAAATCTTAAAAACAAAACCAGTTTCTAACCACCCAATGTAAGGTATTTTGTTATAGCCTCAAACATGAAAATATAGTCTCTTGAAATTACCAGGGCTCTTGTTTGAAAACAACAGAACTAAGCTAATTTGAGTAGAAAAGATATAGATGTCTAAAAAGAATAATCAGAAAGGCTAAATAAAACAAGCAAACTGTTGGGCAAGCTTCTAAAAGTCCGATAGAAACCTAGCTCTTCAAGGGCTTGACACTGTCTGTCTGTTGGCTCCAGGATTCTGGTGCTTAGAAAAACAAGCAAAAAGCAAACAAAACGCAGTTGTGTGGCGGTGGTGCACACCTTTAGTCTCACTGGTGAGGCAGAGGCAGGTGGATCTCAAACTCCAACAAGTTAAGAGAGCTAGGCCTAAGTGGAGAGGCTCCCGCGTGATTCAAACAGGTAGAGTTTGAATCCAGCCTGGTCTGAGAGAGAGTTCCAAAACAACCAGTGCGTCATAGAGAAACCCTATCCAGAAAAAAACAAAAATAAACAATCAATAAAAAAACAAACAAAAAACCCCCAAACCTCCTCACCCCTCCCTTTCCCTTTGTGTGAGCATGTGTACATGTGTGCTTGTGTGGGAAGGCCTGATACTGCCTCAGGTGTCATGCCCAGGAACTGTGTCCCCAGCCAGGGTTGAGAGGCTCTGGACTTTTTTTTTTTTTTTTTTTAAAGAGATAGTCGCATTTTATTTTTATTATTTTTTTTAAGATTTATTTTTATTTATATGAGTACACTGTAGCTGTACAGATGGCCATGAGCCATCATGTGTGTGGCTGCTGGGAGTTGAACTCAGGACTTCTGCCGGCTCCACTCGCTCGGGCGTAATTCACTGTAGCTGTCTTCAGATGCACCAGAAGAGGGCATCCGATCTCATTACGGGTGGTTGTGAGCCACCATGTGGTTGCTGGGATCCGAACTCTGGACCTTCGGAAGAGCAGTCAGTGCTCTTACCTGCTGAGCCATCACGCCAGACCAGCCCTGGACTTTTAAAGAAGCCGTGGAAGCTTCTTTAAAGGAGGAGTTTGGCTAACTGGCTTGCTTCCCCAGCTCACAATCAACTAATTTTCTTACGTGTCCCAGAACCCTTGCGTAGGGGTGGCACTGCTCATGCAGGCTCTCATAGCAATCATTAATAATAATTTTAAAAAATCCCCCAAAGACTTGCCTACAGGACAGTCTAATGGAGTCACTTTCTCAACTAAATTCTCTCTTCCTAGATGACCCTGTTTGTGTCAAGTTGATAAAAAATTAAAAATTAAAAAGCTATATAGAAAATATAAGTGTGGGAAAATATTCAGTGTCATCAGACATTAGGGAAATGCAAATCAGAAACACGAGAGGGTGTGACTTTCTAACACATTAGGATGGCTGTCGGAACTCCAGTGGCAGGCCTGGAAAACCTCCCTTCTAGTGGTTGGTTAGTCAGGGTGCTCCAGGAGGTACCCCAAACAATAGAGGCTCTTGCTGTTGGTTGCTTCCCAGAGCTTCCAGGTAGGATTGCTGAAGACACCACACACAGCAGACACGGGACTCAGAGGCACTGAGCTCAAGCGGGAGCTTCTCCACTCAGGCCTAGCTCTCTTAACTTGTTGGTTGTAAGCCTTGACCTTTAAGGACTGGGTCACCCCTCTAGCATCTGGCTCCCACTCTATCAGGAGGAGCCTTTCAAGTGCCATGGAAGAAAAGAATCAACACCCCTACCTGGTGATAAAGCCTGAAGTCACTGTAAACCAGGACAAACACTGGCCAGGCAATATATCCCCAATAGTGTGATAGTGGCACGTACATCTTGGAGGTAACCAACAGCTGTCTAGTCAGACGTGAGGCTCACTCAAGAAGGAATCCATGGTACTGTAAATCTAGCCAGCTACCTGGACTGGAAAAGTCATAGACCACAGAGGGACCCTGCCACTGTCATCTCCCTAAATCAGTATAGTTTCTAACTGTAGTCTAATAATTATATCCTAAATACTTATACTTGTCTCCATACCCACAGAGAAGTGTAACTCTCATCCCTTATCAGAGAATCATTTTTTTGCATAGATCCGTAAAACTGGTCAAAATGGAGAGAATGAACAAACACCGGGAGTCCAGCCTCAGTTTCCATGCCTACTCTACCACCCCACATCTAAGGCTCAGGGAACATTGTAGAAGAGGGACCAAAAAGACTGTAAGAGCCAAAGGACCAGTGAGCCAGATTTGAGAGACTGACTTCCACATACAACAGAGATGCTGCACCCATGAAATCTCAGCAATTCCATTGCACAAATGAGACCTGCCTAAGGACCACACTAGTCGACAGGCTCATGTGGATGCGGGAAATTTTCCGAGGCCCCAACCCTTTAGCTCAATGGTTCTTAGCCTTCCTAATGTTAGCTGTGACCCTTTAATACAGTTCTTGTGTTGTAGTGACCCCCAACCATAAAATTATTTTTGCTACTGTTATGAATTGTAATATAAACACTTTGGGAGACTGAGGTTTGCCAGGGGGTCTCAACCCCCAGGCTGAGAACCACTGTCTTAGATGAAGGCCTACAGACAATCAGTTTTCTCCACAGATGAGCCCCCCCCCCCCATAGGTTTCCTGATCCCAAGTGGTCAGTCTTAAACATGTGGTTAATGAGCAACCCCGAACGGCTTCAGCAGATTTCTACGTTTGTCACGCTTCTGCAATCCCCCTGCTCCACTAAACTCAGACTGGCCCTGGGACTCACAGAAATTATAGGAAGTGGCACAAATGGCAGCTTGCCATTTCTGGGCCTCAGTCTGAAGGCCTGGCCATTTCTGCTTTGACACATTTTGGAGCTGTAAGCAGATCAATGAGGTAATTATATAATGAGCCTAAATGAGAGAGAGACTTGGACTGACTGTCCAAGTGAATCAGCCATTCTCCACCTTCTAGTAGAGACCAGGGTGGCCCTCATCAAAGAATCATTGGCTGGTCAGGCCCCAGCCAGTCCTGGATTATCTGAGGGCAGCCACATGAGTTCCAGGGTCTGAGGAGCCAGCACAAAGAAATCAGGCTGCTGAGCCTAACTAACCCCAGAGAACTGTGGGAGATAATGCTACTGCTGATGGTTTTAGCCCTCACTTTTGGGGTTGTTATGTAAGCAGAGATAACCGAACCAGGCATGTTTAATCTTTTGTTGGGTCACCGACTTCCTGCTTAAATTTCAGAACACCGATCCAAGAACTAGAGAGAGTGAAGGGCTGAGGAAGTGAGAGATGGGTCTGTAGTGAGGCAGAGAAGAGCCCCCCATACACAGAGTGAACCTGGAGGGAAAAGATCCCCCGTAGTTGGGCATTGGCTGGGTTTTATATCTCTAAGGGAATACTCAAATGTGAAAGTTTTGTTTTATGCCATTGTTATTTTCTGCCTCTGTCTTCCTTCTTCCTAATTGTCATAGTTCACATTCTAGTGTTGCAATAAACCCTACAACCAAAAGCCCTCGGGGAGGAAAGCACTTGTTTCAGCTTACAGTTGTATCCTACCATTAAGGGATGTCAGGTCAGGAACCGAGGCAGGAACTGATGGGGAGGTGGTGGAGACTGGCATCTTCCTCCTGGCTTGCTTGGTTTGCTTTCTTATACACCCCAGGACCACCTGGCCAGGGATGCTACTGATCATGGTGGGCTGGGCCCTTGCACAACAATCCTCAATGAAGTAAATTCTCCACAGGCTTGTGTATGGACTAACCTGACAGGAACATTACCACAACTGAGGTTCCCTCTTCTCAGATGACTCTAGCTTGTGTCAAATCTATTTTAAAAAAAACACACACACAAACAAAACAACAACAATAAACCAGTACGCCAGTCCTTTGTCAAGGCTACCATTCATATTTTTGTGAAATCAAATTTATGGATGATATGTCCTAACAAAGATGTGAGGAGGACATCTAGTCAACTCCTTCCTGTAGACTCTACAGCTTGGAGAAACTTACCTGGCTTGGGTGTGGCTCTTCAATTTGCTTGGGAAAATAGATGAGCTGTAAGCAGACGTGACTGCCTGCCACAGCTGAGCACAGAAATCTGGAGGCAATGTGACTCTCCACTGAGCTGTTTGGCCCTCTGGCCTCTGACCCAAGAAAGGACTGTCCCCTGTCAGGGCCTCCAGTGTAGCCTGAGTCCCTGATAAGTCATTCAGACCTGTTCCCAACCTACAACCTGGATGAGACCTGAGGCAGCCAGATCACAGAAGCTGACCCCAAACAGGAGTAGGACACAAACATCTGCTGCTGGAGACAGCAAAGACCTTTGAATTCATTGTGCTATACAGTCTAGCAAGACTCAATGAAGTCCAAACTTTAGAAGTTTCCAGAACTTTAGATGGTTCAGAACTTTTTAGATGGTTCAGTCGGTAAGAGTGCTTACCGCCTAGCCTGACTTCTTGAGTTTTAGTCCTGGAACCCTCATTGTAGAGAGAGAGAAATGGTTTCTGCTGACCTATCCTCTGACCTTCACCTTCATGTCTCTCACCCCTCTCAATAAATGTGAAAGAGAGCAAAGGAAGGAGGAAAGGAGAGGGAATCCTAGCTTCAGCAAGGCCTACAAATGCCTACGTCCCCTGTCTACATCATGAAATCAAAAAAGAAAATGAGAGTCTGGAAATAAGTCAGTAAGAATGTGCCCATGGGGCAAGTATGAGGACCTGAGTTATATGCCCAGCCTCTGTGTGAGAAACAAAGTGGATGTACTAGGTGGCTCTGTGAGCCTAGAGTAAGCAGGCAGTGACAGGCTGGTCCCTGGAGGCCAAAGTCTAGTCAAGTCTAGCCAATCCATGAATGCAGGGTTCAGGGAGAAACACTGTTTCAACACACACACACTCACACGCATGCACATGCAAGTGTATATGCACACACATGTGCACACACACATCCATGCTTCTGTTAAGGAGGATAACCAGTTTTGACCTCTAGCCTCTACCCATATACATATATGCACATACACTAAGCACAAAAGAAAGATATGTTGAATTTTTATCCTACCAAAATGATGACAAGCTACATCTATATCATTATTTAATATCTGAATCTACCAATATGGATATGTGTATGGTGGCATTTTAGACATGCTACTCTGGTCTTGGTTTTTTATACTTCTTTGAGACTGTTCAATATCAATATATGTTGGTCTACTTAAACAACCTATGATTATCCCTTTGATGTGTCCCTTATTTAGCCATTTTGAGGAGATCATATTTGTGTAAGATTTATAGAATAATAACATGCATAGGTGTTCATGAGTTATCAATTCAAACTAACCTACCTAATGACCAAGTGCTAGAGAGCTTTGCCAGCCTGAAATCTGTGAGTAGCCTCTCTCAAATGTGCAGGAAATAATCATAGTCAGATGCAGGCTTGCCATTTGCTCTTACAAATCCCTGCAATGACACAACCATTGTGCCCTTTGTCCTAGTAACTTGGCCTTTGGAAGCAGAGAAGCGGTCTGGCTCTGGCTCCTGATCCAAAGAGATACTAGAGAAATGGCCACCAGAAGACTAGAGGAAGGTCATGTGCTGTGGATTTTGACTCCCCTTTCTTCTCCACTGTGGGATCAACCCCACACACCCACACCATGTCTCTTTTGCTTGCCAACAATTAGAAAGAAACAAGGTACAGGAATTCACCATGGTTCTTTCATTCGGTCCTGCAGGAACTGGAAGGCCAGTCCCAGAGGAAGGAACAGGCTTTCAAGATCATTCTGTCTGTCCCGTCTGAGTTTCCCTTCTGTCATCGCCAGATGGATGCTGGGAAACAATGTCAAGGAGAGGAGAGACGGGTTCAGGCCCGATAGTCCTAAAAGCCTACCGTGGCTGGGCCTTGTCTCTTTCATTATGGTAGTGATCGTATTGAAGCAAGCAACCTTAAAAACAAACAAAACCCATCTATTTTGGAATGACTCTAGACTTATAGAAAAGTCGTCATGATTATACTGGCAATTCCTCCATGATACATGAGGTATGTCTAATGTACCATTGTAGGTTACCATGGTGCCCAAACTAACAGTGGTATACTACTATTGACAGATTTTATTTGGATTTCTCTAGTTTTTCCACCAACCCCCCCCCAAACAAAACAAAACAAAACAAAACAAAACAAAACAAAAAACCAAAAAAAAAAAAACAATCAAGCCAGTTTTGCTCCTCCCCCTCCCTTGTCCTACTATCCTGCCCAGGACCACGCATTTCTTCCCTGATCTGTGTTCTTTACTCTTCTTATCTGTGGTAGTTTCTTTGTCCTTCTTTTTCATAACCTTGACAGTTTTTGTGTTTGTTTGATTGATGATTGATTGAGATGTGTTCCCAGGGGTTTTGTCTATCCATCCTCCCAAGGTCTGAAGAACAAGCTGAGGCACAATTTTGCCAAAGTTCACCTGCTCTGGGGAACCAGTGAAGCTCACTGGGTTTCGCTATGGCGTTAAGGTGAGAGGTCACAGAAGTGTGGACATTCCGTCTTCAAACAGCTGCGCCTGAAAGCCTTCTGCAGCAAGCTTGAGGCCTTCCCCACAGCTGCCTAGATGGAGCCCCACTATTCAAACCTTCCTCTCTATACCCTCTCTATACTTTAGCACCTCCCCCAGGCCATCTGCAGCAGTGCCAGATGGTACGGAGCAGCTGGATACTCAAGGCAAGAATCTCCTGCCAGAGTCTGTCCCTCTGGGCGGAGATGTAAACTGACAACAAGCCCAGCTGGGATGAGCTTTTACAAGGGAGTGGAGCCAAATGCCCCAAGATGACAGTTGCTTGGCTCAGACACTCACTCTTGACAGATGGAGTCCTATAACCCAGGCTCTCTTGAACTAACTTTTTAGTTCAAGGGTGACCTTGGACTCCTGATCCTCTTGGCTTCACCATGTCGCCTGCCACACCTGGTTTATGCAGGGAGCTATATCCTCAGCTCTAATAAGCATATGTCTTTTAAAGATTCACTTATATTTGTTTTATGTATGTCTTAGGGTTTCTATTGCTGTAATAAAACACCATGACTGAAAGCAACTCGGGGAGGAAAGGGTTATTTCATTTTACCACTCTCAGGACACACACACTCTATCACAGAGGGAAGTCAGGGCAGGAACTGAAGCAGAGACCAAGCTAAAATCCTGTTTAATGTTTTTGTTATTCATGGCTTATTCAGCCTACTTTCCAGTACAACTCAGGACCACCTGCCTGTGGTGGGATCCTTCCATGCCTCCACTTGCCCCCGTGGGCTGGGTCTGCTCACATTAATCATTAATCAAGAAAATTCACAGACTTGCATACAGGCAACCTGAAGCATTTTCTCAACTGAGGTTTCTCTTTCCAGATAACTCTAGCATGTGCCAAATCAACAAACCAATCAAGCAGGACAATGTACATGAGCGTATGCCTGAGTATATATGTACACTGCATACAGATAGATGCCAGGCAGGTGAGAAGCCACTACTGTACTGGGGTGCTGGGGACAGAACCTACAAAAGTGCTGTTAACCTTTGACCCACTCTCTAGCTCCTGTCCTGGACAGTTTTGTGGAGTAGCGACCAGATGCTTAGCAGATGTCTCCCTCCGTATGGGTTCATCTGATGCTCTTTCTTATGGTAATACTGAGGTTATGGGCTATAGGGCTGAGACTGAGGGTCAAAGATAGGACATCATGATTTCTCAATGGTGATACCTGGATGACGTGGCTATGGTGGCGCCTCCAGGCCCCTCCACTCTAACATCGCTGCTTCCTCATTCCCATGGTCTGCTCCTTAGAGTCATGAAGGCCCGCACTCAAAGGGAAGGGAGCTGACCCCTGACTCTTGGAGTGTGTCCACACATTTTATTTGAAATGGCTTACTAGGAAATCTGCTTCTGCTTCTCCCTCTTCTCTTTCCCCCAGCTTATTTAGTTATCCAATTAATTGTATACACAAGTATTATTTTTCATTAAACACATAATCCTCTGTGTAGGGATACATGTTCTACCTTTAGTAAAGCTGGTCTTCCTCAATGACAGATGGTAAACAGAGGTCCACCTTGGAGTGCCTAGTGGACATTAGAACGGGGGCTCTGAGAACAGACACCCAAACATCACCTCTACTGCCCAGGACCACCTATTTTAATTTTAAAAATATGGTTATTGAGGCCCGAGAGATGGCTCAGCCTGTGAAGGTGCTGGCGGCCAAGCCCGATGGCCAGAGTTCAGTCCCCAGACCTGGGCAGAGGGGAAGAACTAGCTCCTGTGAGGTGTCTTCTGACCTCTACATGTGTGGTATGGCATGTGAAGATGTACACACACACACATGCACACACACATGCACACACAGGCGCGCTGCGCACACACACACGCATACACGCACACACACACGCACGCACGCACACATGCACACATGCACACACACGCACACATACACATGCACACGCACACAGGCACACACAGGCACACACCACGCACACACGCACACGCACACACACACATGCACACACACACATGCACTCACACACACACACACACGCGCGCGCGCGCGCGCGCCTGCACACATACACAGGCACACACACAGGCACACACACACACATACACATGCACATATACACAGGCACACACAGGCACACACCACACGCACACGCACACGGACACACACACACATGCACATGCACACATGCACACATGCACACACTCACACACACACGCACACACACAGGCACACACGCATACACACACATGCACACACAGGCACACAGACACGCACACATGCACACACAAGCGCGTGCTGTAATAAAAACATTAAAAAATGATACTATATTATCTATGTCTATTGCTACAATATTCATAATAGTTAAATAGAATCAGCTTAGATGTCCATCAGTGGAGGAACGGGTAAAGAAAATGTGGTATTGTTTACACGATGGAATTCTTTTTTTTTAAAAAAAGAATTTTTTTAAAAAAAGAATTTTTTATTTATTTTATGTGTATGAGTACACTGTAGCTGTACAGATGGCTCTGAGCTATCATGTGTGTGGCTGCTGTTGATCTCAGGACCTCTACTGGGCCCCGCTCACTCCAACCCCACTCGCTCTGACCCTGCTCGCTCTGGCATAATTTACTACAGCTGTCTTCAGACACACCAGAAGAAGTCGTCAGATCTCATTACGGGTGGTTGTGAGCCACCATGTGGTTGCTGGGATCCGAACTCAGGACCTTCGGAAGAGCAGTCAGTGCTCTTACCCACTGAGCCATCTCGCCAGCCCCACAATGGAATTCTTTTTAGCCATAAAGAATGAAATAATGACATTTTCAGGAAAATGGATAGAACTGGAGATCATTCTGTTATGTAAAGTACACCAAATTTTGAAAAACAAAGGCAGAGTGTTTTCCTTCATTTATGGAATTTAAATTTGTAGTGTGTGTGCATGTGTGTGTACATGTGTGTGCACATGTGCATGTATACCAGTGTGTGTGTATGGGCATGTATATGTGTGTATATGAGTGTGTGTGTGCATGTGTATGTGTGTAGATCATGGAAGTAGGGAGGGGACTGGAAAAACAAGGATGGAATCCTAAAACATGGAGGGAGAGGGGAAAATAGCAGGCAATGGAATGCATGTGGCACAAAAGAAGAGGACATATTTGGGGAGAAAGAGTGGGTAAGATAGGGTCAAGGGACATGGAGGATGGCCATGGGGGAGGAGTCAAATGAGGACAAAATATAATGAGAGGTATGAATGAAAATGCTACAACAGAAGCCACCATCATAGTGTATGCTAAGTTAAAAACAGATTTAAAACAAAAGGACAGAGGATGGTTAGCTCAGCCAGCAGTGTGTACCTAGCATGCATTAAGCCCTGGGTTCAATCCCCAGCACTGCAGAGACTGGGACTGCTGGCATACCCCAGTAATTCTAACACTCAGAAGGTGCTGGCAGAAGTTCAGGGTCATCCTCCACTACATAACAAGTTTGAGGCCACCCTGGGCTATATAAGACCCTGTCTCAAAGCAACAAGAACAACAAACACAATCACCCAAAGAAAGCCAAAATGGATATTAAATATGAAGAATACTATATTATATAGGACTATGAAGAGGAGGCTCTGGAACACAGCCATATTGATCTATCCTGTTAGCCATCACTTCTTACGCAATTTCAGCAAATTAAGAAACTATGAGCACATGTGTACATGACAAAGAAACTGATGGAGAGAACAGGTGGTCGGCAGCATGGCCTGATTCCTCAGCAGAGCCTCGCCACTCTTCAGTACCACAGAAACATTGAGTCCCCAGGTTACTAACGTGCAACCCTGCTGTAAGTGTGGGCAATGGCCACTGCCTCATACCACTGCTAGGAAGAGAGGTTGCCTTCCTGAGGAGTGTCTTAGCAATGCATATCATAAGCAGTAACACGCTGCAGACTTGCTGACCCGGCAGTTCCATTTGGAGCTGTTAATCTAGCTGGAAATCTCATCCAGTAGATGCATGCAAAGATTCAGCTATATGGATACTCAAGGCATCGATTTAAAAAGCAAAAATTGAGTAACTGAATGCCTATAAAATTATGAATATTTAAAAATTAAAATTATTTATTTTACCTTTTGTATATGAATGTTTGGCCTGCCTGCATGTATGTGCACCATGTGTAAGTTTACTGGATCCCCTGGAACTGGGGCTATAAATGGCTGTGCGACAATGTGTGGGTGGTAGGGAACTGAATAGAATCCTTTGCAAGCACTCTACAAAGAGTACACTCTTACCCACTAAGCCATCTCTCTAGCGTTAAGAAAATGTAACAGATTTAAATATTCACTGTATTTCAAAGTGACAAGAGGTGTAACTATGGTGTTATGGCCAGTGTAATTTTATTTCTGTGAAACACAGGTGTCTGTACAAAACAGATTAAAATGTACATGTGTAGAATACAAGCAGCCATTATTATCTCTAGTTCTGGAGGTCATGAGTGAGTCTTTCTTCTTTGTTACATGGTTTTTCTTTGTTTCTTTCTTCCTTTCTCTTTCTTTTTTCTTTTCTTTTTTTTTTAATTTGGGTTTATCTATGCTTTCCAGATTGCCTTCGTAGCCTATATTATTTATGGAAGAAGAAAAGCCAGTGCTATTTTTAACACTCATCATAGAAAATTTGTAAAATACTCAATCCAGCTGCAAAACACTATTAAAGGATGATTAGACAAAGCACTCATTAAACATTTAATTTGATAATTTCTTGAGAGAAAATGTGAGAAAATATTTGGAAAAAAATTATACAGAGTAGTTAGTTGTTATTCCTGTGAATCCAGGGGTTTCCTGTTCTTTAGAATACCACGGTGGAAAACTCAAGCTCCGTTTGGGTTTGGACTTCAGAGGCATTCTCTCTACCATTCACATTCCTCATCAGAGAGCCTGCTGTGCACTTACTAGGCATTCTTTCATTCCAGAGGGGTATCCCGGTCTACTTGAGATCTGCCATTGTCTATGGCCAAAGAACTTGAGTGTGCTCATTAAGGCAAGACCAAACAACAGCGATAATGAGGCAAACCACCCAGCCAGAGCTGACTGCAAAACCACTAAGCAGCTCCTAGATAGTGCTTGTTTTCTCAAAAATGAAAGTTGAAAGTTGGGCTTGGTTTTTTGTTTTATTTTGGTTTGGTTTTTTTGTTTTTGTTTTTCTTTTGTAAAGCAACCCCACCCAGGATTCTACACCACAAAACTTAGCTTGTTTGTTGCAGGCAGGAAAGACTACAGGACTCTAGCAGTAGGACTTAAGAAGCTAGAGCTGGTAGAGCATGTGCCCTGGCTAGGCACTCTTCTCTGTCCTCACTTTGCCATTCCATTTACAACAGACCTAAGAAAAAGCTGTTCGTGTCATTTCACAATGCACCTGAACAGGGCAGATCCTAAAAACCATCTTGCTTGACTGCTCATTGCCTACGATGGATCTGCTGAGGGTCACAGCAGTTAGTAGCATGATTGGTTCTAGAGGCCAAAGGTTCTTATTTCTACCAGTGGCTTTGTTTGGAAGAAAAGAAAGGCTAGGTCCCACGCTGGCACCAATTAATATTTCAAGCCTGGGGTTGCTTTACAAAAGAAAAAAACCCCTCAACTTTCAACTTTCATTTTTGAGAAAAGGAGCACAGTCTAGGAGCTGTGTGATGGTTTTGCAGTCAGCTCTAGCTGAATGGTTTGCCTTGTTGTTTTCGACATTTTTAAACCTTTTCTTCCTTCCCTCCTTCCCTCCTTCCTACCTTCCTGCTTTTCTTTCTTTCTTTTTCTTTTCTTTCCTTCCTTCTTTCTTCCTTTCTCTTTTTTTCTTTCTTGAGATAGAGTCTCATGTAGCATATTGGGGGCAATTTTTTTTTTAATTCTTTTAGGCAGGTCATTTAGTAGGTCATAGTTAGTTTTGGGTTTGCTCAACTTCAAGTCACAAAGAGATCAAAATAGTTGGTGTGGTGATGAATACCTGTAATCCCAGAACTGGAGGATGGGGGTGGAGGCCTGAGGATTAGGAGTTCTAGGCCAGCCTTGTCTACCTACAGAGCAAGCTCAAGACCAGGCTGAGCAACCAGAGATCCCGTCTCAAAACAAAGCAGCAGCAGCAGCAGCAAGGACAGACAACAAAAATCAAAACACAATCTGCTGGGGCTGGAGAGATGGCTCAGTGATTAAGAGCACTGGCTGCTCTTCCAGAGGTTCTGAGTTCAATTCCCAGCACCCACATGGTGGCTCACCATCTGTGATGGATCTGATGGCCTTTTCTGGTATCTGAAGACAGTGACAGTGTACTCACATACATAAAATAAATAAATAATAAATAAAAAAATAATCTTTTAAAAACAACAAACAAACAAACAACACGTCCCCCCACATACACACACACACATACTCATACACAATCTGCTGTGTTGCAGTGGAAGAGCCGAGACTCTAGGGTGCCCAGATGTGTGCCTGAGCAGTCCTGGAATATATTTAGAAATGGGAAAGGGGGCGACGGAGGATGGTAGAGATCCCCAGCCAGTGGCTTGGACGCAGGTAACAAGCATGGACTTGTTTCTAGTGATAAGCTATTGCTGCTTCTCTGCCCCCTCCCTAGAAATCGTCCTTCACCCCTCCCACCTTTGTGCTAGCTAGGTTCTAAGTTGACCTTTGACCTACACACACACACACACACACACACACACACACACACACCTCGGCATGCATGCCCCTCCCCACATATTAAAGAAACAAGTTAATTAAAGAAAAAATTTTAAGTCTTAGAGGGTGCTGAGAATAATTAATACTTCTATAGCTTCTTAGGTTACAAAGCATATTAATACAATTGTCTTTTTTTTTTTTTTTTTTGGTTTTTCGAGACAGGGTTTCTCTGTGTAGCCCTGGTTGTCCTGGAACTCACTTTGTAGACCATGCTGGCCTCAAACTCAGAAATCCACCTGCCTCTGCCTCCCAAATGCTGGGATTAAAGGCATGCACCACCAATGCCCGGCCAATACAATTGTCTTATTGTTTCATATAATACTCGTTTTTCCAGTATTGGGGTTTGAACTCAGGGCCTCAGGCATGCTAGGTTGCCTTCTCAGACAGAAGAAAGAGAGCTGCCAGGCTTTAAAGGCTCAGTCCAGTATGGAAGGTGAGATGGGATGAAGGGGTCATCACTTCTTGATGGCAAGGAGTGGATGGATGGATAGATGGATGAATGGATGGATGGATGGATGGACGGGCAGTTGAATGGATGGATAGATGGACAGACAGACAGATGGATGGATAGACGGATGGATAGATAAATATTTAAGAATAATGTAAAGAGGGCTGTAGCGTTGGCTCAGTGGTTAAGAGCACCAATTGCTTTTCCAAAGGCCCTGAGTTCAAATCCAGCAACCACATGGTAGCTCACAACCATCCGTAAAGAGATCTGACGCCCTCTTCTGGTGTGTCTGAAGACAGCTACAGTGTACTTACGTATAACAATAAATAAATCTTAAAAAAAAAAAAAAGAATAATGTAGAGAAAGGATTGGAAAATATCTCTCATCTCTAACTTCCACATGTGCCCACTGGGTGAGTATGCCATACACAGGTGTATGTATGTATACACACAAATGTGTGTGTACATATGTACAAGCACAAATACCCATATGCAAACACACATGCACACATTCACAGCACATACACATGCACATACACATGTACACACTTACATGCATATACATGCATACACATGCGCACATATATGCACACATGAGTGTACACCCACACCCATACACACTCATCCATACATGGAAAGCAGAAAGATTAATTTGATAGAAAAGACGTGAGGCAGCCTTGGCACTCCCTCACTCAGTATGGATGCTTTTCTCTCTCTGATCGCTGCTCTGCATTTGCTGTTGAGTCCATTTCCTCTTTGAAAGCCCACATACAGCACGCTGCAAGCTGAAACTAAAGATGCATGACTACTCTGCATTCTGTCGGACGATAAAGGGGCAGAGAAATATGCTGTTAAATTAAAATAGAAAGACTCTTTCAGCCTCCTGGTAAAGTTGCCAAGATGTTCTCAGGGCTAAGCATCTGGCTGGCCAGCCTGGAACAGATTTTGCTAGTGTTCCATTTGTAAAAATCCCCACAAGAGCACTTTGCTCTTCCAGTCTGAGTCAGCCATTCAGATACCGCAACCTGTTGGAAAGCATGTGGTGGGATTCACAGAGACAGGGGACAATTTTTCTCACTTAAGTATGAAGCATTAGATAATAATCATTGATTTGAATAAAAGTTAGGAGACAGAAATGTTTCCGACTTTTATTAAAATAAAGAACAATCAAGGTATATATACAAATATACAGTCACTAAAGTGTTTAATCCTTACATAGCTTTCCTAAACACCTTAAGTTAAAATTTAAAATCCATAATATTATATGTTTAATATAATTCAATCAAAACCACTTTATAGTAAACTCTAATAATTTGGACAACCATAATGCTAATTATTAAGTGCTAATTAACAACAGCTACAATTTCAAGTGATCTGAAATAGCCCAGCTTCTACATTAATGCATTCTAAAGTAATCTAAGCACCTTCTCCAGGCAGGGACTACGTCAACAACTCCTATCAGTTAGCTTTTGTTTTGCTGAAGAGCTTCAACTTACTATGCTGGCCTTGACCTTGGACTCTCCCCTCCTGCCCCTTGATACAAACACAGACCATCAGGCCTGGAGAAATTTAGCCCAGCACTGTCTTGAACTCTATATGTAGTCAAGGACAGTGACTGAATTTCTATTTTCAGGTAGGCATGACTACAACTGTTTTATTCCATGTTGGAGACAAAACCCAATGATTCCTGCACACAGGCAAGAACTCCACAGGTTCAGTTATGGTATGGCCCCAGCCTTTCATAAAGCTTAATGTAGCTAAAACAGGTATAATTCTAAGATGTAGAGTAATACATACTCATCCTTTGATGTTTTAATCTAACTGTAATGAGGTCAGAAATGAAATACTAAGACATCCACCAACATGAAGAACATTTTGTACACTTCTACTTCTACCAAGATCTTTAGATATTTCAACAATGACAACAATGGCTTCTACATATGTAGGAATTATTCATATTTTATACAAGCAGCAGCATGGACTTTGGTTCAAACAACCTTAGAGAGTGGGTGTTGAGAAAAGACCTTGCTATGTAGCTCAGGCTGGCCTCCAGCTTGTCCTCTGACTGTCACACATGAGGCTTCTCTCACCTCTCTTTTTCTTTTTCATATGTTCAAATAGATAAAAAAAGAAGAAAAAAAGAAAGAGAAAACCTGGTGAACCAGGATAGCCTTAGAGTAGGCAGCCAGGGATTCAGGGGCAGTGCTGGGGTGCGGCGGGTGATTGCTGGTTATCTGTCCACTACTGGCCATGTTTGGAATTTTCCCTAGTTTGTTTTAGTAGCAGCCCCAAACAGCTCCTCACGAGGAGAACAGCTTCTGCTGTGGAGTCAAGAGATAAACCTAGACCATCTTTCACAATCACCATGCGGCAGCAACATAAACGTAGGCTAAAGTAAAAGCCCCCTACACTGAGAAGGAATTCCAGTGAGGAGGCTCAGGGACATCCCCTCCACAAACAGCAGCCAGCAGATGTGGGTCTGCTTCAGGACACCATGCTCAGCTGAAGTGAGACAGCTCTGTGGAAGTCTTCCCCTAAGTCGAAGCGTTAAGACCACAGATCCACAGTATCAGCTGCCTAAGGAAGCCCAGCTCCAGTGAAACTGGAAGCTTCTCTTTCAAATGTGCCATTTTGGCATTGCAACATTTAAAGAGAATGTTCTAGGAGATGAAGTTGGCATGGAAAAAGCACAGGGGAGGAAGAGCCCGTGGTGATCAGAGGTGCCCTCACATTCACATAGCTCACTACATTTGAGACAGTCAGGATTCCTGTCTTATACATATGTATACATACTAAAAGAATGCGCTGGGAAGGACAGGTTCCCTAAATGTTTGGAAGATGATCAAATTTTAACTGGATGACTTGTTTTCTTCCATCAGGTGTGGGGGAGATGTAGCTTCCAGGTATAAGAGGCGGCAGTTGACTCTAATAGAACAAAACAAACATGAGAGAGTAAACTGAAAACCATTCCATAGGTACCACTTGGGTTAAATGTGTCAAAATAACAACAGCACATACACAGAACAAAGATGTCAAAAGTTACCAATTTTAAAATTATGCTTGCTTCCAATTTCCATCTGAGCCTGGAGCTGACCCTGTGCCACAGCTCTCCACATTCAAATCCTGCTGAGAGAGAGCTGGTCTCCCAGGAGTGCTGACATACCTGAGCACACAGGTGAGACCACTACTTCTGCTCAAAAACCTGGCCCAAGAGGGACCTGTCCAGAGCCATCAGGACACAGGAACCAAGGAGTAGCCTGGGACAGGATCCTTCCAGTTTTCATCTGTGCCTGGAGCTGACCCTGTGCCACAGTTCTCCATAGCCAAATTCCTGCCAGAGAGAACTGGTCTCCCAGTAGTTTTGACACACAGGCTTACAGGAGGGACAAGCCACAGTCAGAAACAGCAAGACCAGCTAACACCACAGATAAGCAGATGGCAAGAGGCAAGGGCAAGAATATAAGCAATAGAAACTAAGGCTACTTGGCATCATCAGAACCCAGTTCTCCCACCACAGAAAGCCCTGGAAACCCCAACACTTGAAAAGCAAGGCCCTAATTTACAATTATATCTCATGATGATGATAGAGGACTGTAAGAAGGACATAACTCCCTTAAAGAAGTACAAGAGAACACAGGTAAACAGGTAGAAGCCCTTAAAGGGGAAACACAAAAATCCCTTAAATAATTATAGGAAAACACAACCAAACAGGTGAAGGAATTGAAAAAAACCATCCAGGATCTAAAACTGGAAATAGAAACAATAAAGAAGTCACAAAGGAAGACAACCCTGGAGATACAAAACCTAGGAAAGAGATCAGGAGTCATAGATGCAATCATCACCAACAGAATACAAGAGATAGAAGAGAGAATCTCAGGGGCAGAAGATACCATGGAAAACATTGACATAATAGTCAAAGAAAATGCAAATGCAAAAAGCTCCTAGCCCAAAACATCCAGGAAATCCAGGACACAATGAGAAGACCAAACCTAAGGATAATAGGTATAGAAGAGAGTGAAGACTCCCAAAGTAATGGGCCAGTAAATATCTTCAACAAAATTATAGAAGAAAACTTCCCTAACCTAAAGAAAGAGATGTCCATGAACATACAAGAAACCTACCGAACTCTAAATAGGCTGGACCAGAAAAGAAATTCCTCCTGTCACATAATAGTTAAAACACCAAATGCACAAAACAAAGAAAGAATATTAAAAGCAGTAAGGGAAAAAGATCAAGTAACATATAATGGCAGACCTATCAGAATTTCACCAGACTTCTCACCAAAGACTATGAAAGCTAGATGATCCTGGGCAGATGTCATACAGACTCTAAGAGAACACAAATGCCAGCCCAGGCTACTATACCCAGCAAAACTCTCAATTACCATAGATGGAGAGACCAAGATATTCCATGACAAAACTAAATTTACACAATATCTTTCCACAAATCCAGCCCTACAAAGGATAATAGATGGAAACTCTAACAGGAGGGAAACTACACCCTAAAAAAAAAATACAAGAAAGTAATCTTCCTTCAAAAAACCCAAAAGATGATAGCCATACAAGCATAATTCTACCTCAAACTACAAAAATAACAGGAAACAACCACTATTTCTTAATATTTCTTAACATCAATGGACTCAATTCCACAATAAAAAGACATAGACTAACAGACTGGATACGTAAATAGGACCCAGTATTTTGCTACATACAGGAAACACACCTCAGTGACAAAGACAGACACTACCTCAGAGTAAGAGGTTGGAAAAGAATTTTCCAAGCAAATGGTCCCAAGAAACAAGCTGGAATATCCATTTTAATATTGAATAAAATTGAATTTCAGCCAAAAGTTATTAAAAAAAGATAACAAAGTACACTTCATACTCATCAAAGGAAAAATTTACCAAGAAGAACTCTCAATTCTGAATATCTATGCTTCCAATGGAAGGGCACCCACAGTCATAAAAGAAACTTTACTAGAGCTCAAAACACACACTGCACCTCACACAATAATAGTGGGAGACTTCAACACCCCATTCTCAGCAATGGACAGATCATGGAAACAGAAACTAAACAGAGAAACAGTGAAACTAACAGAAGTTATGAACCAAATGTATTTAACAGATATCTATAAAACATTTCATTCTAAAACAAAAGAATATACCTTCTGCTGGACAGTGGTGGTGCACACCTTTAATCTCAGCACTTGGGAGGCAGAGACAGGTGGATTTCCGAGTTTGAGGCCAGCCTGGTCTACAGAGTGAGTTCCAGGCCAGCCAGAGCTACACAGAGAAACCTCGTCTCGAAAAATGAAAAAAAAAAAAAAAAAAAGAATATACCTTCTTCTTATCACCTCATGGTACCTTCTCCAAAACTGACTGTATAATTGGTCATAAAACAGGCCTCAACAGACACAAGAAGATTGAAATAATCCCATGCATTGTATCAGATCACCAGGGACTAAGGTTGGGTTTCAATAACAACAAAAACAACAGAAAGCCCATATACACATGGAAGCTGAACAATGCTCTACTCAATGATAGCTTGGTCAAGGAAGAAATAAAGAAAGAAATTAAAGACTTTTTAGAATTTAATGAAAATGAAGGCACAACATACCCAACCTTATGGAACACATTGAAAGCAGTGCTAAGAGGAAAACTCATAGATTTGAGTGCCTCCAAAAAGAAGCTGGAGAGAGCATGTACTAGCATCTTAACAGCACACCTGAAAGTTCTAGAACAAAAAGAAGCAAATACATCCAAGAGGAGTAGACAGTAGGAAATAATCAAACTCAGGGCTGAAATCAACTAAGTAGAAACAAAAAGATCTATACAAAGAATCAACAAAACCAGGATCTGGTTCTTTGAGAAAATCAACAAGATAGATAAACCTTTAGCCAGACTAACCAGAGGGCACAGAGACAGTATCCAAATTAACAAAATCATACATGAAAAGGGAGATAATATCAACAGAAACTGAAGAAATTTAAAAAATCATCAGATCCTACTACAAAAACCTATACTCAACAAAACTAGAAAATCTGTATGAAATGGACAATTTTCTAGACAGATATCAGGTACCAAAGTTAAATCAGGATCAAATAAACCATCTAAACAGTCCCATAACCCCTAAAGAAATAGTAGCAGTAATTAGAAGTCTCCCAACCAAACAACCAACCAAACAAACAAACAAACAAAACCCAGGACTAGATAGGTTTAGTACAGAATTCTATAGACCTTCAAAGAAGACCTAGTACCATACTCTTCAAACTATTCCGCAAAAGAGAAACAGAAGGAACACTTCCTAGTTTGTTCTATGAAGCCACAGTTATGCTGATACCAAAACCACACAAAGATCCAACAAAGAAAGAGAACTTCAGAACAATTTCCCTCATGAATATTGATTCAAAAATACCCAATAAACTTTTAGCAAACCGAATCAAAGAACACATCAAAATGATCATTCACCATGATCAAGTAGGCTTTGTTCCAGGGAAGCAGGGATGGTTCAATATAGGGAAATCCATCAACATAATCCACTACATAAACAAACTCAAAGGAAAAAAAAAACTACATGGTCATTTCATTAGATGCTAAAAAAGCACTTGACAAAATTCAACACCCCTTCATGTTAAAAGTCTTGGAAAGATCAAGAATTCAAGGCCCATAGCTAAACACAGTAAAAGTAATACAGAGCAAACCAGTAACCAACATCCAACTAAATGGAGAGAAACTTGAAGCAATCCCACTAAAAGCAGGGACTAGATAAGGCTCCCCACGCTCTCCCTTTTTATTCAATATAATACTTAAACTTCCAGCTAGAGCAATTAGACAACAAAAGGAGGTTAAAGGGATACAAATTGGAAAGGAAGAAGTCAAAATATTACTATTTTCAGATGATATGATAGTATACTTAAGTGATCCCAAAAATTCCACCAGAGAACTCCTACAGCTGGTAAACAACTTCAACAAAGTGGCCTGATATAAAATTAACTCAAACACATCAGTAGCCTTCCTATACTCAAAGGATAAATGGGCTGAGAAAGAAATTAGGGAAATGACACCCTTCACAATAGTCACAAACAATATAAAATATCTTGGTGTGACCCTAATCAAACAAGTAAAAGATCCATATAACCAGAACCTCAAGTTTCTGAAGAAGGAAATCAAAGAAGACATCAGAAGATGGAAAGATCTCCCATGCTCATGAATTGGCAGGATTAATATAGTAAAAATGGCCATTTTGCCAAAAGCAATCTACAGATTTAATGCAATCCCCATTGAAATTCCAACTCAATTCTTCATAGAGTTAGAAAGAGCAATTCTCAAATTCATTTGAAATCACGCAAAAAAAAAAAAAAAAAAAAAAAAAAAAAAAAGCAGGATAGGGAAAACAATTCTCAACAATAAAAGAACTTCTGGTGGAGTCACCATCCCTGACCTCAAGCTGTACTATAGAGCAATAGTGATTTGTATAGTGACAAGCAGGTAGATCAAAGGAGTAGAATTGAAGACCCAGAAATGAACCCACACACCTATGGTCACTTGATTTTTGACAAAGGAGTTAAAGCCATACAGTGGAAAAAAGACAGGATTTTCAACAAATGGTGCTGGTTTAACTGGCCTTCAGCATGTAGAAGAATGCAAATTGACCCATTCTTTTGTTTGTTTCTTTGTTTGTTTTGGTTTTTTGAGACAGAGTTTCTCTGTATAGCCCTGGCTGTCCTGTAACTCACTCTGTAGACCAGGCTGGACTCCACCTCAGGAATCCACCTGCCTCTGCCTCCTAAGTGCTGGGATTAAAGGCATGCACCACCACTGCCTGGCAAATCAACCCATTCTTATCTTCTTGTACAAAGCTCAAGACCAAGTGGATCAAGGACCTCCACATAAAACCAGATATGCTGAATCTAATAGAAGAGAAAGTGGGGAAGAGCCTCAAACACATGGGCACAGGGGAAAATTTGCTGAATAGAACAACCATAGCTTATGCTCTAAGATTACCAATCGACAAATGGGACATCATAAAACTGCAAAGCTTCTGTAAAGCAAAGGACATTGTCAATAGAAAAAAATGGCAACCAGCAGATTGGAAAAAGACCTTTACCAATCATACATTGGATAGAGGGCTAATATTCAATATATACAAAGAACTCAAGAAGTTAGACTCCAGAGAACCAAACAACCCTATTAAAAATGGGGAACAGAGCTAAACAGAGAATTTTCAACTGAGGAAACTCAAATGGCTGAGTCATCAGGGAAATGCAAATCAAAACAACCCTGAGATTCTACCTCCACACCAGTCAGAATGGCTAAGATAAAAAACTCAGGTGACAACAGATGCTGGGAAGGATGTGGAGAAAGAGGAACACTCCTCCATTGCTGGTGGGATTGCAAGCTGGTACAACCACACTGGAAATCAGTCCGGTGGTCCCTCAGAAAATTGGACATAATACTACCTGAGGACCCAGCTATACCACTTCTGGGCATATACCCAGAAGATGCTCTAACATGTAATAAGGACACATGCTCCACTCTGTTCATAGCAGCCATATTTATAACAGCCAGAAGCTGGAAACAACCCAGATATCCCTCAACAGAAGAATGGATACAGAAAATGTGATACATTTACACAATGGAGTACTACTTAGCTATTTAAAAAAATGACTTCACGAAATTCACAGGCAAATGGATGGATCTAGAAAATATCATCCTGAGTGAAGTAACTCAATCACAAGAGAACACACATGGCATGTACTCATTGATAGTAGATATTAGGCAAAGAATGTGGAATGCCCATGATACAACTCATGGACCACATGAAGCTAAAGAGGAAGGAAGACGGAAGACTGGATGCTTCAGTCCTACTTAGAAGGGGGAACAATATAATCAAGGGAAGTAGAGGGTGGGAGGGACTTGGGAGGAAGGAAGGAGGGGGAGGGGAAAAAGAGGTATACTCAGGTATAGAAGGAGATAGAGGAGATATACAGAGGGTAGGGAAACTGAACAGAGGTATGTAGCAATGAGGGATGGGCAACTGGGGGTAGCAACCAGAAAGTTCCAGATGCCAGGAAAGCAAGAGCCTCCCAGGACCCCACAGGGATGACATTAGCTGAAATACCCCACAAAGGGGAGGGAGAACCTGTGGAGACCATATCCAGAGGTTAGGCATGGTCACCTGGTTAAGGGATGGGGCCACTCACCCATCTCCAAAATTTTAACCCAGAATTGCTACTGTCTAAAGGAAATACAGGGACAAAGAGTAGAGCAGAGACTGAAGGAAAGGCCATCCAGAGACTGCCCCACCTGGGGATCCATCCCATATACAGACAGCAAACCCAGACACTATTGCTAATGCCAAGAAGTACTTGCTGACAGGAGCCTAATACAGTTGTCTCCTGAGAGACTATGCCAGAGCCTGACCAATATAGATGCAGATGCTCACAGCCAACCATCAGACTGGGCACAGGGACCCCAGTGGAGGAATTAGGGTAAGGATTGAAGGAGCTGAAAAGGCCTTATCTGGTATCAATGGGAGGGGAGGCCCTTGGTCCTGTAAAGGCTTGATGCCCTAGTATAGAAGAATGCTAGGGTGATAAGGCAGGAGTGGGTGGGTGGAGAACACCCTCATAGAAGTAGGGGAAGGGGGGATAGGATAGGTGGTTTGCAGAGGGGAAACCTGGAGAGGGGATAACATTTAAAATGTAAGTAAATAAAACATCCAATTAAAAAATAAAATTATGCTTGCTCCCTTTTCTAAAAATTGTGCTCCTCTGATACTTGAAGAAAAATTTGGTTCTGTGAGTTATTTTGGGGTTCCCACAGATGTGCTGTTTTACTTACTTCAGTATGGTATTTCTGAGTGCGCAGTTGCTATTTAAAAGACTTCAACCAGCTATTCCACAAGAATCCCTGGAGATAAGATTTCTGCTCATATCATGCTTTAAAAGTTGAGGCCTTTTCCTATATCCGTTGACACTGGTCTTAAGGAAGTCATTGCTTACTGCAAAAGAATCTAGAGCCTACATCTGGGTTCATACTTGAACTCGTGTGGCCAAGCGACAGGAGCAAACAGACCCCTGTGTGACTTATCCTTCTTCCTCCTCCTTCCTTGCCCCTTCTTTTATATATAATGAAAAAAAATGGCAGCCATCCATCTGAGAAAGGACACTGATCTATAAGCACCCTTTAGGAGGGAGGTTGAGTAGGAGAAAGGGCCTGGAGACTGAGACTGGGCCTGGGTGGAGGGTGGGTGATAGTATTAGCCAGAGCTGGTACTATAGGTATAAGAGACAAATATGACTGGGCCTGTATTACAGGGAAGGAGTGACTTCTCTATAAACCCTGGAAAGGACTTTATTAAGAGAACAGCAACGTCAGGGTGTGTTGGGATGGCCAAGCGGTCCAAGAGTGAGACGTAAGGGACATGGAGAAAAAGAGAGGGGAGGGCTACCCTCAAACAAGATCTGCAGAGTAATCCCTAGATAAAGGAGTACTAAGTTTCTTGATGCTTTCAGGAATGGTGGACATGACCTTCTGTCCCAGCTACACTTCCTTTATGGAACACATGGTAATGAACAAATAAATGACCAGAAATTAGACCAGAGATGGAAGATTAAGGAAACACAAATATCTCATTCATTAGCCAATGTTAAATTGAAAGTTACCACATGAGCTTATTGATAACATTCATGTAGTAACTCATTGCAGTGATATGTGTTAAGTGCCTTTTATATGTTAGATATGATTTATTTTTGATACTGATGAGGAAAAAAACTCCAAGACAAACCTACTATCATAAAGTTTATGTTTTAACTTTGAAGTTTTCTGTAGAGTCATCACTTCTCATGAGAGTCTGCCATCTTGTTGTGTAATGCTAGTATGATAGCTCTTGGTTGCTGGGTGAGTGCTCCATCACCAAACTATTCCCAGCTCTGCTTTCTTCCTTTTGATCTGGAAAAGTTAGTACTTGGCTTCTAGGAGAAGCCTACAGTCTTGGTTGCATGCATGGGCAAGAGCCAGGCAGATAGAGGCTACCAGAAGGGGTGGAGTCTGTCCCAGTAGTGGTGAAATTCAACCCAGCTGTGGTCAGGGTACCCTTGTTAGGTTTTAGGTACATCATCTGGCAGGTTGAATATCCAATCAGTATAACAGAAAGGATGCAACATTTGATTCAAGGGCAAACTGAGCACAACGCTGTTCACCTCTAATCCAAGTTACTTGGGAGGCTGAGACAGGAGGGTCACTTGAGCTAAAAAGAACTGGATTCTGACCTGGGAGACTTGATTGACAGCCTCTGCTGTAGACATGAACGATTACAGTCAGATTCTTCAACAAGCTCACAGTTGTAGGTTTTACTACTGCAATCACCAATGTTTACTGAGATACATACAACTAAGTCAGAACGGCAGCAACCAAAGTGTTGGTGTTCTTCCTGCCTCATTTGGGAAAGCAGAAAAGGGAAAAACCAAAGTACTTTTCTATCGCCTCAAGTTGGGAACCAAGAGGTACCTGCTGGCGCCTTCGGCTTTTTCCCTCGCTGCGGGCTTTCCTTTTCATTTGATCCTCTCGAAAAGAATCGAAGTAGGCACTGTCTAGCAGCTGGGCACAGGTCAGCCTCTCGTCAGGATTCATCTTCAGACACCCCTTCGGCAAGGGAGAAAAAGCAAAATAGGATTAAGAGGTTGGCTCATTTGGTTACTGTGCACCCAAAGCTCTAGAGAACGAGTTGGCAAACATGGTTTAAGAAAGCAAGTGGCCAGTCTGGGGCATAGGTGGTAGGGTCCTTGTCTAGCACACATGAGATTCTGGGTTTGATTCAAGGAACAGCATAAGCTGGTTGCCTGGCTCAGAGTAAAGGTGCTTGCTGCCAAGTATGACAAGGGTTGGGTCCCAGGAATTCCCACAGGAGAAGAAAAAACCAGCTTCCTCAAGCTGTCTGCGACCTTCACACACTTGGCATGTGTGCACATACGCACACAGATAAATGACCCCAAATCAGACTGAAGATGGACAATTGAGAAAACACAAAATGTATCAACCGTCAGCTTCTGGTAAATTGAAAATTACTATGTAGATTTATTATTAAATGACATTCATCTATTTAGTTTATTTCAGTGATATATAATAAGTACCTTTTATATGTTAGATACTAGTATCGATGTTGTTGAAGAGATTAAAAAAAAAAACCAAGAACTCTGGAGCAACTGGCCACATTACATCCAAAAGAGCAGACATCAGAGAATTAAAGCTTCACCTTAGTGCCCAACTTCAGCTTCTCAACTCTTACACAATCGGAGCTGAGGCCCAGGGAATAGTTCTACCCACTGTGCACAGGGCTTCCCACCTGAATTTAATTGAATTTAATCAATGTAATCTCCTACAGACTTGCCCATGGGCCAACCTAATTTAGAAAATCCCTCATTTGCCATGTGATTTTAGGCTATAACACATTGGCAAGTAAAGCTAACCATCACTTTAAAAAAAAAAAAAAAAGATTTATTTTATGCATATGAGTATACCAACATTGCTCTCTTCAGACACACCACAAGAGGGCACCAGACCCCATTACAGATGGTTGTGAGCCACCATGTGGTTGCTGGGAATTGAACTCAGGACCTCTGGAAGAGCAGTTGGTGCTCTTAACCTCTGAGCCATCTCTCCAGCTCCCACCACACTTTCAAATACACCTTGAGTTCACTCACATTCTTATGTGGGATTTCCAGTCGATGGAGATACAGTCTACTATATGAGTTGTGTTTATTTAAAGAGCATTTTCAGAGTCTGAGAAGAGGCTGCCATTCTGAGTTCTCCGGAGCTTTGGGCTGAGAACAGTGTCTTGCTTGACTAATCTTTTGACCACTGATAATGTGGACCAGTGCTTGGAAGCGTGCCTCTCAGCAAGCAAGCTTCAAACCTGGCAAGAAGCCTGGAGTCAGGATGCGAGAGACAGACCGCAATGTC
This sequence comes from Mastomys coucha, assembly GCF_008632895.1. NCBI lineage: Eukaryota > Metazoa > Chordata > Mammalia > Rodentia > Muridae > Mastomys > Mastomys coucha. The sequence goes on along the minus strand of NW_022196912.1, from coordinate 13,843,841 downwards.
TAAAGTGGAGTTCACTTCTTTTCTTTTCTTTTCTTTTCTTTTCTTTTCTTTTCTTTTTTTTTTTTT
>NW_022196912.1:13833375-13843748 GCF_008632895.1 Mastomys coucha | reverse complement strand
TGGCCTCGAACTCAGAAATCTGCCTGCCTCTGCCTCCCAAGTGCTGGGATTAAAGGCCTGCGCCACCATCGCCCGGCTCATTTCTTTCTAAAAGGTAATTTAAACATTGTTTATGTGGGAAAGGATGTGTATACCTGGCACATATGTTGTGGAACATGTCAGGGTGAGGGGTGGGCTCAAAGGATAACTCTGTGAAGCCGATTCTCTCCATTTTATGTGGGTTCCAGGGATTCAAATCAGGTCATCAGCCACACGCCCGGGCCTTTGCCTCCCCTTACCATCATCACCCCCTCCTCCTCCCCTCATCACCTTAAATTACCATCCTGTACTTTGGCTCTATATTCCTCAAGCTGCCTCCACCTCCATGCTGAATGACCAGGTCCAATGATTATAATTTATAGTTAATTCCCACATACCTTCATGAAACTTAAATCCACAGGCTGAACATTTGAGAATTTTTCTTCAAGTGTCTCCTGGAAAACAAAAAATTTCAGTGTCACATTATCACAAATGGATATGTACATGTATGTATGTATGTATGTATGTATGTATGTATGTATCATAGTCCTGGGGAACTTTACAGGCCTTATGCATGCTAGGCAAACACTCTCCCCCAAGTCATTCCCTTACCCCCAGTGTGTGTACCTGACAATAAGAACACTTTGGAGAAACACCTTTAGTATGCTTGATAACCTTTTTGAAGTATTTTTTTAAAACATGTTTTTACATAATTTCATAGTATAGTATAAAGGTTCAAGAAATATAAAACCAGAGTGCTTTCTTAATTTTGTAATGACTTACTCTTGGTGCTAGTACTCCTGGGAGGGAAGGGGACAGGAATGATCCAAATATGAAGCTGAAAAATGCCCCACTTGAAATCCTGTCACAGTGCCTGGCTGTTGGAGCCTGGCATATCAATAAGGGCGCTCTGGGCAGTCTTGAAAACACACTGACTTACACTCTGGAAAGTACTACAGTAATAAGGAGGAGGAGGTAAAGCATCTCAGAATAGCAGGGAGGGGAGGAGATGACATTGCAGAGCTCAGAGGAACAACCTACTCTCTATTCTGTACATTAAACATGCTACATAAATAGCCCTTGTGTGGCTTTTTTCCCTTTCTATTTGTGTGTGTGTGCACACGTGTGCGTGTGCACATGTGCATGTGTGTGCATGTTTCTGCACCTGTGTGAGTGACTGCGTATGTGTGTTTGTGTACACAGAGGCAAAGGTTGATGTTCAGAGCATCCTCTATCTATTTGCTCTGTTTGTTGACTGAGAGCTCATCAGTGAGACTAATCTCACTAGCCAGCTCGCTCTAGGACTACTCTCTGAGGGTTGAACTGTAGGCAGGCCACCACAGCTAGCCACCTTCATATGGATGTGGGGGACTCCACACTCTGTTCCTCACATACAAGTGAAGCAACAGCCTTAACTGCTGAGCCATCTCCCTGCTGTTTAAAAAAAATCCCAATTTTTAGATTTTACTAAGGAAGGCTCAAGAGCCAGATGCTGGTGTGAACGCCTGCTAAGTCAGAGAGGCAGAGAAGGCATCCAGGTGACCTTCCTCCTCAGCCAATATCCCAGAAGCCATGCCCCTCTCTCATGCTGTTTCAAAAAACCTTCCAACTCAATGCCCCTCCTTTCTACTTCCAGTGTATCTCTCTATCCGTCCTCCTGACTTCCTCTCACTCTCCATGTTTTTTTCTTACTAATCCAATGTTCACTCCCTGTCAACTGATTGCTTGCTTTGTGTTCTTGACCTATGGCTGACTTTACTTAATGCTGTTTACAATATTCAAGCAGAACGCTCTTGGATTAAAGGTGTGTGCCAAGGCTGAGACACATAACTAAAACCTGGTTTAGTAAACAATAGAATCTCGGGGTTCACAGTGTGATCAAATATCCTGCAGCATCTCCCAGGCCTCTTATTTAATCTTTATCTTTGTAAGCCAACCTTTACTCTCATATTTGTGAAAATTTTACAAACTGTATACAGGAACAGTGAAAATCTTAGGTAAATCAAGATGTTCCATGAAATCATGGATTTAAATCGCATGCCACACATCACCACCTGGCTTCTTGGATCCCCAGTCCTTAAGCTTCCCTGGGAGCAGCATGGAGCTGTGTGGACCATGCCTCTCCTGACGACCTTTCCTGACCGTGCTTCCCTTCCCTCCACTGAGCAAATGGGCAGACAGAATGGAAAAGGGTTTTGGTGGTGGTGTTCTGAGTCAGAATCTCATGGTTCCCCTGGAATTCATTATGTAGACCAGGCTGATCTTCAGTTGTGGCATCCTCCTGCCTCTTGATTCCCTAGTGCTGGGATTATAGGCTTGGACCACAACACTAGGATCAACATGGAGTTTTAGCTAGACAAGGCCAGCCTGGGAGCACACACATCCATGGATCAGGAGTTACAAGGGTATAGTGGATTTTGTAGATTGAGCTTCTAGAGGAAATTATGAAAAACAGGGTAAGAGTATTTCTTTTTTATTTGCCTGAGTAGCTATCATCTCTGAGGCTTACTGCCTCCATCTGCTAACCTAGGCCTAGTCCTGGAACTTTCTAGTCTCCATACAATCTTATCTAGGCCTAGAATGTTTTCAGCCTCTGAGACTTACTGCTGAAAAAGCTCACCCTTCTTGTTGTTTCTGAGCGCTGGCTGGCTGGTTCAGAACTCAGCTGTTCTGGCTCTAAACTCCTCTCCAAGCTGACTGGTTTAATCTGGCTTCTCTCTCAGCCTCTGACTTTTTGCTCTGTTTGGCCTTAAAATAATTCTGGCAATGTGTTCTAATCTTCTGGCTCCTCCTCATTCTCTGGCTCATTCTGTCTTCATCTATGAGTAGCTTGATCTCTCTCTGCAAACTGTCTCTCTGTAACTGTCCTGGTAAAACAGTCTCCCCTCTCTCTTTGCATTGTCCCTTAAGTAGCTTCCCTTTCCTCTCTTCTTGTGAGAGTTAGGAATATCTTGTCAAATCTTTTTCTGATTCATCACTTTGCCACTCAATTAGACATCACTTTCAAACATAGGTGTTTTCTTCTATAAACTTTACTTTCATTGTTTGGGATTAAAGGTGTATACTAAGGGTGTGTATATATTCCAGCTAGAGGGATTAAAGATGCATGTTAAGGGCTGAGCCAAACCACAACTGGAAAAAAGGGTTTTGGGTGTTTTGTTGTTGTTGCTTTTTAGTAAATAACACAGCCTCAGGGTTCACAGTGTGATCAAATATCCTGCAACAAAAAGGTGTGGGCTTTTTGTTTGTTTTGTGGAGGGTAGCTCAGAGTCTCTGGTTCAGGCTGGACTTGAACTCATGATCCTGCTGCTACTGTCTCCTACGCGTTATAATTATATAGGTAAACTGAGTCTGACTTGAAAATGTTTTTATTTATTTCTGTTTTAGCTTTGTTCTATAAGCTGGAGAATAATAAAGACAAACCATATCTTCAAAATAAAGAAAATCAGGGTTTGAAGTAGTATTTATGAGGAAATAATTATTTGAGGGAATGTTAACTTCAGTGTTTGACCAAAAAACATCAACATGCCAAGCTGGATATTAAGCATGATGTAATTTAAATGTACTTGAATTATGTAAGAGATAAGATACATAAGCTGTTGTTTTCCTCCTGTCCTCTTATTATTATTATTATTATTTTAACGTTATGTGGGGGGAGGAGTAGGTACACATGTGTGCCCATGTGTAAAGCCACATCTCTGTGCAAGGAGGCCAGAGGAGGCCACTGGGAGCCTGTCATATTCCTTCTTACTGCCTTGAGGGTTCACCACTGAACCTGGAACTGTTTTTAAGCTGGGCTGACAGCAGCAATCTCCAATGCTCTCTGTTCCCACCACTGGGGCTATGAGTACGCACAGCCACTCTCACCTATCTGCAGGAGTACTGGATCCTCACGCTTGTGTAACAACCACTCTTACCCTGTGAGCATCTCCATTCCTGTTTTTTGTTTGTTTGTTTTGGTGACAGTTTCACTATATAGCTCTGGCTGTTGCGTTCCAAAATTTGCTGTATAGCCAAGGCTAGCATCAAACTGTTAATCAACCTTCTGTGGTTAATCAACCTTCTTCTAATGCTACTGTGTCGGGATTCTTATAAATAATTTTGAGCCGGCACCTTAAAACTGCCCAGGCTGGCCTGGAGCTCTTGAGCTCAAGTGATCCAGTACCTTGAATAGCTGGGAATTCTGTAGTGTCCTACTGTGTGTGGCTTATACATTTTAAACTCACTTATTTCAATTTTGCATCAGTGTTTCATATGGAAAGCAGCAGTACAAAGCACGCACATAAAACAACCACCTCCTTACAGAAAGAAACAGCATAAATAATAAACCATCCGACACAGAGCCGTTTACCATGTCCTCTGGTTCAGGTATGCTGATGCCACGGAAAAACTGGTTACTTTTAAAGATAGACTGATGCCTTGGGATCAGCTTTCCTGTAAAATACAAAGCACATAGCTCAGGATAACGGGTTAGGAAATCATAAAGTGTATAATAAAAATCCTCTAAGATGCAGGTATTAAGGAAACATTGTGCCTGAATGCTTTTTTCCAGACGGGGCAATGTGAGCCTGGGCAGAGGTCCCTATGCTCAGGTGAGGACCATTCTCTATACAACTCTCTTGATAGATCAAAAACCAGTTGGAGACAAGGACCTTCAGCATCTGGCACACAGATTCAAAGCATTACACCAATTTCCAATACCAATCAGATGACGTCATCTAAGCCTAAGTGACAGAGGACTGCTGGGCTCTTCATCTGCTTTCCTAATGATCTCTCAACAGAATCGCTAGCTTCCTTCCTACCCTCATTTCCTCCCTCCCTCTCTTCTTTAGTTCTTTTTATTTTTCCTTTGAGGCAGGGTCTTGTCTATTCCAGGCTGGCCTTAAAGCCAAGCATGACCTTGAACTCTTTAACTAATTAACTTTACATCCTGACCTCAGCTTCCCTCCCTCCTCTCCTCTCAGACCTTCCCCACACCCATCTACTTCTTCTTTTCTCTTCAGAAAAGGGCAGGCCTCTGATGGATAGCAACCATCCTTGGCATGTCATGTTGAAGTAAGATTAGGTGCATCTTCCCTTACTGAAGCTAGATGAGGCAGCCCAACAGGGGGAAAGGAACCGAAAGGCAGGCAACAGAGGCAGAGACAGCTTTTGCCCCTGCTGTTAGGAGTCCCACAATGAAGACCAAGCTATACAACTGTTACATATGTGCAGAAGGCCTAGGTCAGATCAGTCTCTGTGGGCTCCTATGGGCCTAGGATAGTTGATTCTATAGGTTTTCCTATGGTGTCCTTGACTCTGACCTTAAACTCTTTAATATTCTTGTCTCTGCTTCCCACATCTTGGGGTCACAAGCACGGGCCACATGCCTTACACAGTGCCAGGATCACCTAGGCATTTATGCATGCTCAGCACTGTACCACTCGAGCCCAGCCTGAGAATTGCAATGGAGTTTCCATCTCCATTGCATCAGTGAGGAGAGTAAGGCTGAGGAAGGTTCATCAGCCAGTTATATGAACAGGATTCAACTCAGGTCTGTCTAAGGAGTTAGGAAACAGAGCAAGCAGACCCACACACAGACGATGTGGCCTGTAATGATGCTCTTGCCCTACCCATTCCTGTTGCCTGGGAGAATGAGCTAGAAAGGAAGCAGAGAACTGACCAGCAGGCAGAAAGCCAGAACAGCTTCAGGAAAGGTTCTGTGTATTCGTCCAGTGGAGAGAGAGGCCAACGGCTTTACTTGCAGGCTCCTAGAGTGGGTCTGTGGTCTACATGGGTTAGATCTTCTTCCAGACATGAAAGATTTAACTCCTGACTGTCAAGGATAACACAGTGACCAAAGCTCATAAAGCAAGCGTCCAAGTGGGCTGCTCAGTGGAGGAGGGCTTGCTTAGAACACATGAGAGGCCTTGGGTTCCATCTCCAGAATCACACAGACACAAACACACAGACAGACAGACAGACAGACAGACAGACACACACACACACACACACACACACACACACAGAGGGGGGGAAGAAATCTATTGTTGTTGTTGTTGTTGTTGTTGTTGTTTGTTTGTTTGTTTTACTGTTTTTTTGAGCTAGGGTCTTTCTACATGGCCTTGTCTGGCCTGAAACCCACTATGGGGACCAGGCTGACCTCTACTTCACGGAGATCCTCCTGCTTTTGTCTCCCCAGTGCTGAGATTAAACACATGTGTCACCATACCTGGCCAAAATAAAGCAAATCTTTAAATAAAATATAACTTCCTTAATAGTTTTTTAAAATTATTTTAATATTTTTGTACTTATAGAGAATACAATGCAAGAGAAGGGAAGCAGTTAAACGATCCTGTACAGCTGCAACATCTATGAACCAGGACAACTCCCAACATGGCAAGAGATGCATAGGTGGCAAGCAACGGCTATCTGACTGGACTGAAGGCCCATTTGACAGGCGGGAAAGTCTCTAAGTCAGTGGAAGGGTACTAGAGACCTAATCAGCTTTCCTGGCCTAATGAGGTCATGGACCCTGCAAAGAATGTATTGCAACCACTTTTCTAGACCAGCAATAATTCCTACCACACTCTAAATCTTGCACTTACACCCACAGGTAAGCACAGCTACCATCCTTCCTCAAAGAAGCCCTTCTTACAGCAAATGGAGACCATCACAGACAACCACAACTGAATGCGATACAGAGCTCCGTCAATCATGGGGAGCCCACCACAATGGGTACACATGCACACACATATCTACACCACAGCTTCTACATCTGTGGTTCAGGTTACAACAAGGAGAGGAAGTAGAAAGAGTGTAAGAGCCAGAATTCCAGGAAGTCTGCTGCAAACAGTCTCTCCTAGAAATGGCTGCATAAACAAGATTGAAGCAAACAACAGCAGCATCACCAGACATGCTACCGTGGAAGAAGGAAGTTCCTGGGGTCTCTTACTCCTCACAAGGAACAACAACAGGCCACTGATGGCTGCTGGGAGGAGAGTCAGCCTCATCAGGGGTAAGCCCCTCACTGCTTGTCCAGTGCAGAATGATCAGTCCTGAAACCATATACCCACAAATAATGAAGGTGTGTGTGTGTGTGTGTGTTTGTACATACACATGGTCTTAGTTAGGGTTTCTGTTGTTGTGATAAAGCACCATGACCGGGGAAAAAAAGCAAGTTGGGGAGGAAAGGGTTTATTTGGTTCACACTTCCATATTGCTATTCATCATCAAAGGCAGTCAGGGCAGGAACTCAAGCAGGGCAGGAACCTGGAGGCAGGAGCTGAAGCAGAGGCCACAGAGGGTGTTGCTTACTGGCCTACTTCACATGGCTTTCTCAGCCTGCTTTCTCAAAGAACACAGAGATGGTACTACCTACCATGGGCTGGGCCCTTCCCCACTTTATCCCTAATTTAGAAAATGCCATACAGCTAAATCTCATGGAGGCACTTCCTCAACTGAGGCTCCTTCCTTTCTGATGACTCTAGTTTGTGTCAAATTGACACAGAACCAGCCAACACACACATATACATATGTGTATGTATATAACAATATAATCAAAGAAAAATAAGCTATCAACTTGAGAGTGGGGGAGGGCATGTGAGGAGTTGGAGGAAGATAAATGGGAGAGGCTGAAGGGAGGAAAGGGAGGGAAAATGTGATATAATTCTATTTCAATTGAAAACATTAAGGGAATGATAAAAGATTACTTTAGGACAAAGGAGGTATTCTAGTTCACTTATATGTATGCTGGGGGTGGATGGTTATACACATATGTAGGCCCAGAGGTGTTGAATCCCCTGGCACTGGAGTTACAGGCAGTTATGAGCTACCTGAATCAGGTGCTGGGAGTCAAACTGCTTCTCTGCAAGAGCAATCTATGCTCTTAACCCCTGAGCCATCTCTCAAGACTACAAAGACTTACTTCTTAAAATGGAGAATTCATAATGTTTAAAATATTACACATATGAATTATGTTAATATTACTTTAAATGTTGGCTGCCATTTAGATCAGACTGACTGGATTTTCTTGGCAAGGCCTTTGCAGACTCATTGCTGGCTCTGTGTTCAGACAGGATTGGGCTTCTACATGGACAGCCCAGAGAACTTCCTGGCAGAAAGTTGGAGAAGCAATGAACCTCTTGCTTTCATGCCAGTATCTATCATACAGGTGATACAACGAACACGAAAGCCACAAAACGCAACTCATACCCAATGTCCTGATTATCAGATAAAGCTGGTCCACATCTGATTTTCCTGGCCAGAGTGGCTGACCCGTCAGGAGCTCTGCAAAAACGCAGCCGACGGCCCACATGTCCACAGAGGAACCGTACTTCGTGTCTCCCACGAGAAGTTCAGGAGCTCGGTACCACCTGGTGGCAACATAGTCTGTGTAGGCATCTCCTGGAACTGTGAAGGAGAGCATCAGGCAGCTGAGTGAGTCGTCATCTCATGGCCCTAGCACCTCTGACCTTGGTGTGAGAATGAGATTCTCACTCTTACCTGGAATTTTCCAGTCTACCTACGCTGTCCGACCAGCACAACCTCAGGGCTCTGCTTGACTCCGTCTCCACAGCACCATGATTATAAATAAGCGTACTACATAATATCTAGATTTTTATTTTTTAAATGTGGGTTCTGGGTACTGAACTCAGGTCCCTGTGGTTGTAGAGCAAACACTTGACCATTTGAGCCACATCCCCAGTCCCAGGGCTGGTATTCTTACAAGGTGCCTTCACAGGGACACAGAGATAGACAACAAGTTAGAGCAGATGTCGAGGGATGTGGCTGCCAGGTGGAGAGCAGGACAGCCTGGTGTGCAAGAAGGAAGGAGCCTCTAGGACAGAGAAATCGTATTCTGCTGCTTTAAGCCCCATGGCTTGTGGCCGTCCACTCTGGCAGCCATAGAGATCACTGCTGTCCTGGATGGCTGTACCCAGTGGTTCTATGTTCATCTTTCAGGACTATTGTGACAGCTTGGTTTCACTGCTTGGACCATGAGTCATGCCTGTTTGACGGACAGACTATGGAGAGCAGGGGGAAATCTCCCTGGTTAGACATGTCCTACTGCCCTGAGGGTTGTAGTGCCCAACCTGAGGGTCAGGTGGGTGAACCCCAAGCCCACCATACTGCATGAGCTGGAAGTCCTGGAATCCCAGTTTTTCTCCTCTGAGGCTGGAGGAGTTGGCCATAAGGTCAATTCCACTAGGCCTTTCAGTGGCAGGGGTCACGAGGGAGAAAAACTGGTAAAAATAATGGCTTGCAGGAACTGCAGAATGGGTCCTGCTTGGTTTTTTGTTGTTGTTGTTGTTGTTGTTTTTGTTTTTCTTTTTTCTTTTCTTTTTTCCATTTTCTTTTTAATAGGTCTGGGCCAGTGAGATGGCTCAGTGGGTAAAAGTGCTTGTCGCCAACCTTGACCACCTGAATTCTATCCTTGGGAACTGCGTGGTAGTAGGGGAGAACCTACTCTGCCAGGCTGTTCTCTAAGTGCCACACGTGCTCTTCTGCCAGGCTGTTCTCTAAGTGCCACACGTGCTCTGTAAGGTGCACACACTCTACATAAATGTTTTTCTTTTCTCCTTTTTCAGACAGGGTTTCTTTATATAGCCTGTCTGTCTAGGAACTCTCTAAATAGACCAGTGTGACTTTTAACTCATAGAGATCTGCCCGTCCCCCAAGTGCTGGCATTAAAGGTATGTGCCACTATGCCAGGCAGTTATGTGTTTTGTTTTGTGTGTTTGAGACAGGGTCTTACTATGTAGTCCTGGCTGGCTTCGAACTCATAGCAATCTGCCTGCCTTGCCTCCTGAGCCACTAGAGCTTGAGACAAGATGTAATTATGTAGCTAATGCTGGCCTTGAAGTCTGGATCACGCTGGTTCATCTGCACACAGATGGACATACAGGTGTGCATTATTCTACACCTGGGTGACAGTTCTCCTCAGAAAGGGACACAGAGATAGCAATCTGACCACCACAAAAGACAGACAGCTCAGAATCCAAGAGTTGTAGCTCATCAATCAATAGTCCTTGGGGCTGAAGAGATGGCTCAATGGTTAAGAGCACTAACTGCTCTTCCAGAGGTCCTGAGTTCAAATCCCAGAAACCACATGGTGACTTACAACCACTTGTAATGAGATCTGATGACTTCTTCTGGTATGTCTAAAGACAGCTTCAGTGTACTTATATATAGTAAATAAATAAATATTTTTTAAAAAGTCCTCCCAGCTAGAACAGAAAACAACCTTGAATATCAATAGCTCTTTCACAAAATTATATAAGCTTTTTTTTTTTTGAGACAAGGTCTTGTGTAGCCCAGGCTGGTTCAAGCTCCCTCTATAGTCAAGGATGACTGATGATCTTAAACTTCCGATC
>NW_022196912.1:13815875-13828375 GCF_008632895.1 Mastomys coucha | reverse complement strand
CAAGCACAGGCACTAGGCAGCTATATCAACAGACATAGGATCCTGGATAGGCAACCAGAGGCTCCAGGTGAGGGGACCTAGGAAACAAGGCGGGTGTAAGGGGTCAGAAATGTTCAGGAGCCTGACTGCTAACGTTAACAAGAAGCCAAGCAGAGCTAATTCAATAGGTGTATCGGTCATCGATAGGATATGCAAAGCTTTCTTACTGGGACATCATGGTTCTGTCCACTGAGCTCAGATGCCAAGGAGGCAGAGCCCACTGCTGGGAGAATGACATGCACTAGGGATGAATCACGTTGATCTTACAGAGGAGATGGAACTGTAGGAACTGTGGATGACAGACATGCCAGGTCCAGACCTGAGAGCATGCCAATGTTTTCTGCCACAGGCAGCAGTTTTCAAAGCATTATAGAGTGGAATAAAGCTCTCTGTAGAAACCAGTGGATACTTGGTTTAAGTAATTTCCTTTGGACAAGTGTAAAGACAAATACTAAAAGCAACAGTGAAAAGCTTGAAGCCGAGGTCCAGGTGACTCGAGCTGCCCAGCTCAGAAACTGCTGTTTTAGTCACCTGAAGATGACCCTGACCTTACAAGTGTACACGTGTGTGTGTGTGTGTGTGTGTGTGTGTGTGAGAGAGAGAGAGAGAGAGAGAGAGAGAGAGAGAGAGAGAGAGAGAGAGAGAGAGAGGGAGGGAGGAAGGGAAGGAGGGAGAGAGTGAGAGAGGGAGGGAGGGAGGGAGGGAGAGAGAGAGAGAGGGAGAGAGGGAGGGAGTAAACATATAGGTGTTTGGGTATATGTATACATGTGTATGCATGCACGTGTGTGAGAGAGAGATGCATGTGTAGATGTTTGTATATGTGCATACATGTGTGTACATGTATGTCTTCAATGCCAGAGGTTGGTTTCTTGGGATCTTCTTCAATCCACCTAATTATTACTTTTAATGATTTCTTTTTTCTTTTCTTTTCTTTTCTTTTTTTTTTTTTTTTTTTTTTTTCAAGACAGGGTTTCTCAGCCCTGGCTGTCCTGGAGCTCACTTTGTAGACCAGGCTGGCCTCAAACTCAGAAATCCGCCTGCCCCTGCCTCCCAAGTGCTGGGATTAAAGGCGTGCACCACCACTGCCTGGATTTATTTTATTTTCAATCTTTTATATTTAAATTTTAACAGAATAATGTATTTAATATTTTTATGTGTGCATGTCTGTGTGTGTGTGTGAATTCAAGTGTACCCTTGGAGGTCAGAGGTGTCAGATTCCCTGGAACTGTTGTCGCGGTCAGTGACGAGCCACCTGACTTGTAGACGCGCCACCTGACTTGTGTACGTGCTCTAAATAGCGGAATCATCTCTGCAATCCTATTGTTATTTTGAGACAGACAGGGTCTCTCATTAACCCTGAAGCTCACTGATTTATCTAGAGTAGCTGGCCAGTTTCAGGGATCTGCTGACCACCTTCCCAGCACTGAGAATGCACGAGGTTAAAGAGAAGATACACACAGCCAAATGTAGGGAAGGCTTGGCAAGGGACAGCCACGCAGTCCCAATCTTTTCTGTTCTAAGCATCTGCCTGAATATTTATAATTTTGCTCTTATGGGAATATTTCCTTGTTGTATATTTTTTTCTAAGTGGAATTTTGTGTTTAAGTGTGATAACAGCTTTCAAATTGTTCATACTCATCGCCAAATGATCTATCTTGTGATCCCCTGTGTAGGTGGAGAGGCCTGCATACCTGTTTTGTTTGGGACTGGCTTCAGATGGAGCCCTTTGCCTTGCACATGTGAGGCAGGCTCTGCACCACCGAGCTACACCCCTAGCCCTTTTGAGAATATTTGAGACAGGGTCTTGACTAAGTTACTCAGGTTAACCACCAACTTGTGATCATCCTGTCTCAGCCTCTGGTAGACCACAGCACTCATTGTACCCAATTTGAAAAATTATTAATTGTGGTAGTGGTTTATTGAAATTCTTTTTCAGTTTTATTCATGGCTTCATTTTTTATAAAAAGCAATTGCCAAAACTTCTGTGATTTAAACATTGTTGACCCTGTTTCCCTTCCTTCTTTAAAAAATTTCTTGGCTCTAACTTTCCAAGTTTAAAAAAATATCCTATTGGTGCTCTAATTAGAAGTCTGTGCTACAAAAAAACCTGATGAGACAACATGCTGATACTTTTATAGTAGGCATTTCCATCTAGAAACATATGCTCATCTCAATAAAGTCTTTTAATCATTTCAGTCAGATTTGTAGTTGTCTCTTTTTTAAAGATTTATTTATTTATTTTATATGAGTATACTGCAGCTGTCTTCAGACCCACCAGAAGAGGACATCAAATCCCATTATAGATGGTTGTGAGCCACCATGTGGTTGCTGGGAATCAAACTGGGGGGGGGGCATGGTAGCCAAGAAAGCATCAGGGTAGCCGGGGATGGGGTGGGAGTTAGGGGTGGGGCTGAGAGACTGGGGCTACACAGAGAATGAAAGAGAACTGGCCACAGGACTCTAGGCTCTGGACCACCTACCCATTTGGGTTTCTCTCCAGCTCATTTAGCAGCGTGTGATCACAGTACTCAAAAACTAAATGCGTCTTTCTCTTTCTTCTGAACACCTCGATGAGGTTCACAAGGTTTGGGTGTTTCAACTGCTGCAAAAGAATGGGAGTGTACAAGTTAGTGATGGGCTTCCACTCACGGCTGCCCAAGATCTGCTCTGACGCTAAGAGGACCAGGCCTCCTTATCGTTCTATCTCCTGCCTGGGTGGAAGGTTTTTTACTTTTATTGTGTGTTGGTGTATGTGTATATGGGCGGGGGTGCATGTATGTGTGTGTGCGTGTGTATGGAGCCTAGGTTGACATCACATGTTCTTAATTGCTCTCCCCTTTAACATTTTATTACTAATTAATTAATTAATATTTGTGTGCTTGAGTGCATGAGAATATGCACACACCCATGGATGTGCAATGTCGAATGTGTGAGGATCAGATGACAACTTGTGGGGACTGATTCCTCCTACCACTTAAGTCCCAGGGATTGAACTCAGGTTGTCAGACTTGGCTGCAAGCATCTTACGTGCTGAGCCAGCTTGTCTCCCCTCTCCCTTTAATCTTTGAGACAAGGTCGCTCACTGAAATGTGGTGGTTACCAACTCAGTGAGATGGGCAGTCCACCAAGCCCTAGGTATCCTCCTGCCTCTGCCTTCCAGACCAGGGGTTACAGACACATGCCACTGAGCACAGTATTTGACGTGGGTGCTGGGGATCTGAACTGGGCCCTCATGTTTGACAACAGATGCTTTACTGGTTGAGCGGTTTCTCCAGCCTCTCATACAGAATTTTGTTACGGTGTTTAAGATCAATTGATTGTTCTTTGAGCCTTCCACTTCAATGTGGAATGAATTAAAGATCTGTAACAAGTCAGTAATGATAGTAGCTAAACTGTTTCAATCTCCCCCACTCCCCGTGAGGGGCAAGCGCGAGCAATGCACTCATGTGAAGGTACCGTGCAGTGTACAAAAGCCAGGAACACACAATGTACAACAGAAATGAAGAACTGAATCATTATGCAAAAGACTATAAAATAATCAGTGTTTACATACCTTTTACACAGTATCATAGACTAAAATAAAAGGCTTATTTTATTTTTAATTGTATGCTGTGCGTGCATGCGCATGCACATGTGCGTGTGTGCAGAGTCCAGAAGAGGGCACTAGATCCCAGGAGCTGGAGTTATAGGAGTTGTGGGCCACCCTCTCTGAGTGTTGGGAAGCAAACTCCGGTGGTCTGCAAGAGCAGCATGTGTTCTTAATCTGAGCCCGTCTCCCCAGTCCCCCTTACCATTGACTCATGCCAATGTTGGCTGAATTTAAACGCAGTCTGGCTTCTGGTGTCTGCTCTCAGCAGTAGTGCATACTGCTCATAAGCTTCTGTTACACGTCTTATCTTTGGACTCTCCCAGGTTCACGCATTTAGATACGCTTTTCATTGAGTTCTGTCCTCTGGTTGATTCTTCTACTTGCTCTGATGTACAGATGTTATATGCATGGCTTCTATTGTCATGTGGAAATGGGTTAGAAACAATCTTCTACATTCCCCTCCTTTTTTGTTTTTCTGTGCAATACATGTATTTTTTTAAAGATTGATTTTATGTGTATGAGTACACTGTAGCTGTACAGATGGCCATAAGCCATCATGTGTGTGGCTGCTCTCCATCTGCTCGCTCAGGTGTAATTCACTGTAGCTGTCTTCAGATGCACCAGAAGAGGGCATCAGATCTCATTATGGGTGGTTGTGAGCCACCATGTGGTTGCTGGGATCCGAACTCAGGACCTTCGGAAGAGCAGTCAGTTCTCTTACCCGTTGAGCCATCTTACCAGTCCCAATACATGTATTTTTAAAAAATGTTTTTATATGAATAAATGTTTTACATGTATGTATGTATATATGTTTGTATGGATGTATGTGCACTACTGGTATGCCTGGTGCCCAGAGAGGCCAGAAGGCATCAGATCACTTGGAATTAGAGTTATAGATAGTTGTGGAACTAAACCCAGGTCCTCTGCAAGAACAGCAAGTGCTCTTAGCTGCTGAGCCATCTGTCTAGGCCCTTGCTCAATATTATAAACCAGAATTAAAATGATGAAGTTAGATAGTCTATCCCTAGGGTGACTATAAAATCTTAGTGTAGCAGTCAATATAACAGGTAAAAACCAGAACAACTGTAGCCAAGCTAGCACACATGGCTACCCTGCCTCTGCCGAGAGACACCAAATAGTTTAGTATTCATACTAGCTCACTTCCAAGAGTGATGGGGTATTAGCTACACAGGAAGCTAGCGCAAACCAGGACATATGACCTCACCTATTTGTAACTCCTTTCCCTTGTATATTTAGCAGACAGATCAATTTTCACACACACACACACACACACACACACACACACACACACACACACACCACCGCCACTACCACCACAACCACCTCCACCAACAACAAAATGCTCAATAGTTGGGGAAATGAGAATCTATTCTAAATGGGAAATGTGTCCAGAGCCCCAGGTCAACCTGCATTCCGTATACGCCACTGGCTGAAAGAGCAGAAGGTCAAAGGGCGACAGGGGTGCTTTCACAAGAGAGCTACTGCTTTGTGCTCTAGCAAAAACACGGGTTGGAAGCTGGATAGTTTCCCTGCCAGATGGACAAGGGATTCACCAACACTGCCTGGCCAAACTGTCTGTGGGCAGGCCAGGGATCCACAGCTACTTAGCAAGTGACGTTGACTTAGCCCGCACTGTGGTTGTCTGAGGTGTAACAGGTAGTATGAGAGAGAGGTCAATCCAAGTTAAATAGGAAGAGGTGAGGAAAATAAAGAAGAATGTGTTCCCAGCTAGCAATGGAGCAACAGCAAGAGGCAGGAAAGACTGACTGTTCTGAGCCATCACCAGACGCCTGGCGGAGGGCACGAAGCTTGGGTTACTTTGCATCTTAGATTGGGGCTGTTTTAAGTCAGAAGTTAAACCTGTAAACAATAACCTAGGTATTAGATTTATCTGAAGACTAGAGAGGGCGAGGGGGAAGATTAGGTTACAGTTTTTTTTCCCCCTTAGATCCTGCGGCTTAGTCCAGCAATGTCTGCTGGGTCAGGCTGGCTCACTAGCGCCCTCTGCTGACCAAGTGTTAAGATCGATTTTTTTTTTTTTTAAATCAAATTATATTTTAAATGAAACTGCAACAGATGGGGAAAACTTCTGCATATGATATTTAAAAAGTAGAAACAATGTAATTGTTCCCCACATTTGCAAGCTGAAATTCCATTAAAAATAACATAAGAAGCCGGGCGGTGGTGGCACACGCCTCTAGTCCCAGCACTTGGGAGGCAGAGGCAGGTGGATTTCTGAGTTCGAGGCCAGCCTGGTCTACAGAGTGAGTTCCAGGACAGCCAGGGCTACACAGAGAAACCCTGTCTCGGAAAAAAAAAAACCACCACCACCACCAACAACAACCCCCAAAAACCATGAACATGGCTGGAGGATTCTCAGGCAGAGGTAGATTCTGCTGATTCCTCCAGGGGTACTGGGGGCCCCTCCACCGGAAAGGGAAGTGCTCCCATAGTTCTGTTGGTTGGTTGGGAAAGTGTGAGGGCAATGTCCAGAAGATGGGGAGGCATCTGGTAAATAGCGGGGTCAGGACACTTGGGAGAGGGCAGATGTTTCCCAATCAGGATGTGGTGTACTGAAGGCCAATACTTCCAAGTTTTAACCCCCTACTCACGCATACAGATAAAGTCAGAAGCCAAAGTCCAACAATGCTTCCCAAAGTGGCTGATCCCCAGGAGTTAAGTCGGACTTTAAGATTCTCGGTCGTTTTAGCGTACCTACTTCACGCAGCACCTTCAGAGTGCAGATGCCGCCTGCAGAGCATGACCTACCTTCAGCATCCGGATTTCTCGCAGGGCTATTTTCCTAACGACAGGATCATCTTCGGATTCCACAAATTTTTTGATCGCTACTACTTGTCCAGAAGATTTGTTTCTGCACTTGAATACGACGCCATAAGACCCTTCTCCAATCTTAGCTAGCTTTTCATACTTTTCCATTTTAGTTAAAGCAACTTAATTTAGTATACTAGTCGACTTGAAGTTCAGCGTTGCACCTGGAAAATAAGAACAACTTCTCTTAATCAAGCGATATAGGATGGTTTGCCTGGGTTGCCCAAGGTTTATTCCACCCTTTAAAGTTTGCTTTCTGTGTGCCGTAGAAGTGAGCATTTTGTTAACACAGCTCTCCATTCTTCTGGATATTGCAAGCCCTGCAGGGGTCATTTCTGATGGTGGCTCTGTGCTGACCACAGTTTAGTGACAACAACCTTGAGGAAGAAGCCTTGCCTGATTTATTGTTTTTATTACCTGGAGCAAATGATTAAAATACAGGGTTGTAAAATGCAGCTGAAGGGGCTGGACTTTCATACCCTTGAACAAGGTGTTTGACTTCTTAGCTAGCTCACTGGAACCCCACCGCAAAGGGGAAGAATTATGCAACAAGGGAGCTGACGAGATGGCTCAGTGGGTAAGAGACTGCTCTTCCGAAGGTCCTGAGTTCAAATCCCAGCAACCACAAGGTGGCTCACCATCACCCGTAATGAGATCTGACGCCCTCTTCTGGTGTGTCAGAAGACAGATATAGTGTACTTATGTATAATAAAAAATAAATCTTTGGGCCAGAGTGAGCAGGGACTGAGTGAGCAGAGCGAGTTGAGTTGACCAGAGTGAGCAGGGCCAGCCGGAATAAGCAGAAGTCCTAAAATTCAATTCCCAACAACCACATGAAAGCTCACAACCATCTGTGAATACAGCTACAGTGTATTCACATACATAAAATAAATCAATAAATTAGAAAAAAAAAAGAATTAAGCAACAAGACAAACTATAAAGCTCGCCACCCCCACCTGGTGGAGAGAAGAGGGAAAACCATGGTTGCCGAGCAGCGCAGCTTTTCTCAGGACACTATTAAAATGTTTGGATTACATTTATTCCGATTGCTGCTATCATCATCATCATCATCATCATCATCATTATGTATATGAGAAATATGAGATATGTATGTATATGATATAAATGTGAGGTGTATATATCTGAGTAGAAGGCAGTTTATGTGGTAAGGATGTGAGATTTTGTATGTGTGTTGTGTGTATGTGTGTGTGTGTGTGTGTGTGTGTGTGTGTGTGTGTGTGAGACGGCCAGAGTGTGGTAGTCAGAGGACAGCTTGTGGGTACCCGCCCTCTCCTACCATGTGGTCCTGAGGATGTGACCCAGGTTGCAAAACTTGCCTGGCAAATGTCTTTATAATCAGTTCCATCCTGTTGGTCAAGGCACCGAATCTCAATCCCTCCCTCCCTCCCTCCCTCCCTCCTTCCCTTTCTTTCTCCCTCCCCCCTCCCTCCCTCTCTCCTTCCCTTCTTTCTTTCTTTCTTTCTTTCTTTCTATCTTTCTTTCTTTCTTTCTTTCTTCCTTTTATTTTGTTTTCTTAGTTTTTTTTGAGACAGTTCCTCTGTAGTCCTAGTTGCCCTTGAAACTTGCTCTGTAGACCAGGCTGGCTTCGAACTTAGAGCACCACCTGCCTCTGCCTCCTGAGTGTTAGGATTAAAGTGTGTGCCACCACCACCTGGCAAAACACCCTTTCTTGTTCTTAGCTTTTATTTGTATTGGGGTAACCAATTCTTAGACCACCCCTAAAGAAAATAATTATAATAATTCAACAAAAAGAAGGTCAAATTTCCAATTCTCCCACAATTGTTCCATATCCACAGGACTTCTAGGAAAATACTGGATCTCATTTTTATTGTTTTTTGCATTGTTTATGTTTATAATTATGACTAGATAAAACATTCAATGATAAATAATGCCAAAATAATTAAGCAAATCAGGGTAAGAGTTAACATTATGAAAATTTGTAATTAGCCTCAAAAAGTTCATCCCTTTATCCAGCACAATCTTGTGTATATAATCTAATAACTGTAGGAGCTAGCCCTGAAACAGCATTGCTTATTTACATATAATCTGTACACACAAACACTCTAGGGCTGCTTAATCCAGTTGTACAGGTAAGCGAAACGCAGTGAAGCAAGTGCAGAATTACAATTGGTCTTCTGGGTTCTACAGTGTACATCTGAACTCACCATGCTGCCCTGCCTCTGGGTTAATTCATGACACAGCACAATTTAAAGGACTGTTTTGTTTAGGCCTTGGAAGTGGTGATATTAAGCCGAGGAGCTAATGGCTAGCACTCTTTGTCTAACTCACACATGCTTAACAGATACCGGCTCTCAATCTTGTTAGAAAATTTAAATGTAACATTAAATGTTTATGCTTAATATGATAGACAGAGACTCCCAAATTCAGACAGTTTACCTCCAGGGTCTCCGAGAAGATATGGGCACAGTGACAAGATTCTACCTGGATTGTGGTATGATAACCACTGAGAAACACTGCTTCATTGCCTTGCCTGCTGCCAGGGCTTGGTCTAAACTTTGGACAAACAGAAGATACTCAAAGAGTTAAATACCTCTTCTTGCCTAAGACAAGGTGAGTGAGTCACTTCTCCCATGCTCCTATTCCATAGGAAAAAGCTTTTCATCTTCTGGGCCTAGGGTCAGGCTGACTCTGCCCAGTTGCTATGGAGACCACAGGGTCCTGGAAACTCTTTAGGTAGTGGACTATTAACCGACCTCTGTCATTTTAATGAAAGACATCTAGGTTATAGTTTATTCTTCTCAGATTTCTAACTACATTGACAGCTAAGCTAACTGCAGCTTGAACAGCTAGAAAACGGACCTCTAGCTCCTTACCCCAGGGTAATTCACCAGCTTCTTAGCTCATTAGACAGGTTTGCTTAACTCATGGGCTTTATGATAAAGGATACACAAGTTCAGATGTAAGCTTTCACAGTTGTAACCTTCTGATACTTCCTTATCTAAACTTACTTTCCAGTGACTAAATGTTTCATATTTCTTCTTCTTGCTATGCCACTGTCCTAACATTAATCAATAGAGTTCTTATAAATTAGCCTAACTCTAATAAAATATTACACTATACGATCCAACTTTTATAATGATAAGTTAAAATTTTAAGTTTCCTTTGATTGTCTTTTAACTATAAACTTAAAATATTTCTTGTGCCAAATCTATACTATCAGCGATCATAGTTACAAATATAAGTTTCCTTTGGTTGTCTTTTAACTATAGACTTAAGGTGTTTCTTCTGCTAAATCTATATGATCAACTATTATATTCACAAGGTCAAAGTTTTGAGTTTCCTTTAATTGTCTTTTAAATGTTAACTTAAGATTCTTTCTTATTATGATATGTGTGTGTGTGTGTGTGTGTGTGTGTGTGTGTGTGTGTGTGTCCCGGTGATCTCCATAGCAACTGGACAGAGTCAATCTGACCCTAGGCCCAGAAGATGAGAAGCTTTTTCCTGTGGAATAGGAGCATGGGAGAAATGACTCACCTTGTCTTAGGGAACATGAAACATTTAACTCTCTGAGTATCTTCTGTTTGTCCACAGTTTAGAATATAATATATATTCTCCTAGACAGAAGAAAAAAGCCCTTCTTGTTCCTTCTGCTTCACGAAGGGGTTTTGTCTTCCCTGAGCTCATGTTAAAGACTGTTCATGCTATTAACAAACTTATCTCTCTTGTAAATTTATAAGCTCCAGGAAACCCACTCAGATCTACCTCTTGTGGACCAAACAGACTCTATCCAGACAAGTACACCTGCCGATTAACAGCCTAAGTTCCCACTTGCTACTTATTCCAGAGGGTCGGATTCCTCTCCTGTTCCCTGGGATTGGGATTCCCCTCACCCCAACTACCAAGACCTAAGGGCTCTAAGAAAAAACTTGTTTTTCCCCAACATATATATAGACCTCCTTCCTATGCACAGACAGTTCCACAGACCCTGGACAACAAGGAAACAGCCAGCTGTCCTAAGACTGGACCTACAGCCCCATACCCATTTTCCTAGATTTCCCAGAGACACGTCGCCCCAAGTCAGCAGGAAGTAGGTAAAGATCACAGTGACCCTATTCCTGCTTCACCATCTCTTCTTTCTAGTCCACCCCCCCCCCTTTAAATTAAACCAAAATGGAGGAATGTTAGCATTCCTTTTAGGCTCTGCCCCACAGTTACCTGGCAACATCCAGGTATGCCTGGCTTACTATAAAAGAGGCTGTTCGTCCCTCCTCGCTCTCTTACCCTCTTACCCTCTTACCCTCTTCCTTCTCACCATGTGTTCCTGGCCGGACTATCTTCCTCTCTCCTCCTCCTCTCTCCCCCTTCTTCCCCCCTTTCTCCCCACCTCTCTCTATCTCTACTCCCTTCCCAACTCCCCTCCCCATGCCCTAAATAAACTCTATTCCATATTATATCCATCTATAGCTGGTACCTCAGGGGGAAGGGATGCCTCAGCATGGGCCCACAGAGGCACCCCCTTCCCATTTTACCATACCTGGCACCTCTACCAAACATATTATGGCCTCTTCTCCTTTTCATAAAGCACTAACCGCATAAAATTTCTCATGTTCCAAATAAATATACACTTAAGACAGTTATTGACTTTTTCATTCATAAGATTATCTTAATGGAGAGAGAAATAATCGACCCTTATTTGATACATAAAAAGACACACTAGAGGTACATGTGTGACTCAGTTGGTAGAAGCTTGCCTAGCATGATTGAAGTTCTGGGTTTGAATGTATAGTAGTGCATACTTCTAATGCCAGCACTGGAGAGAGGCACAGGCTGAAGGATCACAAAGTTCAAGGTCACCCTTAAATACATAGTGAGCCTCAGACCACTATACAGTGGTTATACACTATACTGTTAGACCATTATACATGATAGGCTATACAGTGAGGCACTGTCTCAAAAAAAGGAAAGAAAAGAAAGAAAAATATATTATGGAAAATAATGTTTAGCTGGGTAAATGATTAATAATATAGTATTTTTTCCAATTTTTAATTTTTTAAATAGTGGAGTTGAACCCTTATTAAAGGGGAAAGATAATAAACTCCACAAAAAAATAACAGGGAAAGTCCATGCCAGATATTAAGTCCTGGAAACTTTATTGAATACATTGTATTTTTTTTTTAATTTATTTATTGAATGTATGTGAGCATTCTATCTGCATGTACACCTGAAGGCCAGAAGAGGGCATTATATCCCATTACTGATGGTGGTGAGCCACCATGTGGTTACTGGGAATTGAATTCAGGACCTCTGGAAGAGCAGCCAGTGCTCTTAACCACTGAGCCATCTCTTCAGCCCCACTTTTCATTTTTACAGAGGTATCATTAACTTAAAGGTAGCATGTACACATTTGCCAAATTAGCTTTGAAGATTATTGGCATAGAACATCCATAGATTCATTAGTTCACCTAGTTAATAAGCACTACAGCTATTGGGGGAACCTGTGAACATAACACAAAGTTTAAAATAAAACTGTTTTGTTTTTCTTTTTGGAGAGCCTTCTGTATCCAGATTCAGTGTGGTGGTTTGAATAGGCTTGGCCCCTATAGATTCATGTGTTTGAATGCTTGGCCATAGGGAGGGGCACTATTAGGAGGTGTGGCCTTGTTGGAGGAAGTGTGTCACTGTTGGGGAAGGCTTTGAAGTCTTATATAGGCTCAAGCTTCACCAGTGTGGAATACAGTCCTCCTGCTGCCTGTGGATCAAGATGTAGAACTCTCAGCTCCTTTAGCACCATGTCCGGCTGCACACTGCCATGCTTTCTACCACAATGATTAATGGGCTAACCTTTGAACCTATAAGCCAATGCCAATTAAATGCTTTCTTTTATAAGAGTTGCCTTGGTCATGATGTCTTTTCACAGCAATGAAACCCTACCTGAGACACTTAGGCTGGCCTTGCATTCACTATGTAGCTGAGGATGAGGTTGAACTAATTCTGTCTTGCCCTTTTGAATGCTGTGATGATTGGTGTGTACCATAGCACC
>NW_022196912.1:13807566-13815865 GCF_008632895.1 Mastomys coucha | reverse complement strand
TGCTTGGCTTTAGTCTATGCATTTTTTCTTATTTCCTTCTAGGTAAGTTATTCCATAGATTAATTATCTATGCCTCCTACCTTTGTCCAGCACGTGTGTTTGCTACTTACTGGTTCTTTCATCTGATCAGATCTCTGTCACATCAACCAAAGTGCTGACTTCAATAAAATAAAGCTCCAGCCAGGCATGGTAGTTCAGTTGGGTGGCAGAGGCACATAGATCTCTATGAATTTCAGGTCAGTCTGATCTGCATAGCACATCCAGGCCAGTCAGGAATACACAGTGAAACCTGCCTCAAAAAATAGTGCTTTATAGAATTTCTCAGTATTATCTTCCCTTATACAAGGAATCTGAATGTATCTCAGCAGGAATTAGATAGAGGAGGCAGGAGTTCCACAAAGGACTTTATGGATCTAATTCCTGTTTAACTCTATCAGATTCTAGAAGCAGTAATTCCCACTTTTACCTGGGGTCCAGGCTGCCTCTCCAATGCACCATGAACATCTCTACATGAGTGAGCGGGGCCATCCTGACACAGGGATGTACTAAAGATGCCGGCTCTGCTCTCTGGCCCTCTTCCTATACAAGGCTCACAAGCATACTTTACGTTACACTGAAATAACTTACTTAGAGATGACACAATGTGATCTCTTTGTAAATAGTGCACAAAGCTATATGAATCAACCAGTACACACAAACCACACACATCCAATGCTTCAACAACAGATGTGGACTCTATAACAAATCATGAAGCAAAGCTCAACTCTCTTCAATGCCCTTTTAAGGAGTTTACACAGAGCAAAGGAGAGAGGGGTGAGGTCTGAGAGACAGGAGACAAAAGGGTCCAGGACAGACTCAAAACCAAGTGCATGTGCACTGATGCCAGTCTGTGAAGTTGTCGCTCTTTAAGGCCAGAAGAGAAGACAGAGGGGACCAGCGCCCATCGGAGCCTCAAAAGTGAAGTGAAAAGGGAACAAGTGGACCCAGTTAGGATTTTACAAGACACGGGAGAATCCTGAAAGTGCACATAAACCTTCCTCTCGTGACTAACATTATCTAAACCTAAGGTTATCTGTCCAGCCTCTCACAGAGTTTAGTCCTTGGTCTTTCTTGTACATTTAATTAGTTAGCATGCCTGTGTGTGTGCATGGCTTGCCTGCAAAGGTCAGAAAACAACTTTGTAAAACTGGTTCTCTCTCTTTTGCCAAGGGTTCCTGGGATTGAACTCAGGTCGCCGGGCTTGTGCAGCAAATGCCTTTATCTACTCACTCTCCCAGACTTTCAAATAAAGGAGGCTCAGAAACCCATGGACCAAAATTAGCAGTATCAGCATGTGCATAAAAAGATTCTTAAAAAAAGAGAAGACAGAGGAAAAACAAAAGGATATTTTTTATAAAATAATGGCCAAACCTTTCTAAATTGAATGAAGAACATTGGTCTACACTTTCAAAAAGTTCAATACATTATAACAAGGAAAAGATGAAGGTAGGACAAATACAATGTTTATTCCTTCATGGCACACTGCTGCAAACACAGGCAGAGACCATCAATAAAACAACAGAAAAGAGCCAGCTGTCTGATAGTTGGTCAGAGAACAACAAGGAAGCCAGCCAAACAAGGCTCGGCCTATGTCAAGATCAGCAAGACAGACTGAGAAACAAACATAGTCATCCTTCAGACACTGCTAAAAGTTAAAGGGAATAGAACAAACATGTTCATGGGACCAAAGTAGTCAAGTTGGTTGGCCAAATACCTAGAAAGACAAAAATACTCAAGAAGAAACAGAAATCTGACTATTTAAAAAAGCAAATTAGGGGGCTTTCGAGATGGCTCAGTGGGGAAGAGCACTGACTGCTCTTCTGAAGGTCCTGAGTTCAAATCTCAGCAACCACATGGTAGCTCACAACCATGAGATTGGACGCCCTCTTCTGGTGCATCTGAAGATAGCTATAGTGAATTACGCCACCGGCAGAGGTCCTGAGGTCAATTCCCAGCAGCCACACACATGATAGCTCACGGCCATTTGTACAGCGACAATGTACTCATAAAATAAATAAAGTAAAATATTTAAAAAAATAAAAAATAAAAAAAATTAAAAAGCAAATTAATACTTAGAAATTAATACTTACAAATCTACCTTACAAAGAACAGCCCAGGATAGGATGGCTCGTAGATGAGTTCTACCAAACTTCAAAGAATTATCAATGCAAATATAATTTTTCTTAACTATTCCTAGAGAGAGAGAAATCACTCTCGGTTTATTCCACACAGCCAATATCATCCTGGTTAAAAAATAACCAGACAAAGAGATCACTACACACATAAGAACACTTGGCAAAAGAGCTCTCAGACCCACTGCAGACACATGACAAGGATTATATGACATGTCCACATGGAATTTACCCCAGAAATGCAAGGTTGGTTTAATATGTGAGTCAATTATAAAAAAAAACTGGTAATACCAATAGAATAAAAGACAAAAATCACATACTTATCTCAGTAGATATAGAAAAGGCATTTGACAAGCTCAGCAGTCAGTCATGAAAAGTGTCTCAACAAATTATGAGGAGAAAGGGACATCAGGAGTGTGTGTGTACCACCTGCAGTCAGTGCTATGCTCAGAGACAGAACGCTGGACGCTTATTCCTAGGACTCAGGACAGACACTGTTTCATCCTTTCTCCCTCTGTCTGTCTGTCTGTCTGTCTGTCTGTCCATCCTTCCCTCTTCCTTCTCCCTTTCTTTCTTTCTTTCCTTTTTTTTTAAGACATTTCATTCTGTATTCCTGAAACTCACAGTGATCCCCCTGCCTCTGCCATTCTATTGCATGCCCCACCCCTAGCTATATCATTTTATTTTAACAATTCATCAGAAGATCTTGCCCATCTAATGACACAACTAAAGAAAGGTGTGTACACTGGAAATGAAAAACAAATTTGCCATTATCATATGTAGAAAATGCTAACAAGCAAACAGAAAGTTGGTTAGAACCAATGACCAAGTTTGCAATGCAGTGGATGCAGGGTCAGCATGCAACGGCCAGTTGAATTTCTATATTGGCAACAACTTGGAAATATAAAGAAGAAAACAAATCTACTCCCAGTGATGTAAAAATACTTAGAAATAACTTTAACAAGGTTCAAGACTTACACACTACAAACTATGAAACATTGCAGAAGAAATTAAAAGGAAATCCAAAATAAAGAGAGAAAAATGTTAAGTTCATTGATGGAAAACTGAACAAGATGTCAACTCTTAGGAAAGACTTCTTGTAGTGTTTTAGTTTTGGTTTGAGAGACAGTCTTACTTGGTAGCCCAGGCTGGCCTCAAATGGTGGTGATCCTCCTGCCTCAGCTGCCTAACTAGTGACTCCACACATGAACCACAGTGCCTGGCTGACAATAGGTTTTTTTTTTTTTCTTTTTCTTTTTCTTTCTTTTTTTTTTTTTAATAGAAGTTGATCAGATGAATTTGAAATTTATATGGCAGTGCTCATGACCCTGAACAGTCAAATTTAGATTGCAGAATACAATCCTGGGAGATTTATGTCACTTGACTTAAAGGTTCCCAAAATTATGAATTATTTTGATGAGGTTATAGTAAATCAATTGAGATGTTGACATAGAGATGTATGTATCACTGGGACGTTAACACTGAGCCAAGAATTAACCTTTTAAGTTGTTTGCTTTAGTCTGTCGTTAATGCTATAGCACCACACCTGTTACTGGATAATTTATAATGAATATACATATACTGGTTTACAACCCTGGATTCTGGAAGTCCAGTATCAAGATGCTAGCTTTTTCTTGCAAATACATGATGGGAGGGGGAGCTGAGAGCAAAGGAGGGTTGAACTCCTGCGTTTATTAATAACCCACTCATCCCATCCACGAGGCCTCATGGCCTAATTACCTCTTGAAGGTCCCATCTCCCAACGCAGCCAATGGTAATTACATTTCAACATGAGTTTGGGAGAGCCACAGCAATTTCAAGTCGCAGTGCCTGCTAATTGTCTCTTGATAATGGTGCCAAAGTGCTTCAAAAAGGACAGAAGAGTCTCCACAAATGACGTCAGGACAAATGAAGATCCATATGAAAGGAATAATAAATGCACCCATGAAACAGTGACATCATAGAGCATGCAGAGGTTCCACTCTAGCCCTTGGGAGGTTAGCCTGGGTTAGATTGCAAGACCCTATTTCAAAATACTGACTCCTCCAAATGCAATAAACAAAACACAACACAAATGGGAAAAACAAGACGAAGCAAACAAACAAACAAAACCATACTAGATACACGCCCTCCCACACATACTGTATAATTCTATATACATAAAATTTCTAGAAAACACAATATACGGAGATGGATACAGCATCTCCTTTAGTGTTAGGTTTCTGCAGGCATAGTCATGATGGAATGGCTCCTACTGGCCTGGACTCTTACAAGGAAATGCCAAGGACAGGAAGGACAAAGGTCGAAGCTCCAGATTCACGGAGACTAAAGAGGGAAGGCAGTGTGAGTCCCCAATTCCCTTCTGCGGTGGGGGAAAGACCTGCAAAGAGCAATGCTTAGGCAATTGGAAAAAAATCTAAATTCCACATGTGGTCTTGGCTTTAAACTCTTGATTTTGGTAAACTCTACTGTGGCTATGTTAAAATAAGGAGGAGGAAGAGGTGAGGAGGAGGAGGAGGAGGAGGATAGCTCAATCACTTGGACGAGTACTAGTTGTCCAAGCCCAGTGACCTGGGTGGAAGAACCGACTTCACAACGCTCTCCTCTGACCTCTGCGCATGCACTGCAGCATGTTTTAAAACATTTATTTTTATTTGTGAGTGTGCACGTGCAGTGTGTGCGTGTAAGGAGTCAGATCCCCTAGAACATAGAGTTTCAGTCGGTTGTGAGTTTCCCAGTGTGGGTGCTGGAAACCAAACTCAGGCCCTCTGGAAGAACAGCATGCACTCTTAAGCATTGAGTCATTGCGATACCCAGTACAACTTGTTTTTAAAGTACATTATAGCCTCTAAAGGCTGCAGAATAGATTTTGAACTATACTTAATCTCCCCCCACCCCCACCCCCGTTTACCTGTCCTACTTTGTCTCTCGGAGCTCAGACACCTTCAGCCTCCTCTGCTTATATCTTCTTCCTTTCTCATAGTCCAACTCAAATCTAATCCCCAAAGGCAGGATCTTCTCTCCACAGCCGACTCTACAGTGCCCACCCCACTCCACCCCAGTTTACACAGCTGACTCTAACAGTGCCCACCCCACCCCACAAAGCTGATTCTATAGTGCCCACCCCACCCCAGCCTACACAGCTGACTCTACAGTGCCCACCCCACCCCAGTCCTGCCAACACAGCTGACTCTAACAGTGCCCACTCCACCCCACCCCAGCCTACACAGCTGATTCTAACGGTGCCCCCTCACAACACCATTCATCACACCAGGCTTGCATTGCCACCCTATTCTCTGGCATATAGTAGGCTAAGTCTTATTATAGTTTCATTTTCTAATTTTCTTTTTAAATGCAAAACTTGCAAGAATGTTAATTATTATTAGCACTGTATTTGGGCAAGATTAAATGAATATAGCTGTTGTTTGAAAATATTTCCATAGTTATCAGTCACCTTCAGCTTCAAGTAGTATACCTTCTTAACTTCAGAATTTAGAAGTATTTGACCCTTGAGTTAATGGAGTTCTGTCTACACAGGCAAAGGACAGGAACAGGCTAGGGGCCCGCCAGTGATTTTAAGAGCCGCAGCCAGGGGCAGGGGTTAAGTGAACCAATTAGATGTTTAAATTCCTTAGAAAGTGACTACAGAACTTCCTCACGATTAAGGATTTACAACATAAAGTACACAAGAGAAAAGAACACTTGGAGGTTAGTTTTCAAGACTGTTTTTCAGGAACTACGTAATGGAGGCTTGAAGAAACATCAGGAATAAGTAGGCAAACAAAATTAAGACAGTGAGGAAGGGTGGACAAATGACTTTCCTAACCTAAGAGGTCCTAGGAAACTGTTCAAAAACTAACCCTGACCAATCCCTGGCTTTAGGAATGTTGAGGGGCAAGGACAGTTTCAAAGCCGGGGAAGCTCACTCACGATGCTGTAGTTAACTGTTTCCAATAAAACCAAACACGCATTTATGTTTGGTAAACTTGATTGGGAAAATGGATTCTACAGATCATTCCGACTTGTCTTACTGAGTTATAATTTAAAAGCACACACCTGTGCACGAAGGTGTTCCTGTCAACGAAGTCAATCTTGTTAAAATTCTCAGAAACTAAGCCCACCACGTAATTTACACAATCTACACAACTCATTTTCTTTATGTCCCACGCTTCAGGCGTGTGACAAAAGACCTGGAAGTTTGGCAAAAACTCACTTTATTTCCAAGCCTCTGAGCTTTCACTTTTCCCTGCGTCCAGGCCACAAATGGTTTCTAGATGCACAGATGCGTCCCTGTCCTTCCCTGGCACCCCACAGCCCACAAGACCACGGGTGGCTGGTTCTTCCGCGGGTGTGCCCCTCCTGCCCTCCCGAACCCCACGGACCCTGCTTTCCGCCCTTCCCTGGCCAGGAAACTTGCACTCACGCGGCACAGCCTCGGGGCGAACGGTGACACAGTGCACAGCTCCTAGCTGCAGCCCTTGCAGTCTGCAGCCACCCTAGAACTCCCGAGAGACCGAGCCACTGCTGTGTCGCCCGGGCAACCAGGCTACGCAGGCCGCGCAGCTTCCACACAACTCGCTTCGTTCCCTGCCAGGGCTGCCTTCCATCTATAACCCTTAGCTCTTACCTTATTCCTTGTGCTGTTTGGAGTCAGCCATGGCTCATTATCACAGCTCCAGAGACCCAGGACAGATTCAGAGTAGGGCTGCGGGTTTGTCACCCAGTGGGGAAGAAAGCAAGGCAGATGTCATTGAATGTGGCATTTGAGACAAACATGTTAACCTCAGGAAAGAGAATTTCAGTCATTACCCACAGAATAAACCTAACTCCAAGGCACACACAAACACACACACATGTGTCGTCTGAACTTCCCTTCTTAATAGGTGTCTCCTTCCTCCCTGTACCTCCCCTCCCCACTCCCTCAGGAATATACTCAAGGATCACATCTTAAATGGAATTAAACCTGGAAGCACATTTACCTCACTCCTTCAAGACCAGAACACGATCCCACTAACTTCAATTAAACTCACACCTACCCATTTTTATATGATTTCTGCCTTTACACTAGAAAACACTTCTCATTAGGTGCACCAATAGTCCACTTTATGTACAAACATGTTGGCCTGTTTCCATCTTTACTGGACTCGTGTGTGTGTTTGTGTGTGTGTGTGTGTGTGTGTGTGAGAGTGTGTGAGTATGTGTGTGTGTGTGTGTGAGAGAGAGAGAGAGAGAGAAAGAGAGAGAGAGAGAGAGAAAGAGAGAGAGAGAGAGAGAGTATGTGTGTGAGTGTGTATGTGTGTTAGGTACTTCTCACCTTGAGACAGGGTCTTTGTTCTCTTTTGTGTATGACAAGGAGGCTGGCCTGTGACTTTTGGGACATTCTCCTGTCTCTCCGTCTTGCCCCAAGAGCATTGGTATTACAGATGATGGAGCCCAGCTTCACATGGGTTCTAGGGATTCAAACTCAAGTCTTTACACTTGCATGGAAATCTCTACCCACTGAGCCGCCTCCCCAGCCTGACCCCTGTCTTTTCTTTCTTTTTTTTTTTGTACTTTTTCTTTTAAGACAAGGTCTCTATGCAGTCCTGGTGGTTGTCCTTGAACTTGCTACTTACAAGAGGCTGTCCTCAAACTCAGGGATTTGCTAGCTTTTGCTTCCCAAGTGCTGGGATTAAAGATCACAAGGACTGGTTCCTCTCCACCTTTTGTGAGATAGGATCTCACGTTGCCTAAGCTGACCTGGAGCTTGCTACGTAGCCAAGACACTGAACTTGAGTCTCCTGGCTCCACAGGTGTGCACGCTCCTGATTTCTCCAAGCTACTTATCTACACAGAGACTCTTCATTGGCTCACTTTTGTTCTCCAGCATTGTGCCAGGTCCTTTGTGCACACACTCTAAGCTCTACTGCTTTTAACACCACTGTTCTTGGACATGCAGTACTCTTGCATCACCCGTCAGCCCATCCCTGCATATCAACTACCAAGGATGTCTACAGCTGTCTATATGTAAGTTTCTCTTTCCCCAAAGCATAGCCAAGATATCTTTTGTTCTCTATTTATGTGTGCTGTGCTCTATCTATCTCATATGTGCATGTACAAATACATGGAAGAGTCAGAAAAAACATGAG
>NW_022196912.1:13779598-13807556 GCF_008632895.1 Mastomys coucha | reverse complement strand
AAATCCGCGAGAGCACTCTGTTCTACAGTTCCAGCCTGGCTTTGAACTCATGATCCTCCATGTCAGCTGGGATTAGAGACAAGCTTGACTACACTCCTCACTTCTGCTTGCCTTCATCTTCGCACACCACACTAACTGGATGGACTTCTGTCTTGTGTCCAGTCTGCAGAAGCACCTCAACAGGAGATCACCAACAAATGCTACAAGTCCTTTTAGGGTTTACAGGCTACTTTTTCCCACCTATACTTTGCCTTCTGTGTTGGTAATGATGAGAATGACTAAAACCTTTATTTTTGTGGTCTCTACTAAAACCTGATTCACACATCCACCAAAACCACCCGTAAGTGACTGCCGCCTTCAAAACCAGTAAGAACACAATTAGTTAACAAGAAAGCAGACAGAATAAGATCACTCCCACCATTTATGTAAGCAGTTCCTTTGTGGAACCTAGGAATTTGCACTTGAAACTGCCATGTAAATGATTCTTCGAAACCAGTGGTCTGTTGACTTCAATGTAATTGTATGCCAGTGGTCTTACCCTGTGCTGCATATCAGACTAATTTATACTTAAAGGTAAAGACTACTGGGCCTTACTCCCAAGAGAGTCCAAAGATATCTTGTAAAAGCTTATGGTTAATAAGCAATGAGTTATGTCCATTTTTAGGGAAGGGCAGTGTTTCTAAGTGCTTGACAGTTTAATGTGGCCATTTCTGAGATGTGATGTACAGAAATTAGAAAGTGGTTTAAGAGCACCAACTTCCCTGCAGTGTAGGAGCAGAATCTGCTTGCCTAAAAACTTCCCTCCAAGTTCGTTTTGCAGCTAGTTAGTGATGTTATTCTCATGACAGTGGATTTAAAAAAAGTGCCATTAGTAATTAATGTTGATTATTCATATTAGAGGAAGTAATATCCACAATTGCTTTGATTGTTAGGCAAAGTAATGGCTCTGGAACAAATGACCCAAGGTTACCCTAACAGACAGTAGAAGAAGCAATAGAAAACGGTGTGTCCTGGTTACTCAGCCAGTTCTTCCCACGTCCTCTTCTGGCCCACGCCCTTCAGAACTGCATCCCCAATACTTCTTTGCTGTGTTATCCCAGGCTGTCACAGCTTATTTTCTGTAAAGGGCCTGAGAATAGACACGTGAGCTTTCAGGCCAGTCTGCTCCTCTGAAACCTCTCAAGTGTGACACTGAAGTATAGACACAGCCTTAGATGACAAGTCAGTACATAGGCGGTGTTGTGTTCTCACACAATGAAATTAATGAAAACAGGAGGTGGGTTAGATATGGCTAAGATATAAATTGCCTACTCCTGCTTCAACCAAAACACTATGAGTGTCTGTTTTTCCTGATAAGAATTCAAGATCCTACAAAAGATGCCCCCTTTCTCAAATGTGGGAATATTATATCTAAAATGTAGATCAAAAAATGATGGTCATGGGAGAACTGGATACTTGAGATCTGACTGCACACAAAGCATGTCCCTTTAAGCCAGATGACAAGCAACTACTCAACAGCACGTTAAAAAACATGTTTATTTTACAGTATGTACAATCAGGAACATATTTAAAACCATTATCAGTTAAAATAAATGAAGCATAAATCACAATTTAGCTTGTTCTTAGTGTATATATACTCACATCAAAATATAAAGAACATGAACATATACCAAAGAGAGTCAGAAGTGTGCACTCTGCTACAACCTGGTATCTACCGTGATGAGACAGATACACTCCACTGGATAAAACCAATCAACAATGATTTTAACCAAACTAACTTCCTGTGATCTGTAGTAACCATTATAACGTTTGTATGAGGTAGTAACTAAATTATTTTGGCCATGTATTAATACTCTAAATCAAAAGAATTATGGAAGTGATAAAATAAGGCCAACGGAAGGAAAAGCCCATGAGAACGTTGATCACTTCACTCTGGAATGTGACAGCTCTTCAGTGTGACTGTGAAATGTCTAGTTGGACTCCTCTTGTGCACACTGTAGCCTCGGCGGCAGTTGCAGTATTCTCCCATGGCACCGCCATTCTGTGATTTAAGCTTTTTGCAGAAGTGTGGCCTAAGCACAGACAAGCTATCTTACACGATTCCGCTTCAATATAAAAAGATCAGTTACGACAACAGGTGGTGAACTGGCTTGTTTACATAGGAAACAACCCACATACAGGTAAAAAAGATGGTGTAGGGCCAAGTGCATATTCACAGCGGTGTCACAGCTTCTCTGTGACAACACATCACGTCATTACTCTGTGCAGGAGAAACACCAGTGCGCGTGCATTAAAATTAAAAACAAGATTATAAAATGATTACAGCTCGTTACCATTTTAAAAGTTACAAGATTTATGTCCATATTACTAAATTATATATAATAAAAATACAATAGTGTTAATATCTTGGTTCATTGCCAGCATCCCATTTTGTAATATGACCACGCCCAAGAATATACTAAAGAATTCTTAAAATATTAACCCCAGTTGCATTTTAATCAACATTTACATCTGTACAGATAAGACACTTTTACATCTCATAAAAGTACATTATCTACATAAATTCTTAGTGTATGCCTTCAGCAATATGAAGTTTCACAGAAAAATACTGCTTATATGTACAAAGATTACATAACAATGAATTAAGCACTTGTGTGGTTCAATATGCTAAATATATCCATACCACTTAAAACAAAATGTTCTCCCATCTGTCTCATGCCACAATAAATTATGAGGAACAGAGAAGCTAGGCTCCTGCAGCATGTGCATAGCTTCTCGCATGTACTACCGTCGCAGCAGCCGCGTTGCTGTCTCCATAGGTCACTGTCAAGAACACGGTGTTGTGTCTCAGTAGCTGTTTTCGTGACCTGCCAAGATGTATAAATTGCTGTTTGCTGTTGGGTTATCAGTTGGCCTACTTTCCAAAACCACAACCCTAAGGGTAATAAAAACACAGAACAGAGCCAAGTTATTTATTATGAAAACTAACATTAGCAGAAAACAGACCAACCAACCAACCAAGCACAGCTTCTTTTAGACACCTCCCTAACTGCTGTTCTTAGGGGCAGAATCCATTTGTGGTCACTCGACTCCAGCCCTGGGAGGTGCCCACTGCCTACTTCTAGATCACTGTTCTTCTAGGACTTGAGGGTGAAGGGCAAGGGCTGAGGAGAAACCAATTCTACAGGAGCAATGGGGGCAGGGAGGGTGGGCTTAGTCCTACTAATCCAAAACAGTCTGCAGTTTACCAACCTAAAGATGATGATGATGATGATGATGATGATGATAATAGTAATAGTAATAAAGAAAGACTGTTATCTGTCACAGACTGCTCAGAGTTGTGTGTGCTGACATCCAGCATGCCTGCCTTCTGCTGTAAGTTGCTATCAACAGTGTAACTGAGGTAACAGTACTGTCAGAACTATGGGTCCCATTACTTGGAAGACGAGTTTTCAATAGTTAAAAAACAAGCGAGTGCTGAACATGCAGACATTTCAACTCTTCCAGAAAAGTAAGCAGTCTTACCCTGGGCTGGGAGCCCATTCAGTACCAGACATTTTGCAAAGCTTAACTTCATACCTGTCAGATCCAAGGAGTCTGAAGATTCTTGTGTTATCTGAAATTTCTTGTGT
Organism: Mastomys coucha; assembly: GCF_008632895.1. NCBI lineage: Eukaryota > Metazoa > Chordata > Mammalia > Rodentia > Muridae > Mastomys > Mastomys coucha. The sequence continues at coordinate 13,803,924 of NW_022196912.1, read as the reverse complement.
TACCTGTTTAGTTAAAATGTAAAATTTTAAAAATTACTCAAACTAAAGATACAAAATCTTTTAAAAATTCTTCCCTTCTTTTGCAACAGAGTTTTGCTTTATAGCCTAGGCTAGACCTGAACTCCGGATCCTTCTGACTCCATCTCTTGAGTAGATTACACATGTGTGGCACCACACCTGACTCCAAAGATACAAACTTTTGTTTGGATAGTTCATGGGCAACATTACAGCAAAAAGCCAGCCCCACTCTGAACTCCCACAATTTGCAGGATGGAAAAAGGTCTTCCCCTAATTATTATGTGTTGTAAGTTTGTAATCACATCAGTTTGTTAGTTCAGGGAAAATGTGGCAAATTTGGAATTAATCCTCAAATACTGGTAAAGGAAAATTACTTGCTAGATTATAGACTTCAAAAGAAAATTTTAATGAAAAGCACAGAATTTTTTTTTCATCCAAAGCGTCCTGTCATTTACATTAATGTGGATGGCACGACCACTCGTTTTGTGCCTTGAGCGGTTGCTATATGGTATGGCAGTAAACATTTAGAGGCCAGCCTGGAGTTTGGATTTGTGAGCTGGGATTTCAGGCAAGACGTGCACTTAGTGGGGAACAGCTCTGGCTCCTGAAACCTGGACAGGAATGAGCCTCCCAGCATGCCTGTAAGTACAAACAAGTCTAACATCTGGGACGTGCTCATGATGAGCAAGTGTCTTTCCCACTTGTTCCCTGCTCTCTTCAGTACCACTTTCTGATGGAATGTATCCTCAGTGTGACTGACTACTAACCACTTGAGCAATAAAGATTGAGACCACAAAAAAGGGAGAAGAACTCAGTGGTGATGGCTTATAAAACACAACATATGTCTAATTATGACTCTAGCAATAGCGAGGCTGAAACTTAAAACATTCAAGTTGATGTTGCAATAAAATTGATTCCATCAAAACCCTGTAATGAGCTGTTCTAGAAACACTAGTGTTCCTTTACTTTTAGTGTGATGCCAAACTGCTGAAGGAAACTCCTTTACTTAAGCAAGGGTGGCTCTGGCCTGTATTTGCAAGGGCAGGCAGGGCTCTGTCAGTTAGAAGGCATGTTGAATATCTCACTGTGTAGTTTGAAAAAGGCCTCCAAGTAACTTCTGGACACTGCTCCTTCCTCTTGCTCCCGAGTCCTCTTTTCTATTCTAACCTGCTCGGGTGATGCTACTGAGACTGCCTTGGGAATCCTGGGGAAGTTTTTGATGGTTTTACCTACCAATAATATTTTAGGGTCAACCATTCCTGTTGTGTATGCTAAAGCACTGCCAGTAGAAGTGTTGAGCTGAATTAAGTATGCCATGTATCTTAGAGCTAAGTTATTTCTGTACAGGGGAAAAGGGCTCAGACAAAGGGGCCAACAATCATGTCTCATTAATGAAGACAGCAGAATCAGGAGGCAAGCCTGGTACTTATTGTGTGTGGCGTCCCCTCCCAGGTCTGGGAAGCTGAGGAGCAGCTGACTCACTTCAGTAGTGTCAGAGGCTCTTGTTTGCAGTCCTAGGGAAGTTATATATGAAGCACAAGAGCTAGGGATTGAAGTGGGCTACTTTCACAGGTCTCCTAAGACCATTGGAAAACACAGATGTTTATATTATGGTTCATAACAGTAGTAAACTTACAGTTATGAAGTAGCAATGAAAGAATTTTATGGTTGGAGGTCACCAGAGCAGGAGGAACTGTAGTAAAGGACGGAGCATCAGGAGGGCTGAGAACCTCTGCTCTAGAGCATACAGCATGTGCTGACCTTACCACTGCACTGGACACATTAAGCAGAAACACACTTACGGGATCACTTAGAACTTCACAGTGTTGAAAGAATTGCTTCAAACAGATTTTGTGTCTTCTACTTAATTTTTTTTTTTTTTAAAGGAGACAGGTTTCAATGTTGTCACTATGTAGCCTAGGCTGGACCTGAATTCTTAAGTTCACATGATCTTCCTGCCTGGGCCTCCCAACATTAAGACAACAGGCACAAGTTCCCATGCCTGGCTTCAAAGGACTACACAATGAGCCCGCGTCAAAAGACGACTCACCTCGTTAGATCTGAAGCTTCTGCCTTGCATCCCGTGTTTCCAGAAAGCTAGTACACTGTCTTGTAGACAGACTGGAAGACAAGGAAAGCGCAGTTACTGTCAAGTACAGTTCAGTGGCAAGCATGCTGTCATCCCCACCTTACACAGCAAAGGTTCCATGGATAATCTCAGAATTGCATATTGATATGGCAACTTTACCTTTGAATTTAAAATATTTTATATACATAGTACATTCACCTTTTTGATAGGAAAAAAACTTACTGAAATTTGTTTTCTTAAAGTGACTAAAAAAATAAAGCCATGAGAGCACACAAAACCTCACAGACAACAGCCGAGAAGCCACACGCACGCACATACCTTCCAATTACCAGATAAAGTCATACATTTGCTTTTGCTTCAAACAAAGAAAAACAGCTGTATCCCTCAACCCAAGCCCGACCTCATTCTGGCCTGCCCACCTCTCTCGGAGAGTACTGTAATCACTTCTATATTTATCATCCTCAGACATGTTTACGTTAATTAGTTCCACACCATCAAGGCAAACTTTATGTTGAAGTTTCCAACTGTCATTCACTTATAATGATGAACAATTATTTCAACTTTTCCTTATTATAAATGATGCACAACAGACATTCTTGTACATATTCCCAAAAACCTGTACAATATTTTCTAAGACATGGTATTAGAAAAACAGTGGGACACAGGACAGAGGCATGAATAAGGCAGATTTCAGGTTTTTTTTTTTATGTATTTACATTTCAAATGTTATCCCTTTTCCAGTTTCCCCTCTACAAATCACCATATCCCAGATCCCCTCCCCCTGCTTCTATGAGGGTGCTCCCCCTTCCACCCAACCACTCACTCCCACCCAGCTGCCCTGGCATCCCTCTACACTGGAGCATCAAGCCTTCACAGGACGAAGGGCCTCTCTTCCCAGTGATGCCAGACAAGGCATACTCTGCTACATATGCAGCTGGAGCCAATATGTACTCATTGGTTGGTGGTTTAGTCCCTGGGAGCTCTGGGGGGTACTGGTTGGTTGATTTTGTTCTTCCAATGGGGTTTCAAATTTCAGTCCTTTCTTTAACTCCTCCATTGGGGTCCCTGTGCTCAGTACAAATGGTTGGCTGCGAGCATCCACCTCTGGCAGAGCCTACTAGGAGACAGCTATAAAAGGCTCCTGTCAGCACTTCTTGGCATGTGCAATAGTGTCTGGGTTTGGTGACTATATATGGGATGGATCTCCAGGTGGGGCAGTCTCTGGATAGCTTTCCTTCAGTCTCTGCTCCACTCTATGTCCCTGTATTTCCTTTAGACAGGATCCATTCTGGGTTAAAAATTTGGAGATGAGTGGGTGGCACCATACCCCAACCAGGGGCCTTGCCTAACCTCTGGATATGGTCTCTACAGGTTCTCTCTCCCCTTTGTTGGGCATTTCAGCTAATGTCGTTCCTGTTGAGTCCCGGGACCTCTTGCTTTCCTGGCATCTGGAACTTGCTGGTGGCTACACCCAGTTCCCCCTCCCCCATTGTTCCAACCTCTGTTCAAATTCCTGACCTCTGTATATCATCCCCATTTCCTCTCATGCCTGATCTTGCCCCCCCCCTTCCTCTTCTCTTCCTCCCAAGTCCCTTCAACCCTCTACCTCCCGTGAGTATTTTGTTTCCACATCTAAAAAGGACTGAAGCATCCACATTTTGGTCTTCCTTCTTCTTGAGCTTCATATGGTCTGTGAATTGTATCTTGGGTATTCCGAGCTTTTGGGATAATATCCACCTATCAGTGAGTACATACCATGTGTGTTCTTTTGTGACTGAGTTATCTCACTCAGGATGATATTTTCTAGATCCAGCCATTTCCCTAAGAATTTCATAAGTTCATTGTTTTTAATAGCCGAGTAGTACTCCATTATGTAGGTGTACCACATTTCTGTATCCATTCCTCTGTTGAAGGACATCTGGGTTGTTTCCAGCTTCTTGCTATTATAAATAAGGCTGCTATGAACATAGTAGAGCATGTTCCTTGTTATATGTTGGAGCATCTTCTGAGTATATGCCCAGTATAGCTGGGTCCTCAGGTAGTACTATGTCTAATTTCCTGAGGAACCACCAAACTGATTTCCAGAGTGGTTGTAACAGCTTGCAATCCCACTAGCAATGGAGGAGTGTTCCTCTTTCTCCACAACCTCTCCAGCATCTGCTGTCACCTGAGTTTTTGATCTTAGCCAAACTGACTGGTGTGAGGTGGAATCTCAGGGTTGTTTTGATTTGCATTTCCCTGATGACTAAGGATGTTGAACATTTCTTTAGGTGCTTCTCAGCCATTTGATATTCCTGTGTTGAGAATTCTTTGTTTAGCTCTGTTCCCCATTTTTAAATTGGGTTGTTTGGTTCTCTGAAGTCTAACTTCCTGAGTTCTTTGCATATATTGGATATTAGCCCTCTATCTGATGTAGGATTGGTAAAGATCTTTTCCCAATCTGTTGGTTGCTGCTTTGTCTTATTGACAGTGTCTTTTCCCTTACAGAAGCTTTGTAAATTTTATGAGGTCCCATTTGTCAATTCTTGATCTTAGAGCATAAGCTATTGGTGTTCTGTTCAGGAAATTTTCCCCTGTGCCCATGTGTCCGAGGCTCTCCCACACTTTCTCTTCTATTAGTTTCAGTGAATCTCGTTTTATGTGGAGGTCTTTGATCCACCTGGACTTGAGCTTTGTACAAGGAGATAAGAGTGGATTGGTATGTGTTTTTCTACATCCTGACCTCCAGTTGAACCAGCACCCTTTGTTGAAAATGGTGTCTTTTTACCACTGGATGGTTTTAGCTCCTCTGTCAAAGATCAAGTGACCATAGATGTGTGGGTTCATTTCTGGGTCTTCAATTCAGTTGCACTGATCTGCCTGCCTGTCTCTGCATCAATACCATGTAGTTTTTATCACTATTGCTATATAATACAACTTGGAAGTTAGGGATGGTGATTCTGCCAGAAGTTCTTTTATTGTTGAGAATAGTTTTTGCTATCCTTGTTTTTTGGTTATTCTAAATGAATTTGAGAATTGCTCTTTCTAACTCTATGAAGAATTGAGTGGGAATTTTAATGGGAATTACACTGAATCTGTAAATTGCTTTTGGCAAGATGACCATTTTTACTATATTAATCCTGCCAATCTATGATCATAGGAGATTTTTCCATTTTCTGAGATCATCTTTGATTTCTTTCTTTAGGGATTTGAAGTTCTTGTCAGACAAGAACTTTCAGTTGCTTGGTTAGAGTCACACCAAGGTATTTTATATTATTTGTGACTATTGTGAAGGGTGTTGTTTCCCTAATTTCTTTCTCAGCCTATTTACTCTTTGAGTATAGGAAGAAGGCTACTGATTTGAGTTAATTTTTATATCTAGCCACTTTGCTAAAGTTGTTTTATCAGCTTTAGGAGTTCTCTGGTGGAATTTTTGGGGTCATTTAAGTATACTATCTCATCATTTGCAAATAGTGATATTTTGACTTCTTCCTTTCCAATTTGTATCCCTTTGACCTCCTTTTGTTGTCTAATTGTTTTGGCTAGGACTACAAGTACTATATTGAATAGCAGGGAGAAAGTGGGCAGCCTTGTCTACTTGCTGATTTTAGTGGGATTGCTTCAAGTTTCTCTCCATTTAGTTTGATGTTGGCTACTGGCTTGCTTTATTTTGCTTTTACTATGTTTAGGTATGGGCCTTGAACTTATGACCTTTCCAAGACTTACTATAAAGGGGTGTTGAATTCTGTCAAATGCTTTTTTAGCATCTCGTGAAATGATCATGTATTTTTTTCTTTGAGTTTGTTTATATAGTGGATTATGTTGCTGGATTTCTGTATATTGAACCATCCCTGCATCCTGGGATGAAGCATATTTGATCACAGTGAATGATCATTTTGATGCATTCTTGGATTGAGTTTGCTAGAATTGTATTGAGTATTTTTGCATTGATATTCCTAAGGGAAATGAGTCTAAAGTTCTCTTTCTTTGTTGGGTCTTTGTGCATTTTAGGTATAAGTGTAATTGTGGCTTCATAGAACAAATTGGGTAATGTTCCTTCTGTTTTTATTTTGTGGAATAGTTTGAGGAGTATTGATATTAGGTCTTCTTTGAAGATCTGATAGAACTCTGCACTAAACCAATTTGGTCCTGGGCTTTTTTTGGTTTGCAGACTTTTAATGATTGCTTCTCTTTCTTTAGGGGTTATGGGACTGTTTAAATGGTTTATCTGATCCTGACTTAACTTTGGTACCTGGTATCTGTCTAGAAAATTGTCCATTTTATACAGATTTTCCAGTTTTGTTGAGTATAGGCTTTTGTAGTAGGATCTGATGATTTTTTTAATTTCCTTGGTTTCTGTTGTCTCCCTTTATATGTCTGATTTTGTTATTTTGGATACTGTCTCTGTGTCCTCTGGTTAGTCTGGCTAAGGGTTTATCTATCTTGTTGATTTTCGCAAAGAACCAGTTCTTGTTTTTGTTGATTCTTTGTATAGATCTTTTTGTTTCTACCTGATTCATTTCAGCCCTGAGTTTGATTATTTCCTGCTGTCTACTCCTCTTGAGTGCATTTGCTTCTTTTTGTCCTAGAGCTTTCAGGTGTGCTGTTAAGATGCTAGTATATGCTCTCTCCAGTTTCTTTTTTGAGGCACTCAGATCTATGAATTTTCCTCTTAGCACTGCTTTCAATGTGTCCCATAAGTTTGAGTATGTTGTGCCTTCATTTTCATTAAATTTTAAAAAGTCTTTAATTTCTTTCTTTATTTGTTCCTTGACCAAGTTATCATTGAGTAGAGCATTGTTCAGCTTGCATGTGTATGTGGGCTCCCTATTTCTGTCATTATTGAAGACCAGCCTTAGTCCCTGGTGATCTGATAGGATACATGGGATTATTTAAATCTTCTTGTATATGTTGAGGCCTATTTTGTGACCATTTATATGGTCAATTTTGGAGAAGGTACCTTGAGGTGCTGAGAAGAAGGTATATTCTTTAGTTTTAGAATTCAATAGATATCTGTTAAATCCATTTGGTTCATAACCTCTATTAGTTTCACTGTGTCTCTGTGTCTCTGTTTAGTTTCTGTTTCCATGATCTGTTCATTGCTGAGAGTGGGGTGTTGAAGTCTCCCACTATTATTGTATGGGGTACAATGTGTGCTTTGAACTTTAGTAAAGTTTCTTTTATGAATGTGGTATCCTTGCATTTGGACCATAGATGTTCAGAATTGAGAGTTCATCTTGGCAGATTTTTCCTTTGATGAGTATGACGATTTCTTATCTTTGATAACTTTTGGTTGAAAGTCAATTTTATTTGATATTAGAATGGCTACTCTAGCTTGCTTCTTGGGACCATTTGCTTGGAAAAATTTTTTCCAGCCTTTTACTCTGAGGTAGTGTCCGTCTTTGACACTGAGGTCCGTTTCCTGTATGCAGCAAAATTACACATTCAGTCTGTTAGTCTATGTCTTTTTATTAGGGAATTGAGTCCATTGATGTTAAGAGATATTAAGGAAAAGTGATTGTTGCTTCCTGTTATTTTATAGTTAGAGGGTGGAATTATGTTTGTATGGCTATCTTCTTTTGGGTTTGTTGAAAGAGAATTACTTTCTTGCTTTTTTTAGGGTGCAGTTTCCCTCCTTGTGTTGGAGTTTTCCATCTATGATCCTTTGTAGGGCTGGATTTGTGGAAAGATACTGTGTAAATCTGGTTTTGTCATGGAATATCTTGGTCTCTCCATCTACGTTGAGAGTTTTGCTGGGTATAGTAGCCTGGGCTGGCATTTGTTTTCTCTTAGGGTCTGTATCATATCTGCCCAGGATCTTCTAGCTTTCATAGTCTCTGTTAAACAGTCTAGTGTAATTCTGATAGGTCTGCCTTTATATGTTACTTGACCTTTTTTCTTTACTGCTTTTAATATTTTCTTTGTTTTGTGCATTTGGTGTTTTGATTATTATGTTAATTTCTTTTTTGGTCCAATCTATTTGGAGTTCTGTAGGTTTCTTGTATGTTTATGGGCATCTCTTTCTGTAGGTTAGGGAAGTTTTCTTCTATGATTTTGTTGAAGATATTTACTGGCCCTTTAAGTTGGGAATCTTCACTCTCTTCTATACCTATTATCCTTAGGTTTGGTCTTCTCATTGCGTCCTGGATTTCCTGGATGTTTTGGGTTAGGAACTTTTTGCACTTTGCTTTTTCTTTGACTATTATGTCAATGTTTTCTATGGTATCTTCTGCACTTGAGATTTTCTCTTCTATCCCTTGCATTCTGTTGGTGATGCTTGCATCTATGACTCCTGATTTCTTTCCTAGGTTTTCCATCTCCAGGGTTGTGTCCCTTTCTGATTTCTTTATTGTTTCTATTTCCATTTTTAGATCCTGGATGGTTTTGTTCTATTCCTTCACCTGTTTGGTTGTGTTTTCCTGTAATAATTCTTCTTCTTCTTTTTTTTTATAAATCTTTATTTATTTGTTATTATTCATAAGTACATTGCAGCTGTCTTCAGACTCGCCAGAAGAGGGCATCCGATCTCATTACGGGTGGTCGTGAGCCACTATGTGGTTGCTGGGATTTGAATTCAGGACCTTTGGAAGAGCTGTCAGTGCTCTTACCATTGAGCCATCTCACCAATCCTCCTGTAATTCTTTAAGGGGTTTTTGTGTTTCCTCTTTAAGGACTTGTACCTGTTTACCTGTGTTCTCCTGTATTTCTTTAAGGGGGTCATTTATGTCCTTTTTTTTTTTATTAGATATTCTCTTTATTTACATGTCATATGATTTTTCTTTTCCCTGTTTCCCCTCCCAGGAGCAAACAAACAAACAAACCAAAACAACAAGAACAAACCCCTGTTGGCTTCCCCCTCCCCATGCTTGCCACCCGACCCTCTCCCACTTATTGGCCCTGGCATTCCCCTATACTGGAGCACAGAACCTTCACAGGACCAAGGACCTCTCCTCCCATTGATGATTGATCTTGCAATCTTCTACTATACACATGCTACCAGAACAATCAGTTCTACCATGTATACTCCTTGGTTGGTGGTTGAGTCCCTAGGAGCTCTGAGGGTACTAGTTAGTTCATATTGTTGTTCGTCCTAGGGCATTTATGTCCTTCTTAAAGTCCTCTATCATCATCATGAGATGTGATTTTAAATCTGAATCTTGCTTTTCTGGTGTGCTGGGGTATCCAGGACTTGTTGTGGTGGGAGAACTGGGTTCTGATGATGCCAAGCAGCCTTGGTTTCTCTGGTTTATGTTCTCGGACTTGCCTCTTGCCATCTGGTTATCTCTGGTGTTAGCTGGTCTTGTTATCTCTGACTGGAGCTTGTCCCACCTGTGGGCCTGTAAGCCTTTGATCCCAGGATTCCAGCTCTCTCCGGGTGGTAATGGGGTGCAGAGAGCAGTGATCTTAGTTGTGTCAGGAATTCTGGGAGACCAGTTCTCTCTGGGCACGATCTGGGTATGGAGAGCTTTGTTACAGGTTAGCTCTGGGGTGCTGACGGGATCTGGAAGGATCCTTTCCCCGGCTGCTTCAAGGTTCCTGTGTCCCGCTGACTCCTGGCAGGTTCCTCTTTGTCCAGTTATTGGAGCAAAAGTTGTGGTCTCACCTGTGAACTTAGGAGTGACAGACTAGCTCTCTGCCCAGACTAGCTCTCTCTGGGCAGGATTTGGGTACAGAGGGCTGTGGGACAACCTTAGCTCTGGGGCACAGATAGAGACTGGAAGGCTCATATCCAGATTTCAGTTTTATATTTACATTTTGATAACAGTGTGACTGTGAGGAAGAAATCCGATTGTTTTCTGCAGAAAACTAACAGCACTAGCCTCGTTTTCACATGAACACACAACACCCAATTTTCCATTCACATGTGGCTCTGCGCTGGCCCTTCTCTCTGTCCCATTTTCTGTTTATGCTTGTATTGACAAATACAGCTTGCTCTTGGCCTTACTCTCTGCCAATGTATATACATGAAAAAAAAAAAAAAGGACTTCATTGGTAAAATACATGAAAACCTCAAACCCCAAACTCAATGCTTGTGCATGTTAAGTGCATATGGCTTTATTTCCCTCAGCACCACGCTTCATTGCCATTTTTTACCTTCTTAGCACTTTACTGATCCTGTTTGTGGTGCTTTGAAAATGATTGGCCCAGGGATTAGCAGTATTAGGAGATGTGGCCTTTTTGGAAGAAGTACATCACTATGGGGTGGGTTTTGAGACCCTCATCCTAGCTGCCTAGAAGACAGCTTCTCCTGTTTGTCTTTGGAACAAGACATAAAACTCTTAGCTCCTCCAGTCCCTGCCTGGCTGGATGCTGCCATGGTTCCCACCACAATGATTATGTACTGAACCTCTGAACCTGTAAGCCAGCCCCAATTATATGTTGTCCTTTTTAAGAGTTGCCTTGGTCACGGTGTCTGTTCACAGCAGTAGAACCCTGACTAAGACAACACTGCCAGAAACTCCACCAGAGAACATAGCAATCATGAAAAATGGCAACAAGTAACTTTTCTTGTTTTCTTTTTAGACACAGGATCTCGTAGGTTTCTGAGGCTGGACTAGAACTTGCTATGTAGCCCAGGTTGTCCATGAACTCACAATCTTTCTATCTCAGCCCCCTGAGTTCTGGGGCTACAGGGATGCATCACTACATCTTGCTGAAGAACTTTTACCAAAACTCTCTGAGCAGTAGTCAGCGATGGCAATAGCACAGCAGGAGATATCAAGTGCCACACTGTAAACACCTATAGGAAACCTATAGGATCCTGGAGGAAACGTAAATTCAGAGATGGCACACCTGTAAGGATGGAAACACTTACAGTGCATGTGACTGTTACACACACTTAAGAGAATTTGTAAGGAGGAAGCATAGTTATTACATTGAAATTAAAAAGTCTGTAACAGTAACTATCGTATAATGTTAAACAGTTCATAATGTAAAGAAACACAAAACAATGACTCACCTATGGATTCTATCTGGAAATCAAAGGTGAGTTCTGATGATAATTTCCTGCTGGATTTCAATCTTCCTTGGAGATTCACTATTTTTATACAACCTAGGGAAAAACAGAAGTCACTCGAAAGTAAGATGAGAGAAATCTTTTCACCAGACTCCCACAAACAGAAACTTACAATCCAAGCACACGAGGATGGTGTCTCTCTCCAGCTGGGTTACATGAGTGACGTTTGTCTGCGGGGTATCTACAACAGAAGTACAGCTGGATAAAGTTACAGAAATCTAGGACACTTACAATATATTTTTTCTTAAACAAAAAAGGACTGTGGACCGCTGCATTCTGACTGGGTGGACATTTCTTGCAGAGCTGCCCTGGGATGCTTGTGTTCTGATGCTGATGTGGACAACAGGTGCAGCAGAGCTGGCATTTCAGTTTTGCTGCTAATTAGAGCAATATTGAATTTACATTTGAAATGGGAGTCCTGTCTTGTAAGTTACAGTTCTGGCCAATCTCTGATCCTAAACTCAGATCATTTGGGCTGCTCTCTAAACATTACCACATGTAAGCAAGTGCTTGGCTCATGTGACCAAGTATGTATTAAATGAAAGAACTGGAGAGTTAAACAAATTACTTTCTATATATACATAACTTAAAATTTTGAAGCATTTTTTTCAGAATCTCATAATGTATCTGTGGGATATATATGTATATGGTGCATGTGTGTTATGCTTGTCTTGGCTCTGTGTGTAGGCCAGAGGTCAACTTTGGGTGTCTTCCATCATTTCCCCATTCTTTTGAGACAGGGTCTCTCACTGAACCAAAACTTTCTGGCCAAAAAGTCCCCATGACTGTCCTGACTCTGTTCCTCAACATTAAGATCAAAGATGCACAACATGTGGGTATCAGGGATCCAAACTCAGGTCTCTATGCTTGCACGGCAGCAGGGTACCCACTGAGCCATCCCCCAGACTGAATTATCTTTAGGAACACTGATGCCTGGCCAATACTCTCCTGAGTTAATTGGAGTATAAGAGATTTGGGGTAATAGAAGTTAAAAGCCCCAATCGTTCCCTCTATCTTTATCTCCTGACCTCAGAGAGATATTTCTGTATTTATGGAAATCCTTCAGATAAACCACGTGAAGTCTCGCGGAAGGAGCTGTTTTAAGGTCTAGTCAGGAAACGAGGCCTTTCTTTTAACAATTAGAGTGTGTTTAAAATTATACTTCAGAGAACTAAGGCATTGTTGGGATGGACTGACAGGAAACTATTTCCCATCTGGCAATCTTTTCCTGTTAAGTAAGACGAAGCTGGAGAGCAGGAGTGTTCCAACCATCTCACTAGGTAGACAGTGGATGATAATGTGAGAGACTTTGGAAAGCCAAAGAGAAACCTGTATTGTAAAGAGCTCGCGTTGCCTCGCCTCGCCTCACCTCCTTCAACAGTGTCTGTGAGGAGACCTGCTCAGGTTCAGTGTGCTATACCAGCCCGGTCTTCTAATGTGTGGTGAACGCATCTGTCATCTTTTGAGGGGGAAGATGTGCTTTTTGTCTTCTGTGCCCTCTCCCTCTTCCTCGGCCCATCCCTATTCAATTCTCTGACAGGTGTCACTCTTCGGTCCAGGCTGGCTTGGAACTTATCACATAGCTTGGGCTGGCCTTAACTTCCAACAATTTCCTGCTTCCACCTCCAGAGTGCTGGGTTACACGTGTGAGCCACCATGCCTTTGCTTGCTCTTTTTGTTATTAATAGTTTCATAGACTTCCCACAAACTCCTGCCTTGCTAGAATACTGTTTTACATTTCCCCTATGAAGTGTGCATTCTCTACTACATAACAAAACATCCCACAGGTGTCCGTGTGTGTGTCCATGTGTGTGTGTGTGTGTGTGTGTGTATGCATATATATGAATGTGTTGTTTGGGGAGAAGGTCTCATGTAGTCCAGGCTGGCCTTGAACTCACTATGTAGCTCAGATTGGTCTTGAACTCCTGATCTTCCTGCCTCCACTTCCGAAGTGCTGGGATTACAGGTGTGTACCACCACACTTGGCTCTACAGTATTTTCAAAAAGAAAAAAAGTAAAAGGGGCTTTTCACCATCAGTAGGTTGTTTAAAAACTAAAGATAAGATATTGAAAGTTCATGTTTTTTAAGTGTGAGAGTTCAATCTGATCTATTTACCACAAAACTAAAGTTTTCTTTCTATTATTTTGCTTCAGTACAATACAAGTTTCAAACTATAATCAAATTTCTATAAGAAAATTATTTGGCCCCAACACTTATAAGGTAATTAGGGTCTAAAGGAAGTGTCTGTTCACCAACTTAATAACATACATTTAATATTTGAGAAAATAAGAGTTATTTTCAAAAATTCTCACAAATACTTTAGAAATAGTAATTAGCTTCCATATGTATCTTAACTTTAAATCACTTAAGTTTCATTAGTGATATCAAGTACAAGAGCACAACTATAGGAGACACCTGTACTCATGGTCTCTGTAGCTTCCCTCTGAAGGCATCTTTTCTATTAGTCTGAGATTTGTGTGTGCACATGAATTGAAAGAAAATTACTGTTTATGTGTTTTGTCTGCATGTTTGCCTGTATGCCTGTGCACCACTTCCCTGCCTGGTACCTGAGTAGGTTGTGAGAGCCCCTGGAACTGGACTACAGGGAGCTGCCATGTGGATGCTAGGAACAGAACTCAGGTCCTCTGGAATAGCAGCCAGTGTTCTTAAGCACTGAGCCATCTCTGCACCCTAACACATCTGCTCTTGCATGGTGGTCTCTTTTTCTATATCTGCACTGACTGTGGGCTTACCACAGGAAACACTCAGGATATGGAGCCTAGGGATGCTCTATTGTAAGCTTACAGTGGGAAGCACTGGCCTGCACTAACTACTTAATGACCACTTATTCTTACTAAAGACATCCTTACTAAAGTGACAGAGATTTAAATGGAAAAATTAACTGATGATACAGACAGAGCAACTGGAGTTAAATAATAAGGAAAAATTTAAACCTATACCGCTTAAAATTATAATTAAATGCTTGAAAATACCAATGTTATGAAATGTCTATTTTTTTTTTTAATTGAAACAGGTCCTTGTGAAGTAGCCACGGTTAGCTTCTGTCTGACTCAGCCTCTGAAGTGGTGGAATTCTTGGTGTGCACCACCACATCTGGCCCCTGGCAGCTGCAAATGTTCATTAATATGCATTTCAGAAAGACTTGCCCTTTATATAAACAGTAGCACCAGACAACTGAATTCTGTAAAACGCTAAAGATAAGTACAAAAGAAACAGAAAACACTATTAAAATGTTAAGAACATTTGCTCATGTATTAAACTATTACTTGGTTTTAAAGAACCATGATTCAGTTGGTCATATTAAATATAGCTATTTCCAAGTAAAATTACCAGAAACAAGTGTGATTTTGTATTTTGAGGGAGGAAGAGAGAGTGATTGGGATTGAGCTCCTGACTGTGTATGTGTGTGTGCTTTTTAATATTTTATTTTTAATTATGCATATATGTGTGGGAGTTTGTATAAATGAATGCAGGTTCCCTTGGAGGCCAGAAGAAAGTACTGGGTCCCTTGGAACCGGAGTTACAAGTAGTTGTGAAGTGCCTCACATGGGTGCTAGGAAACAAACTGCAAGAGCAGTGTGTGTTCCTCGGGGCTGTGCCATCTCTGCAGCCCCACACACTGGGATGTGTGTATACTGTGCACTAAATATGCACTCTACTACCCAGCCACACCAGCAGCCTAAAGAAGCAGCCAAAGCTTACTTAGACACGTTGCGGCCTTCAAGATAAACAACTACCTACAGTGTGTGACTTTGAGTAATACACTCCTTAAAATCAGAAGACCACACTGGTAGTTCCTTATTTTATGGTAAAGCACGTTTTCTTATCAGAGGCATTTAATAAATATGTACAGTTATGGTCTGGATCTGAAATGTCTTCAGTAGGCTCATGTCTTTTTTTTTTTTTTTTTTTTTTTTTTTTTTTTTTGGTTTTTCAAGACAGGGTTTCTCTGTGTAGCCCTGGCTGTCCTGGAACTCACTCTGTAGACCAGGCTGGCCTCGAACTCAGAAATCTACCTGCCTCTGCCTCCCAAGTGCTGGGATTAAAGGCATGCGCCACCACTGCCTGGCTACTAAAACCTAATCTTGTAAGTCATATTAAATAAGATCTGATTCCTCCAGTGGCGAATCCTTGAGGATCTGTCATGATACAGGGGAGCAGCTATATCTTACCCATATGCTGTCCCCATTCCAAAAGCACAGGAAGGAGTTGGTTCTCTTTTTTAATATTTCATGCAACATCACTTAAGACTGCTTTTCTTGATGCATATAGAGCACTCACTGCCTTTACAACGACCACTGGCATTGCTGTTAACAATTACATAATGATCACAAACCTGACTCTGTAAACCACGACGAGGTAGAATTTGGATTGACTGTCTCAAATCGAACCACTTGGTTGAAGTCTCGCCCTCTACTGACACCAACACAGACCAGAGGGTACTCCTGCTCAGGTACCACCAGCATCTCAAACATCCGGAGTGGACATGGCATCGGAAACTCTATGTGCTGGAGAGAGACACAAATATGCTGAGCAGAGGGACCAAGGCCACACTGCCCAGTGGGAGCAGCAGGAGGTCTGGGCGTCCCCAGATGCAGAAGAGGCTCCTCTTCTCAAGACTGCTGCTTGCTCTAGGAACTTAGAGTGTGCAGATAAATCTGAAGTTCCAAGTACTTTAATTAATGTTACATTAAAATTATACAATTTTGGGGTATTAGTGCTTGGTAGGAATCTTGCTGGCCTTGTCTCTTGAGAGCTAGACAATGGAGTTCTGGAGAGAGTGAGACTGGCCTGTGTGGCTCAGCTCTTGTGGCAGCCCTCTGTCTCCTATCTCATCCTTCAGTTATACTCATCTGTTTTCCTCACCAGATGAGCAAACATGGAGGACAGACAGCAGCACCAATCAGCAAGTGCTGCACCTCTTTTAAACATGAACAGAACACCCTAAAGAAATCTGCCTCCTAGCTCAAGTGGTTTCATCAGCACAGTAACTTTGATACAATGACACTTTTTTATATAACTTTAACTTCTTTTTCATGTTGCTACAAAGAAAACAAATACATTCCCAGTTTGGAGATCTGGAAATAGAAAACACAAACTTCATTAATTGCTAGGAACAAAATAAAGTATCCCTACATTCACAGAACGGCTGAGGTAACGGTGTGAGAGCAGGGCAAGGGATGGTGGGAACAGACATCACAACAGCCACTCTGGCTCACTCTGCTGCCACCAGTGTGAACATACGCATTCCTCAGGACTCAGCCATACCTGAGGCAATCTACAGAATGAGGGAGGGCACTCACAGGAGGCTACATCAAAGTGAGAAGAACTCAGAAACATCCAACTGCCTACCAGCAGCCGCAGGGATAAAACACAGAACACACAGAACAGAAAATCAAGAGCAAGGAAAGGGAAGCAGCGAGCTCCACAGCCACTGAACACAGCACTGCACACGAGGGGAGACCACACCACTACACCACTGAATCATACTTTCTGATCCTAGTTTTTACTGTTACCAGAAGACGAACTCTCACACTTAGGGACACACACTCGAAGTGGAAAGATAAAAAATTAGTCTTACACATATATTCTTTTGAGTTTGTATTTTGTTGCTTTTATAAATAGGTTTTATTTTAACTGTATTTTCCAAATGGTTATTGCTGGTACTTAACAAAGCAACTGAATAGGATATGTTTTTAATCTGGCAACTCATCCATCCCAAGGAAAACAGGTGAAATGGGCTTGCCATAATGACGAGTTTGAAGACACAAAGACCTTGGTGGTCAGAAGTCACAGTTCTACATACACCTGTGCACCAGCCGCCTGTGGGCTCCTCCCCTGTGACCACTGGAATGTTTCTACCCCATACCCCTACTGCACCTCTCTAGGAACTCACCCTTTACTTAGGGCACAGATTTTAAATAAAACCTCTTTCTCTTTCACATGATCTCACTAAGGTGCTCAAACTTCCTTTAAACTCTCCATGTAGCCAATGCTAGCCCTGAACTGGTGACTCACTCACTCAGTCTTCCAAGTATTGGAATGATATAAGCATGCATCACTATGCTTGGTCAAACCTGTCATTTCTTTAACAAATTTTTAAAATTTAGTTTTATGTATATGGATATTTTGCCTGCATATACATCTGTGTACTAAATGCATGCCTGGTACCTGCAGAAGCCAGAGAGGGTGTCAGATCTCGAATTGAAGTTATAGATGGTGTAATGGCTATTCCTGGTTGTCAACTTGACTCTATGTGGAATGAACTAAAATTCAGAATTGGAGGGTACACCTGTGATCCAGACCTTGGGGGTGGAAGATACTAGTTTCTGACCTGGGTCTTGGCATGGAGATCTTGAGGCATAGTAGCCATGAAAAGCATAGGCCCAAGCAAGGAAGTACATGCCTTTAATCCCAGGAGACTGAAGCAAGGAGATCTCGGAGTTCAAGGTCAGCCTGGGACAAAGGAAGCCCCAGATCCAAGAGTGGTGGTACACATCTTTAATCTGGCCCACACATTCCACTGGAAGTTGTATGTCATCACAATAAATTCCCTCAATATAGAGAGACACTACATAAGTTCTGTGACTCCAGCGAATCCTGACTAAGACAGATGGCTCCAGGTGCAGGGAATTAAACATGGGTCCTCTGAAAGAATAACCAGTGCTCTTAACCACTGATCCACCTCTTCAGACCCTAACTTACCACATTTTTCCAAAAAATTTAATTTTTAATTATGTGCCGGAGGAGGCAGAGGTATTGGATCCCATGGAGCTCTTAATGGCTGGGCCATCTTCAGTCCAACCTTCCATATTTATGATCAGACAATTTAAAGAACTTAAAGAATCTTTCAGATTAAGATTAATGGTTAAGATTAATGAAGTAGGCAGAATGATATTTCTGGGTCTTTATTTTGTTTCTGAGCATGTAAGGAAACAATAGGTTTTGACTCCTTGTACATTTGGCTTCCTGTACTGATTAGGCTGGATACAAAAGTTACTAGCAGCATGGGTCCCTGATTTAGACACTCACGTGTTCTTGGTGACTAAGAGAGGCCCTCACATCTGGTGTACTCTAGCAAACAGCACTGAATTTTCTTTAGAGTAAGAACATAGTGTTGCTGGGGAGATCTTTAATTTAATCTTGTTTATGATAAAAATGTGGCCTAATGATGCAGACACTGCCCAACATGCCACCAAGAGGATGGAAGGATACAGAAAGCAAAAGAATATATTTGAATGCACCTAATAAGCAGTTACACTATAGAAGCAACAAGAAAACTAAATAAATTCAAATTCACAAACAAAATGAAGAGTGCACAGAAGTCATGAAGCACACACAGAAAGGGACATTCGAGAAATGTCAGGAAAGAGGTATAAGACCCTTCTGGAGGAGAGCGGGGTATGCACTGACTCCTGTCCCAGAAAGCTAGCCACAGGCCTCCATAGTCTGTTGGGCTGGGCTCTCCCGTGACATCCACTTAGGAAAGAGAAGCCACAGAGTGATAACCTGTGGCTTACTGCATCTAGGAGCACACATTCCCTCCTGTGTGTGTTTGTGTGTTTTATGTGTGTATTGTGTGTGTGGGTGTTGTGTGTGTTCCTCAGCTAGGATCAGCCCCAGAGACCATCCTCTGACCTTCTCCCAACTCTCTCAGTGCTGGGGACCCAGGTGCACATGGCTATGTCCTGCTTTTACTTGGGGGATGGAGAGGAATGCCTACTCAGGGCCTCATGCTTCAACATCAAGCACCCAGACCCTCCGGCACATTCTTGATCTTTTTAGCTCCTTTAATAAAGATAAAAAGAAAATGACATGCAGAGGTTATTCATGCTCAAGTTTAACCATCCCCTCAATGTGTGTGGTTGATTGACACCACACATTATAGAGGTGTGTGTGTGTATCTATCTATCTATCTATCTATCTATCTATCTATCTATCTATATCTATCTATCTACCTATCTATCTATCTCCTCACTTTATAGAAGCCAAGAATGGTGTGTGTGTGTGTGTATCTATCTATCTATCTATCTATCTATCTATCTATCTATCTATCTATCTATCTATCTAGATACCCTCACTTTATAGAGGCCAAGAATGGAGGGAACAGTAAGGGTGGAGCTCAGGCAGAATAAGGAAGAAAGGCAGGAGGAGCCTGGAAAAACTCAACTGTATAGACACTCCGGCTCCACCTGGAGAAAGGCATTATGTTTTCACACTAGGCCAGATAAAGGAGAGGCTGAGAGAAAGCTAATTTTGCCATTAAGTAGGCTGCATTCTACAAGATATCAACAAGACTACTTTCCCATTGGCTTTGGAATAAAATAAAGTATTTTTGTGTAGCAATTTTTTTTTTTGAGATGGGGTCTCTCGTACTCTAGATCCTTTTGCCTTCATCTCAAGTGCTAGGATTACAGGAACTCAAAATCATACTTAGATCCTCCTTGAAAGATCCTAGAGAATCTTACACAAAACCCAGTTTCCCAAAGGTCCTGGGAAGGCCTGGGCTGTCTCTCCAGTCCCTCACTACCATCTGTAGTTTCTTTCAGAACTTCCATGAAGCCACCGCACAGCTTTGACAGTCTTATACACACTTGAGAGTCAGCTGAAATAAAGTTTTCTTTTAGAGAAGAGCAATGCTAACAAAGATGTCATGAATGCTTACCTTAATTAACATAAATTTCTGCATTGGCTCAACCCATTCTAATAGAACAATGCTAGTCTGAAGTGCCCCGCACAGGTATTTATGGCCCGTGTAAGGATTTCTCACTGAAAAGGCAAAAAAGTAAACATCAGTTTTCTTAGAATATAAAATCCTTACAATAATAGTTGTATGTTCCAAAAATAGAGATTACAAAAAATCAAAAGCAGGCTGCCACTTCTTAATAATGAGATATTAGAGTGACTGAGAAAGACTGCTTCAGAAAGTAGTGAGAGGTGTCCCAGCACTTAAAGGCTTTTGTTCATATGTACTCATCAGGTCACCGTTAGGTGTCACGCGTACAGCAGCAGTGAAGGCAGTGGAGGCTGCACAGTCCTGAAGGAAAGGGCCAAAGTCAACCTGGTGAGGAGTTGTCAAATGATATGATATGCAAACTCAGGCAGCTCTGGAGTGCTTCTGACAGTAATGTATACAGGCTACAATGCTTGGCTTCTAAAAATAAACTATTTACGTGTCTCTTTTTTTATTATATCCCTTTTATGATCACTAGAAAACATTACAGGCACTAATCGAATTTTATAATACAACTTGCAAATAATAAAATTGAATTGCCTCAAGTGTTTGAGCTTTTTTTACATTAAAGATATAATGTAAATACATAGAAATAAGGAGGTTTTTGAAAACCACATAAAGAACAATAACAAAATCCACTAATTTCACCTAGGTTTAAATGGTTAAAAGGCAGCAGCAGCAAGGGACAATACTACCCGGGCAAAGCCTACAGAAAAGCTCAGATGGCAAAGCAGGCCCAAGAACGTAGAAAGTTCTGATCCTCACACAGGGCCAAGTACTTGGGTTAGCTGCCACTCATGGCAGCAAGTCCACAGCAGCCCTGTCACTGGTCTGTCCCAGCCAGCTGCTCTGATCTCTGCTGAGCTTCCTGCCCAGACTCAGTCTCTAATGTTGTCCCTTTCTTGGCTCTGCTTGCTCCTGTGGTACAGTGAATATTCATGTCCACATCAGCCCTCACGTACTGGACGCTCAGATGAATCCACCCTCTGTCTGCTGCCTGCATCCAGCCAAGGTGAGTGTCAGTATTTAACTTATACAGCTGGGATTTATTCCCCTGCGTATTTATGTCACTCTGCTCAGAGTCTTCTCCAGCTACTCACAGTTAATTCCTGGGAGGCACAGACCAGGTACCCTTCTCAGCTGCCTGTGTTTAGTGTTCTTCCCACAGACCTGCAGTGTCCTCGGTGTGCTCACTTCCCTCTGACAACAGTAGGGAGTTAGGGGAACAAACACTTTGGGCTTTTTTGTTGTTGTTAGGTGTAAACAGAAAAGGAGTTGTTATAAAGGTGGAGGAGCACTATATTCGAGAGGTTTGTGCACAGGGACACTGCTATCATTATAACCTTAATATCATGAACACACGGGTCACAACTATAGGCATGAGAATCCATGCTGAGTGAGCAAGAGTAGCCCCATGAGCACTCACTAAGCAGAGGCATGAATGGTGAGGAACTGTTCATAGAGAACATGGTGTGCTTACTTTTTGTGTTGAAAGTTACTCCACTGTCTCCATTTATCAGCACCATCAACTACCCCCTATAGACTGCGAGCCTCACGGGGCTCCTTACACTCTGCCACACAGGAACGCCACACGGCACTGGGGTCTACTTACCCACACAGCACTTCTGGCACCACTTGGTTTCAGGAATCTTTGCTGATACAGCATATTTCCTAAATGTAAATGGAGAAGAATATAAGAGAGAGGCAAGCAAAGCGTTCACTGCAAAGATGCTGTCACAGATCAGTGGGAAAGCATGAGGTAAGCATCAGTGCTGCTAAGTCCATAATAAAGTAGGAACAAGGGGATGGCAAGATGGTTCAATGGGTAAAGAAAGGTATCTACTACTAAGCCTGATGGACGGACACACACATACACACACACACACACACACACACACACACACACACACACACACACACACACACACACACACACACACACACACACACACACACACACACACACACACACAAATATTTAAAAAGTTAAAATAAATTGGATTCCTTTTTTAGGTCCCCATCAATTCCAAATGGATTAAATTTTTAGTTAAAAACAAAACTATGAAGTATTCTGAAGAATATGATCTTGGGATTTCTTTTTTAAATGCAGAGCCAATAATCTACATAAAATATGCAATAAGATACAATACACATAAAATATACATAAGTAGTCGCAGTCTTCACGGCACATCCCTAGCCAGGTTACAGACAGGATTCAGTGAGCTGCTTCAGTAACTCTGCTTTTCCAGAGGCCCAGTGACAAAAGTGAAGAGACCAGAGGCTGGGAGAGGGTCTTTCCACACGTGATGGCTTCAGCTGTGTGAAAGGCTGCCTTGCTGGCTGCTGCTCAGCCATTAAGAACATGTGCTGCTCTTTTAGAGGATGTGCGTTCCAACCTAGCACCCATGTCAGATCCATCATAGCTGCCTGGAACTCCAGCTCCACAGGATCTGACGACCTCTTCTGGCCTCTGCAGGTACCTGCACTCAGGTGCATATACCCTCACAGACACACACACACACACACACACACACACACACACACCACACATAAATAAAAATTAATATTAAAGAAAACATTGAAAATTGTCTTGTTACTGTAGCCATGGTCAGGACCTTTTCCTGCCTCCCGACTCTAGCCTCTACCTCAGGAACCTCAGTACTGGTGAGTTGTGCTAGATGTGCTCTCAGGGATTCTGTAAACACACACACACACACACACACACACACATACACACACACTCACTTGTATGTACACACAAATGAAAAAAAATCTTCAAAAAAAAAAAAAAAAAAAAAAGAAAAAGAAAAAAATCTTCAAAAGACGTTTGTGCACAAAGGGATCAATCTTACTTTGCTATAAACTTAGCACTTAACAGAGCCTCAAGGTACTTGAGAGCTAAGGATTTTCAGTGTTGGCTTACAGCCAATCTTGAAAAGGAAGACTGGCTATAGTATCATTTGACTTAACAGGCTGCTTGGTCAACAGATGAGGACCACTATCACAATAAATGAGAGAGCTCAGCATGATTAAAATGCCAAAAGTACAAAAGCAAAACTCCTCAGCTCTAATTATCTCC
Source organism: Mastomys coucha (assembly GCF_008632895.1). Classification (NCBI taxonomy): domain Eukaryota; kingdom Metazoa; phylum Chordata; class Mammalia; order Rodentia; family Muridae; genus Mastomys; species Mastomys coucha. The sequence continues at coordinate 13,780,987 of NW_022196912.1, read as the reverse complement.
CTATGCAAAAAAACATTAATTCAACAAATCATTGTGATCTTCCAGGCTTAGAAACTGTGCTTTGAAAAAATTCACTTTTTGTAAGTTGATAAAGCATGTTAAGAGCAAAGGCAGTATATGTAATGTATAATTACATGAAAAATTAGTTTTTGCAAAAAAGACAGAAACAAAGTTGAGGTAGAAAATGTTTAAGTAATCAGAAAACAGATTACAACAATTCTAGAACAAAATATGATGAATAAGGTCTCGTTAGAATACATTAAGCAACTTTTGAATGGAGACTTTCCATCAGCCCAAACTCTCACCTTCTCTTGAACAAGTGCTTGTGTAGGCATGTGACCCTAAGGACAGACACACTAATTACCTGGGCAGTATTCGATCGGGGAGCTTGTGTGCTGGGATCGCTACAGGTAACTTCTGCATCTGTCTTGCATAATCAAAAAGCCCTGGCAAATTATGGGAGTAAAGCTGAGAAGCTTTGCCTGTGAAGAGATAAGCACCACATGAGAGCGGTCACAAGCAACAAGGTTCGCTAGGGTGATGGAAGCAAGACTTACCGGATACTGACAGCAAGCAATTGTTCATCACATACAACCACGTACACCTGCGGGGGAACAGCTGACAAAAAATACAGAGAGTTACAGAAAGTAACAGCTACACAAAGAAGTCCACAGGAACTGTGTAAGCGGGGTGTCCAGAGGCCAAGTTCACAACTACAAGAAGGAAGCACACTTCCAGCAGAGTCTGAGCTTGACTACAGCATGACTACTCATCACGTGCACTGAGGGACCATAGAACCCCAAAGGAATAAAAGCATTTTAAATAACATCCACGACTTTATTTAACCCCTGTAATCCTGGGGTTAAATGACTAAGTTTTTCCTATGCACTCTTCTTGAAATGCACTTAGTACATGTACAGACATAATGTAGAACAAAAAGGAACATGGTGTTGAAGAACAAGAGACATTGACAGCTAGGTCTGCACAGGAGAAAGGCTGGGAGGGACCATGATGAAGAGTTGCAAAGCTGGGGCCCGTGGAAGATGAGAGGCGATGTAAGAACCCCTCTGTCCATGCAGTGTACGAGAACTGGGGACCCGTGGGAGCTGAGAGACAATGTAAGAACCCATCTGTCCATGCAGTGTACGAGAGCTGGGGACCTGTGGAAGGTGAGAGGTGATGTAAGAACCCAGCTGTCCACGCAGTGTGTGAGAGCTGGGGACCTGTGGAAGGTGAGAGACAATGTAAGAACCCATCTGTCCACGCAGTGTGTGAGAGCTGGGGACCTGTGGAAGGTGAGAGGTGATGTAAGAACCCATCCGTCCACGCAGTGTGTGAGAGCTGGGGACCTGTGGAAGGTGAGAGGTGATGTAAGAACCCCTCTGTCCA
>NW_022196912.1:13739937-13779565 GCF_008632895.1 Mastomys coucha | reverse complement strand
GGGGACCTGTGGAAGGTGAGAGGTGATGTAAGAACCCCTCTGTCCACGCAGTGTGTGAGAGCTGGGGAAAAGCTTAGGAGCCTTGAGTACTGGGGCAAAGGAAAACAAATCAATGGACTTTAAAGACAGAAAATAGCAGGTCTGATGGAGGCATTCATCAACAAGCACCAGTGCTCAGCTCAGTGGCCCCAGGGTCAGCAGCCTCAGCAGGACCTGGGCCTGTGTTAGAAATGCCAGTTTCCAGACCTCACTCACACCCAGCAAAGCAGTTTTGAATGTGGGCCAAACACTGTGCCTAACCACTGGCTGGCAACTCTATTCTGATGTAACAAGCTTGTTTGCTGGCTTGCTCTGCTAATTCCTATGGGGCTTTCCAAAATGGACTGGGATGAGGGCAGGGAACAGGAAGAATGGAGGGATGATGAAACAGTTCAGACTCTAAGGAGACTACTTTATTAACACACCAAGTCATAACAAAATGTAATAATAGAAGGGAGAAACAAAGAAAAATCCTCATCAATCAGATTCAAATAAACAAAACAGAGCAGAAGGCTTGCACTTCCCTTATTTGGGATGTGCATTCATAAAACACTAAAATTAAAATCCCTCTTGTCCCTCTTTGTGAAGTCAGACCCCGAACCTATAGCCAACTATGTCTTAAATTTAGGCTTCACTCATATCTCTTCTTTATGCTTTTCATTAAAGAGCTGTAACTAAGGTGGGGATTTACTGGCTACCCCAAGGACACAAGGTATGACAGGCTAGGACTTCTAGAAGAAGGAGGCTAGCTATTTCATCAGTGTTGATCTGGGTAATTTTTACATCAGCACAAACTCAATACTTTGTTAGTGTCAAGGCCACGACTGTGTTTGGTAACTGTCAATGCACATGTATAGAGTGTCAGGATAAAGCACAAAGCCTCTCATGTGTTCAGCATAGGGCAATGGCTGGCATTTATGGCTTGTTTTAGGCAAGTGTTGGATCTTATTTTGGACTTGTTTTTAACCACCTTAAAAAATACTAAAGGTTTTCTAGATCATCAATGCTTCCTTTAGTAAGTGAGTTAGGCTCTGGGTAAAATATTCAGTTTTGTAAAAGAACACAATAGTTAAGAAGGGGGCATTCAATATTTTGCCTAGATCTCTACTTTCTTGAGTACTGTGTGACTTCAGTTAACACTCTTGTATTTTTATTGTCTCATTATTTTATTTTTAATAAAATATATAATTTTAATATTGTATTCTTATCTGAAAGCTGAAGCATGTGGGGCTGAAGAGGTAGCTCAGCAGTTAGGAGCACTGGCTTCTCTTCAAGAGGACCTGGGCTTGATTCTTAACTCTCACACAGGAGCTCAGAACCAGCTGTAACTCTAGTTCAGGGGATCTAATATCCTTCCCGGGCCTCTGTGGCACCAGGCGCCCACAGTGCAGACAACACACATACAGGAAAGATACCCATACTTATAATATTTTTGAAAACTTAAAAAGGTTGAGGGAGGCTGAGGTATGCTCAGTGGTCAGCCCCTGCCTAGGCTGCCAAGCCTTAGGAGTTTGGTTATGACCCCTCAAAATAAGAAAAAAAAGTACAAGTAGCATGTGCCTCTCAGAGACTTTTGAAGAAAGAAAACAATGTGTGTGAGCACTGTACTTGGCCCAGCACTGAATTTTTGGCAGTACTGAGGTTTGAACCCAAAGCCCTGTCCATGCTAGGCAAGAGCACCACCAGTGAAGGCCCTGACTTCACATGAACTTTACACAGACCTCCATTACTTAGTACCAACATCACCATTACAAGTTCTGCACATCGTTTAGTGCTCCCGTGTCAAGAATGTTTCCATCTCTTTATTTTTTCTTCTTAAATACATTTGCTGTCATACAGTTTGTGTGTGTGTGCATATGAGTGCGTGTGCGTGTGTGTGGTGCATGTATATGGTACACATCCCATGGAAGTCAGAAGACGACTTTGTTAAGTCAGTTCTCTCCTTTCACCACTATGTGGGTTTCAGGGATTGAACATGGATGGAAAGGGGCGTAGTAACAATCCTTTTATTTAAAAGTTTAAAAAAAATTTATGTGTATGAGTATCTGCTTGCAAGCATATATGCACGTCACCTGTAAGCCTGGTGCCTGGGGAGGCCAGAAGAAGGCACTGTTTTCCATGGCACTGGAATTACAGATGATTGTGAGCCACCATGAGTGTGGTAGGGACTAATTCCAGACCCTCTGCAACATCAGAAAGTGCTCTTAACCCAAGCCTTGAACCTTTAAAAAAATATTTTATTAATTAATGTGTTATGTTTTTGTGTATCATGTGTCTGTGTCTGTATAGGTGTATGTGCATGTATATGTGTGGGCATTTGCCTGTGTATACAGAAGCCAGAAGAGATCCCGTGGTGCTGGAGTCACAGGTATTTGCGAGGTGTCTGGCTTGTTAATGTGGGTGTGCAGATCTGGACTCCAGCATTCACAACTGTGTAGCAAGTGCTCTTAACCACTGAGACATCTCTCCAGCCCTCTGTCTGAACTTAACTTATCTTTACCCTTTGACTACAGTCTCATCGTCTCCCACTATTCCACAAACATATATTTCTAAAACACAGTTCTGACCATTAGCTGGGTATAGAAAGCTCTGGGGTTTGGCAGTCTATTGTTATTACTCTAGACTCCAAACTGTCCAATCCCTGCTCTCCAGAAGCCACATAATTTCACAGTTCTATCCCATTCTTCTTGTCTGCTGTCACTTAAGATCCATCTAAACGCACCTTTTACACCTCTCACAGGAGGACAAGAGGACCAAGAAAACCCACCAATCTCTGAGCTTGCCAGAGAAACCTACCAATTCCTGAACAGGAAAACCTACCAATCCCTGAACTTCAAAACCAGGCCACATAATCCCTCCAATGGCAGAATATCCTGGGAATCCCACCCCTACCCTCAAATCCTACATAAGCCCCATCTTCTGCTCAGTTCTCTGCTTTGTCTCTTCTGGGTTTTCCCCTCTTGTGTGAGGTTTGCAGTTCTGTGCAACTCTGTGGTCTTCCTTGGCTTCCTGACTGCCACGATGCCTGAGTAGAACTTTTGCTGGGGAAATCCTCCCTTGCCACAGCAGAGCTGTTATACTTGCAGTGGCCACAGCAGAGGTGACGCCTCTGTAGGGAGCCTTTCCTTTGGGAGCTGCCACACTTGCCTCTGTGGCCTACATTCCACACTCAACTTCAGAGAGCTACCCAAGTGTGAGCGCTGGGGTCTGCCTTTCACTAAGAGTAAGCTTCCTAAGGGTAGGAATGGACACTGGCTTTCTTCAGGATGTAGCAAACGGATACTCTGTGGATGTTTCACAAATAAAAGAAGTGCCAATTATAACTGAAACTTATTTCTAATGTCTACTTAAATAATGAGAGAGAAATATAGACGATAGCCTACCTGTTCCATCGATGTTTCATGAAGTTCATTTAGATTAAGGGTATAAATGCCCTCTTCAGCGCCAAATATCAAGTACTGGTCTAAAATAACAGAGACTTCATTAACTGACTACAATAAACAAGATACTTTAAAGGTTTACAGGTTTACACCAACTAAAATTCAATAAATAATGTGTTACCCTTGAAAAAGATTGTGATTTTTAAAGCTTTACTACAAAGTGGAATTAGACCCTCATAAAGTAAGTTACACACAAATGTTATTCTCAGAGCAGTGAGGAGGCAGTGCCTGAGAGGCTGGAGGACTGGGCGGCTAGACTCACTCACCAAAGGGTGTGGCTGACTGCCAGAGTCTGCAGTGACTTTTTCTAAAGTCCTCTAAAGAGAGGATCATGCAAGTAACAACATGAAAACTAAGAATTAACTCAAGTTAAAAATTATTTTTACATATGTGGCGATTTGAATTAGAATGGCCTTCATAGGTTCATATATTTGAATGCGTAGTCACCTGGGAGAGGACGGTTTGAAAGGATTAGAAGGATTAGGAGGTATGGCCGTGTTGAAGGAAGCATGTCACTGGGGAGGTGGACTATGAAGTTTCAGAAGTCTATGCTAGGCCTGGCTCTCTCCTGGCCTGTGGATCAGGATGCAGCTCTCAGCTACTGCTCCAGTGCTCTGCCTGTAGACATGCTCCTCACCATGGTAATGATCTAAACCTCTGAAACTGTAAGTGCCTCTAATTAGGTGCTTTCTTTTATAAGAATTGTTGTGGTCATAGTGTCTCTTCACAGCATTAGAATGGTTGACTCAGAGTCTACTGTATTTTTGGCCATTACTGTAAACACTAACATAAAAACACAGGATCTGAGTGAGACTTGAAAGGCAGAGAAAAACAAACTAAATGAAATAGGTGGTGAGGACAGAGCTCACAGGAGAGGCCCTGGGTTTGATCCAGCACCACACAAAGTAGACATGGTGGCACAGGCATGGAATCACAGCACTTGGGAGGTCCACAGCACAAGTGGACCAGAACTTCATGATCATAACTGACCAGATAGGAGGTCTGAGCCAGCTCAGGCTAAAGAGTTGGTTTAAAACCAAACCAAACCTACAACCCAAACCAGGATCTGATCATTGCTCAATTCTCAGCACCCACATGGAAGCTCACATCTGTCTGTAAGTCCAGTTCCAAAGGATTCATATATACAAGCAAAATAAAAAATGCACATAAGAATAAATAAAAAATTAAAACCGGGGTATCTGTGAGGCTACATCTTCTGGATGATAAGAGAAGTGTAGCCAGCATTTTATCTGATTGCTCTTACGATATAGACAGGAATCCATCCTGATCTCACTGAGCTGAAGTATGCTTAGAACAACATAGAGCGTATGAGAACTCCTGACTGCGCAGGGCTGTTTCAGGTTTGGTGCCAGCATAAGACTGTGGTCAGACAGCAGTGGGTTTAAACCAAAGTACCTGACCATCTGCCACCTGTGCAGCAGTGGATCTTAGTGTCAAATCAAAGTACAGAACTTGGACTTTTAGAAGAGAACATACATATGTGTCTTCTTATGTACATCCATGTAAGAATGTTTGGAGATGACTCTGGGTATTTAACACAGTTAAAGGGGGTTGCTAGGAGGCAGGTATGCAGAAGAACATCACACCCTTGTTTACTTAGCTCCTAATTATTCTGAATATAACCCCTGTACAGTTTAGAGTTCCTCTAAAACAATCACTAGACTCTGGCTATCTAGTAGCCAAGTCTTTTCAGTCATGACTGTGAGGATGAGCATACTGGGCAGTAGTAGAGGAACCATTTTTGCAGAAAGTGAGGGAGGTCTGACACCGTGACTGTCAGGCAATTCCAATGAGCTAACTGCTACCTCAAACTACAAGGAGAGTACAGATAGATATATTTACCTTAAACTTACAGAAAACAGCAAAACTCTTAGAGAAAGGCACCCAGAAAATGAGTCAAATAAAATTCAGAGCTGCACTGAAGGGCAGCTAGAAACGGAACTAGGGCTGGAGAGATGGCTCAGCAATTAAGAGCTCCATTTCCTTCAATAAAATATGTTTAAAAATATTGTCGCTGCTCTTCCAGAGGCCCTGCATTCAGTTCCCAGCACCCACACGGCAGCAAACATCTGTCTATAACTCCAGTTCTAGGGGATCCAACACCCTCAAACAGAATGATAAGCAAAACACCAACAAACATAAAAAAAACAAAATAAAACAAAAAACCAGAAGGAACTGTGGTGATACCTCTCGTGTCTGGGTTTATCCAAGATGTGGCACAGTGGATTTTCAAGGGACATCCATTAAAAACTTTTGAAAAACATGCTCCCATCTGAAAAAATAAGGACTCATCAACACAACAGTGACAGACAACGGTTCCTATCATACCATGTAAGGCTTAACTATATGGGAGACTGAGGGTACACTAAAATTAAGATCACTTCAAATTTACACAGATAAATGTGTCAGACACAAAAAAGCCAACTGGCTTTTTTCTGGACACACATAATAAACTTTTGACAGTCACACACATAGTTTCCTGGTACAACAACAATTTTGCTAGAGGGGAAAAAACCTCATATTTCCTATGTCATTTCACAATAAATAAGTCAATCCCAGTAACTAATTCTGTGTAATAAATAACTTTCTAGTAAGAATCAGCATCCTCTATCAAAACAGCATAATGTTCTTAGGTAGGAAGAAAATAATAAGCTCTACAAAGGAAATGTTTGGTTTTATGATAAAAATGTCATCTTTGAGGCCAGGCTTGTCTTTAATTCTAGTACTTAGGAGGCAGAGGCAGGCAGATCTTTGTTATTCTGTTAGTTGAGGCAGCCTGGTCTACAGAGGGAGTTCTAGGACAGTCAGGACTTCGCAGAGACCCTGTCTCAAAAACAAACAAAAAGACAACCCCCCCCAAACAAAAAACAAAACAATCCCCACAAACCAAACCTACAACTACCACAAACCAAAGACCAAAACAAACAAACAAAAAAACCCACCACCGCCACCAAAAACCCCCAACAACAAAAAATCATCTTGAATTTTGTACTGTAAACTGAAAAAAATGCAGGGTTGATTTAAAATCCACACATACTTCAAACTCAAAATATACAGACTCTTTAAAAGGAGCAATCTGAGGACAGGAGGATGGCTCAGCAAGCAAAGGGATTTGCTCCCAAACCTGCCCTGCGTTTTATCCTTACATCCCACATGGTGGGAGAAGACTCATTCCAAAAAGTGGTCCTGTGACTACCACAAATGTGCTATGACAGAAGCACACATATACATATGTGAAAGTGCACACACACACACACACACACACACACACACGCATGTGCACGCATGCCCAAATATACACACAGAGAAACACATATACACAGAGAAACATACATGCACACACATACAAAGAGAACACACACACATCAAGTTTCCTTTTTAAATATGAGGAAAGGCTGAGTGTGACTGTGATGGTGCCTGTTATCATGTAAGGGCTGGGGGCTGGCTGGGGAGCAGGCAGATGCAATCCACGACACACACTGAAACAATTCTCATTGTATTTAGTCTTTAAAATCAGTTATTTGATACTGAGTACTTACATGCACTTTAGGTGTTGGGGGAAGACCATTACTGATTGGCTTCTAGAAAAGGAATATAGTGTTATCATTCTTTTTGCTGTTATTTGGTAAGAAAATATCATATTTCAAACTCATTTCTTTGAATAAAATATACAAGCAGGATATCACCATAATAGAAAAAATAGCTATTTTTAATTTTCCCACGTTCTTCATTGCTCCCCCAAAAGTCTGGTGCACATTCTTTCTCTAGGTGACTGCATACTTTCTATAGCAAAGACAGCTTCATGATTTAAACAAAACACTATCACTATAATCAGTGTTGACTAAAATATCAATATACTAACTATGGAACATATAACCACTTTGCTGTCAGTCCTTCTCAGTGTGGCTCTTGCTGCATAGTGGAAAGAACAGTGTGAGTGTGCAGACACCAGCACTTACTGGGACATCCTTCTTCTCTTTTCTTGAAAGGTTTGTGCCTCTTTGCTCACTCTGCTGCTGATATAATGATCCATCTCGTTCACCATTTAGCTGGAAGGAGTTCACTCCATTTCCTTCAATAAAATATGTTTTAAAATATTGTGAAAGGATGTTTTTTTTGTTTTGAGGAGATAAAAATTTACTTCTTCAAAATTTCAAGCCTGACTTGAAGGTAGCCCCAGTAAAATTGGTAGTTCATACAGTATAAAACATCTGTATTATATAAAAGTCACAATGAGCACAGAAAACAGATTCTTGGCTCTGAGTTAGAGAGGAGAGGTGCATTCATAGACCACTTCGGAACATATAGTGTCTGACCACACAGCAAGCAGAGTGTTATAGCGATGAAGGATCTTAATCTAAAAACATAGTTAAGGACATGAAAGAAAAACCAGACATGAATCTTATGTATTACCATTTGCTATCTAAAGAAAAGTACAAAGCTTGTTGCATATCAATAATCAAGTCTATTGAGCACAGAAATATAGGAAATTCAAAAAAACATTTTAAATTGAGTTTTTGTATCAGAATTCAACTATTTAGCTGGGCAGTGGTAGCGCATGCCTTTAGTTCCAGCACTTGGGAAGCAGAGGCAGGCAGATTTCTGAGTTCGAGACCAGCCTGATCTACAGAGTTCCAGGACAACCAGGGCTATAGAGAGAAACTATCTCGAAAAAACAAACAAACAAACAAACAAACAACAAAAACAACAACAAAACAAACCACCAGAATTCAACTATTTAAATATTTTAAAGCAGAAATATCAAGCCCACATTTTTTTTCAGGCTACTCTAATTTAGAAGACTAAAAACAAAAATAATACTCTAATATTTGTTTTATTTTTGAGGAAACAAAATGCAAATGATGGCTTCATCCGACTAGACGATCCACACATAGTCAGTGGGGAAGGAGAAGACAGCCTGGACAAGCTGTGGTTGGAACTACAGCGCATCCCTCATACATATCTTAGGAATTTAATTTAATTAGAAAATTAATCAGAATATAATCAGTAGATTCAACTTTATATTGAAAGTAACCCTTACCTTCCAACTTTATATTATATAATAAGCTGTAAACAGACAAAACACCTAATATTTTTAATGAAAGATTCCACTAAGACAATTATTAAATAGGAAAGAGGTTCAGAAAGTATCTCCCATTAAGAACATTCATCCCTGAAGTGTTATATAGGTTCTTCCAATTAAACCTGTTTTTGGCATACTGGATAAATTCAAATTCAGCTCTTATCTGAGTTAATATTTATTTCATATAAAAAAGAAAAATAGTAAGTTCATAATTACTTTTAAGGAATGGACAATCCATATTACGAATAGTTATCAAGAAATGGTAACAGCTCTTTTACAAAGTTTCTCTGGACTTTCAGTTTTTAGATAGTACCTTTTACTACTATTTTATAGAGAATATCTATAAATATCAATCATTTTTCTAAAAGTGATTAACGAAAATTAAGGTGTCAAAGAAAACAGCTTTATCTTTCCTAAAATGAAAAGTAGCCTGCACTACACATTATTTGTTCAAAGCCTGATTCTGACTTAGCTACTGTAGCTAGTGATGAAATACAGCCTAGAGCAGTCTCCAAAAGTGGGAAGGCTAATGGGGTAAGGGGCTGTGGAGACAGCTCAGTGGTTAAGAGCACTTGCTCTTGCGAAGGACCCAGGTTCACATCTCAGCACCTGTATAGCTGCTCACAACTGTCTAATTTCAGTTCCACCAGATCTGACGTCCTCCTCTGGTCTCAGGCATTTATGTGAAGCACACACACATGAACATAACAGGGGCAGCTGTCCCAGGCTGGAGCATAAGAGACACACTGTCAGAGGAAGCACTTTGAAGCAGGAAGCAGAAAGCATGTCCAATAGCCACTGCTCTTGCTATCTCTTTCCACAAAGGATTTCAGTCATCTCTTGGACAGTAGCTGTCATTTTTTATAGATCAAACCCTGTGACAGACTGAACTGTGTCCTCCACCCTCACCTAAAACAGCAGGCTTCTGTGGAGGTAACCTAGGGGGAGGTGGTCGAGGTGGAACATGGGATGGCTTTGCTGGGCTCCCTGATGAGGGACATCTCTTGATTGTTCCTTGATTACTGTCCTCAGCAGAATGTGTATCCTGTGGTATGAAGATGGATTTAGGCTAAAATAACACAGAAAAGGAAATCAGTGATTAAATATAAGATTGCTTTAATATTATTATGTATCAGCAACTTTCAAAACTGTGTTCACTAGAGGAGTGTCAAGCGTATCTAAGATTTAGGATATCTTATTACTTAAACACTATCCTAACAGTGTACACTAAAACGTGCTGAGTTTTGCAGCTGTGAGAGGGGTATGAGTTGGTTGCTATTCCCTTCTATTAGTGTTTCAGAATCCTTCCCAAGTAAAAGCATCCTTGCCTTTCTGATTAACAACTTAACAGCATCTCTTTTAAGTACTGAAGCTAACCTCTAAACTGCCCCTTACATAACTCGGCATGTTTATGTTAAAACGTGATCTTTCAGATTAGGGAGAATGGAAGGAAGCAATTGGAATGCTCATGTAGTGGCACACACTAGCACAGTAAGACAGGATGCCTGGGAAACTTTTGTGAGGCGGGGGAGACTCCTCCCATAGCTAAAGGTTTGCAGGATTTATACATTCTTCCAAGTGTGCCCTGAAGGTGCCAACCAAAGCAATCTTCAAAAGAAGTGCAGTGCCTTTCAACTGTGAGAACTTAGATTTTCTCAGTAATATAATGAAAATAAAATAGAAGCCAAGACTGGCAAGGCTTTGACTCAAACTACAATACAACTCATTTTAGAACTGAAACTTGTTATGCCCATAAGCCTGTAAGATGAATGTGCCACACTGCTATTGTGCCACACATCTCCTCCTTAGAGTCTGCATACGTGCTGTTCACACGCACCCTGTGTGTTGGCTTTCCTTCACCACCCATGATGACTTCGTTAGGAGAGCACGTGCCTAGCATGCACAAGGGCCCCAGGCTCAACCCCCAGTGCAGCCACGGAAAACAGGGGTTTTACCATTAAGTTGTTTTCCAAAGCTGCTGTCTTATTTTTGTATTTTTTATTTACAATTATTTTCTGAAAATTAAATGTCTGTGATGGTAGTTTATCCTTTGTCTACTCTTGGCAATCAATCAATCAATGGTAAGTTTATAGACTTTCAAGAAAAGAAAAAAAAAAACCTTATGAAAATGTAAGATTTCTAGCTAGGTGGAAATAATAATACCAATGTGGAGATTATTTCAAAGTATAAATATTTACAATGTATTACTTAAATGAGCACCGAGTCATCATTTTTAAAAAGGCAAAAGTAAAATTATGTTCTTAGGTAATAATGTCTACTCTTCATTTTCTTTGTGGTTGGGAAATAAAAGCCAGCTATAGTAACTGAAAGAGCTCACGATAAGTGGGCGTGTCTACCTTTGGTGGCAGAGGAGGCGGGACTTTGGCTTTCATGGTTGAACTAAAAACACAGAAAATATAAAGTCAGAACTCCGCATTTGACAAATGAATTATTAAACACAATTATTTTTCAAAGACACAAAAGAAAAGCCTTGTGAGACAAATAATGTTTTCTGGGTTCATGAGGTTTTTTTTTTTTTCCAGAATATTTTGTAAAATGTCCATATTCTATACCCATTAGAGTGGGTGGAAGAGCATCTTCTTGGTTCCCCATGCTGTAAGGGATCCAAATGGAAAGATGGCCACAACTCTCTTTTCTTTCCATCAGAAGGTTAAGTAGGCAGCCATTGGGCTAGGGATGGTAAGAGCATAGACACTGCACACAGCGGTGTCCTGGTCTCTCCTACTACAATGACTGAGCTCTAACAAAATCAACAAAGGGACAAAAGGGCTTATTCCTGCTCCAGCTCAAGGTGCCTTCGATCACAGCAGGGAAGTCAAGCAGTGAACTTGAAATTGCTGCTCACACCAGAGTCAGTGCTCAGCTCAGTTCACTTTCTCTCCCCATTTTACAGTCCAGTCCTCTCACACACAGTTAGAGGGCCTTCTCATACCAGTTTAGCCAATCAAGATAGTGTACCACAGGCATACGATCGGTCAGGATGATAATTAATACTAACTTTTTTTTTTTGCTACCAACAGATACTATACATCTTTAATGAAACTATATATGCACATATATATGTATATATATATATGTATATATATATATGACATAACAGGCAGAATCTCAATAAAGCTAAGATTCACTATAATTCAGAATCCATTCAGAACAAAGGATGATCAAGCACAGTATTTTTCTTAAGCCCAAAGAGACAAAGTGACGCGACACAGGGTTACAGTAACTCTGTGTGCCTGTCAGTCTGGTGTTGTTGTCTACTGTTGAACTGCATTATCTTCACACAAAGAGCCCTTATCTCTTCCAATGAACCTCTATAAACATGTTCTCACTTTAAGAATAGTTCTATCCAAAGCATTTATTTTATTTCAAACACATCAGATGAAATTTAATCAAGTTTTATAGTAATGCAATAATGAGAACAGTTATCAACACTGACTGATAAGGTTCTATATGGACCTTTCTCCAATGGCTCATGCTGAGCCCTTAATCCCTAGCTGGTGTCCAGGTCTGGGGAGGTTGTAGACTCTGGGACATGATGCTTGGGTGATGGAAGTTGCTAAAGCAGCCTAACTGCATCTTCTTTTCAGTCCCATCTCTGCTTCCTTGTTAGCACCACATTCTCATGTGCTACTCAAAGCTGCAAGCCCCTCCTGACACAGGCCAGGCTACTTGAGCCACCATGTCTTCCTTCACTCTGACCAAACATTCTCTGAAACTATGTGCTGCAGCAGACCTCTTTCCTTATGTTGCTTCTTCTGTCAGGTGTTAGATCACAGTGATGAGAGAAATAACAGTCTAAATTACAATTAAAAATGATATTTGTTGATGACTTTTTCTTTCCCAATACTGTATCTTCAATTAGCATTGGAGACTGATTTTTACCTCCTTAAATTAACATATTGATGAGAGAATTCCAGATGTGTTATACATAAAGATAGGGCTTTTGGGAGGTCATTAAGGTTAAGAGAGGCCACAGGCTTGATGGGCGAGCAGGAGGAAAAGAAGGACTGCCCTTTGTCCCACTACATACACACATCAAGGAAAAGCCCATGAATACAAATGAAGGCAGGAAAGCAAGGAGTTCAAGGTCATTCACATGTATAAGGCAAATTCTTGGCCCACGTGAGCTACCGCAAACACTGTCTCAAAAGTCAAGGTTGGGCTAGTGAGTGCATGGCTAGATAGATGGAGACCATCATCAGAAACTGTGAGTGGGCTAGCCCTGAACTAAGTTTCTGTCTAACCCACTAAGATTGTTATCCCAATCTGAAGCTGACTAATCCAAGTGGAATAGAAAAGCAACAGCACAGAGAATGTGGTACAACCTACGCAGCGTGTTCCTGATGTAAAACTGTTACTGAGCTGTTAGAACTACAATACCAGGTCAAATGAGAGCTTACTGCTTAGAGTCATTGTCGTCCCCTTCGTCATCTTCTAAGTGTGCCACGTGTCCTCTAGAGAGAGCAGAGCATGGTTAGACAGATGATGGACTGAAGCAGCAGGCAATTCAGGAGGGGCCACTGCACGACAGGACTTTATGCTTGCATCTTTATAGGGCAGACTGATAGCTAAAACTAACAAACCACACATGACAGACAAGGGGAAATGGTTTATCTCATCTCTGACATAAAGTACTTCAAGCTTAACTAAAAGTTCTAATTACCGCTGATGTAATTCCTCTTCAACAGACTTCAGAAGACTCCTAAAAAACGGAAAGAAGGAGCGTGATGAGTAAACCAGAATCAAATGTATAGCTTCTATTACTTTCTGTTTACCCATCAGTTTCCTGATTGTATCTTCTATACTGACCATTTCTGTGTCACAAAGCTTATGTTTTAATGAGATAACTCTATTTCTTGGTTGCTACTGTCTTTGTATATATATCTTAAACAAACAAACAAAAAACCCAAATTCTAATATCAACTGAGAATTACTGATTTAAACAGGAGACAGCTCAGCATGAAAAGCTATGACAGAGCTAACAAGACACCTGCAGGGGCAGAGCACAGATTTCCAGGACTCACATTCTACCTGGAATATTACACCTGGTATTTGAAATTACATTTCTTTCTTAAAATAAGAAGGCTGACATACTTTGTCAGACTCATGCTCTCAGGCAATCCTGCAAAATGGAACTCAGCATGTTGGCTCTCTGTAGAAGCGTGCATGCATGTGCTGTGAACACATGAGTGTGGGAGCACCCTCTTTCACAGAGGACACTCACATACCTGCTCTCTGGTGGTGCATGCGCAAACACATTTACACTTTTGGGAGATTAAGGCTGGTCAGACCAGCTGTGAGGCTTTAACTCTAAGGAGCCATGTTTTAAAAGGCTTTTATTTCAATGTGAGGGAACTGGGGTGTTTCTGGACACAGCAATTCAGGAAGCACACCACCACTGTCCATGTGTTCAAACTCAAAGCCTCCTCCAGGCTGCTACAATTACTAGGGGAAATACTCTTCCTAAAGCTTGTAAGGTTGTACCTCTAAATCGCTTTTCTTACAGTTATTATACCATGAAACCCCAAAGGCATTGTTAGCTGTCAACTTTAGACAATGAGTAGAACGCTTAGCTATCAAGTTTATTAAGCAGGACAGCTTGAGAAGTTTTCAAATGACAAGTTATGAATCTGAAATGGTAAATGACACAGAAAAACAATTAATCAATTCCAAGTACCATAGCAAGAAAGAAAAAGTGAGGTTTCCTAGTTCACTGTTGACTGTGGAACTCTCCCAGGGATCAGCAGCAGGAGCTTCTGGCTGGAGCAGCTCCGCAAAGGAAGACAAAGCAGGCTGGCTGCTGAGTCCTGCTGTCACCTGTCCTTCACACCGCCTTGGTGAACAGGCACACTTCAGGTCCTGCTATGTAAGTGGGAATCACAGCAGTAGAGGAAGTAAGTGCCCACAGTGACAGGTGGCTGTAGATAGCACCACAGAGGCCTGGGCACAGCAAGCACTGCACCCCTATGTTCTTAAGGACACCTGCGGGAAGCACTTGCCCAAATTCCAGCCGGAGAAACCTGTCTCCTCCAGGAGGCCCCGCCAGGTCCCACTGCTGGCAGAGTACATAACCTTTTCTACTCTTACTTCTGCTGTGGTTTTCTAGAGCCTACATGCTATGTGATATAACAGATTAAATGAAGTAGCAGACATGAAAATCCAGCCACTTTGCAGAAAGTAAAGGAAATATGAAAAAAAAGAAAACAATGCCACTTCCTTACTATTATTACTTTCTCAGAGGAAAAGAATAACTCTTTTCATAAGAATATTGCCTGTTATTGCCCCAGCAGTTTTCTGGACTGCACGGGTGAGGCTAGAATGATTTGCTACAGACATGGGTACTGTGTCAGACAGGAGACATTTGAGCTAGTCCCTTAGGGTAAGACTTTTTAAAAAACTGTACAATACATGTACTTTATTAAAGATGAAGATGTATCACTATTTACAAATAATTAAATAAATATATTTGGATAACCTTTTGTTTACTTTTCCATACTAAAATACCACACTAGCAACAGGAATGCCTTAGCATGGTGGTGGTGCAATGGGGCCTGAGACCTGAGAAGTGTGGCTTTCCCGAGTTAAGCATGGTCTCTGGGGGATGATGGGCCTTTGTATCCTCTCAGAAGATAAGCCAGCAATGGCAGCAAATGCCTGTGTCATGTCATTAGCCTGGGCTATAGTGAACAGCCTTTCATAAACAAACAAGTAAAAACTACTTTTTCCTAAGCATGTGACAGCTTTTTTTTAGGCATTACTATTTGAAAATAATTAGGATTACATATAGTTTACATATAGTTTTACTTTCTGTTACCAGAACCAATGGGATCCACATGGCATTTGGCTTTGTGCGTGTGTGTGTGTGTGTGTGTGTGTGTGTGTGTGTGTGCGTGTGTGTGTAATATTTTCTCTGGCCCAGGCTGGCCTCAAACTTGCTGTGTAGCTGAAGATGGCCTTGGATTCTGATCCATCTGCCTCCACTTCTGAGTGCTGGGGTAACAGGTGTGGACTATATCCACTTATGGTTTTTGTGTGCGTGTGGTACTGGGGATGCACTGTGGCTCTGTGCATACTGGGGGAGCCACGCCCCAGCTCCCACACTCTGCTTCTGCAGTGAGAGTCCTGTAGGAAGCTCTCTGCATCAGCTATGCTTTCACTCACATCTTTCTATGAATGAAGGTATTTTGCTATCAAGTTATACAGCCTGTAAAGTCGCATAAAGGACATGTGGCTGGCTTTTGTGGCTTTACAACAGAGAAAATGAGATTCGGCTCAGTTTGCTGAGTGATCCATTCCACTCCCACAGCAGAGTGCTGGAGAACAGGTGGCCAGCCCTGAGTTATTCCCAAAGCTCTGTCTGCACAAGAACAGAGCCCCTTCTAACACACACTCGCACTTGGCTGGTAAGGGATTTTTGGTAATAAAACTGAATGGCTATATTGAAATGATTGAAAAATTCTAAATTGGAATAATGTATGAACACAGATTTAAGTGACAAGGAGGGAAACTGAAGTGGGAAAGTCTGAAGCCACCGTCAAGCACGAAGCACATCTGAATTAGCAAAGGGAGCCATGCAATAGGCAACTAGGCTCACAAAGTGGCCAGGCTGACTCAAAACAACTTATGTATGCACTTCCCTGACTGTATGTAAAATCAAGAAACTAGATATTTCTCTAAAATTAGAGAACAGTTTATCTACTTCCTAACATAGCTGACGATTACTAAGCAGCTACTTAGATGTGGGAACAGTTAAGTACCCATTAAGCCCCTTGGCTACTGAAGACTTCACAATGGTTACTCACTCCTCCCTCAGGCACAGCTGGCTGCCCTGGAAGCCATGATTTGACTCATGCTTTACTCCTATCCAGGGGCAGTTATCTTTACAACTATGCTCTACACTAAAGGTAAAACCAGACACAGTTTAGCTTCCTTTCAAAATAACTGCTTTGGTTAAAAAATTAAAAAAAGGAGCCGGGTGGTGGTAGTGCACGCCTTTAATCCCAGCACTTGGGAGGGAGAGGTGGGTGGATTTCTGAGTTTGAGGCTGACCTGGTCTACAGAGTGAGTTCCAGGACAGCCAGGGCTATACAGAGAAACCCTGTCTCGAAAAGCCAAAAAAAATAAAAAAATAAATAAAATAAAATTTAAAAAGGTCAGAAGAACTGATCCCAGTGATACCAGAATTCAAAACAAAGGTGTTAGCTGGGTTTTGTTGCATGGCCATGCAAAGGCCATGCAACAAATCTAAAGGTTCCTATGGGATATGAACTAGGCAGAAACCCATTAATGGAATCTGTCTACTTTCACCTACAGGGAAAACAGGAAATCCTGAGTTTTAAAGCGCTGCCTAGTTGGAGAATAAAGGAGACGAATCAATACAGTAAGAGAAGTGCTACATCTGTGCTAATGTCACATGTATGTGCACACTTACACAGGAAACAGCCAGAGATAAGACTATGGCCAACCTACCTTGCCAATGACTTGTTATATAGAATACAGTTCCTTAAGCAGGGATCCAATTCATCAAAAAATGAAGGGTGGGAAAATTATTAACATTTTACCTGGCTAAAGTAGCTATACACACTAAAAAAAGGTCTAACAATAGGAAAATCAGACAACGGGAGCTGGGCAATCTAGAAAAGCATTTGTGGCTGTATTATTTTGCAAGCACATTAATTTTAAATGAAAGGGTGAGCAACATACAGTCAAATTATTCAGCCTCTTCAGGTACATGAAAATTTGGTTGCAATGGGGTCCTTAAAAAAGCAACGGGATCATCTTTTGAAAAACATTACTCAGGCTAGAGAGATGGCTCAGTGGGTAAGAGCACCGACAGCTCTTCCAGAGGTCCTGAGTTCAATTCCCAGATGGCTCACAACCATCTATAACGGGATCCAATGCTCTCTTCTGGTGTGTCTGAAGACAGCTACAGTGTACTCACATACATTAAATAAATAAATTAAAAAAAAAAAAGAAAAACATTACTCAATTTTTAATGTCACTATGCCAGTGACACATAATTTATTCTTTGTTGTCTACCAAACTTAGAACAATTAATTTGTGGCAATTAACTACTGCTCAGGTAAAACTACATCTTCCACGTTAAGAAAGACAGAGTCTAAGGGAGAGGGGGAAGGAAACAGGGTTTGTTTTTTGTTTTTGTTTTTGATTTTTTTTCAGAGGGATAACCAGGAGAGGAGATATCATTTGAAATGTAAATAAAGAAAATATCTAATAAAAAAAGAAAGACAGAGTCTAGTAGACCGTGCATCTCTTTAACTTCAGCACTCAAGAGGCAGGGGCAGGAAGAGCTCTGGAAGTTTGAGGCTAGTCAGGGCTACATAATGAGACCTTCTCTCACAATACACACACAAATAAACAAACAACAGAAAAGATCAAAGAAAGGCAGGCTCACAAAAGACAAATTCCTAATCTTTTATATCTAACAAACTTAGATTAAACAAAATTAGCACACTTTTTAGCTTTTCATTAGAAGCCCTTTCTCTATACTAGAAAGTGTATTTAGGTGAAAAAAATGAAGTGTTCAGATTATAGGAGAGAAAGACATGGTTTACAGTACTATTCACTAGACTAAGGTGTCTGTCAGTAATCATTATTTCTTAATTTGAAGTATGGCAACAAATGTCTCAACTCTCTAGTGTAATCAATAGTCTGAAATTTTGAGTTCTAATTTTGTATATATATACATCCCCAGAATACTTTGGTGATTTAAATACTCACTTACAGATTGGCTTATAGAGTGAAAATTCATTTTTGGAATCAGGAATTAAGGAAGGGCAGTCTTGGATTCTTAACCCTGGCACATGACAAACTCACAGAAGTCTGTACACTAACTATACCATGATTTCACCACCACAGTGCCTGGTACAGAGCAGTCACTACACGCTGCTGAATCTAGTTTTCTCATAAAATAGCTTTCATGAATGCATGTCTATTTTTATTTATTTTACTAGCATTTTATTTTATTTTACTAGTATTCTTTAAAAGACCAGCACAGCAGCTAAAGTTAAAACATGGATTTCTAAGCAGGGTGGAAAGTTTTAAATAATTTTAGCTGTTCTTAGTGGCTAGCATATCTGGGAGATGCACCAAGCAAGCATTGCAGAGGGTAAACAGGTCAACTCCAGAAAGAAGTCAACTGCTGAGACACAGGTTCATCATAGCTGGGGTATACTGTAACAAGAAAGACCTTAGGTTGATCTTCCCAGATTACAATTACTGACCGGTGGGAAGACTATGGGAAGGTCAAGGGCATGTTGCACAACATCTACTGGCTCAGCACAATTTACTACCTTCAATATTAAATATAAAATATAATATTAAAGACAATTACTTTGAATTTAAGTTTCAAGAGAACTTTACTTACTTGTTTCCACCTAAAAAGTAATTACTTTGGTGTCCTTGTCCGTACTCTAATTGTAGATCCTAGTGGCATAAAGTAAAATATTTAGCACAACAGTTTAGCAATCACTATACACTAATATATGTTATTATTTAAAAAAGAACATCGCCAAGCCCCAAATAAATCTGTATTGCTATATATTCTCAAAAGAAGACATGGTGGCATTTCCAACAATATAAGATATGGTATCTCGATTATTTGAATATTTTTTCTGGGAATTTTTCCAAATGACATCTAAAAGTTTTATTTATGGCTATTGCTATCTATTGTAATTAGTATTTGTAAAAATTAGCTTGTAGAAAGAAAAAAGCTCAAATAAAGCATTGTCAAGCTACAACAAAGCAAAACAAACAAAACAAACAGAATAATCAACAAAATCAATCTTGGTTTAACTTGTGGGTGGCATCTACAATGACCATATGTATATATACACATTCACATATTTCTATTGCTGCTCCATGCAAGTGATTAATTAATGTTTTAAAGACATAAAGCTGGGCACTATTGCAGAAGTGAGGTATGCACGTGAATAAGTATAAGCCCAAAAACTGCACTAAAGGAGGTTTTAGGAAGATTTTAAAGGTTAAAACAGTGACGTTTAAATGAATATTGAGAGTTCCTGGCCTACAAAAGCATTTTGACTGAATGGTGCTGGCTGGAGAGGGCTGAAAATTAAAATTCAGAAGAATGAGCAATATACAGACTCTACTCAAACACCTTCTTGAGAGACAATGTACTATCCACCAACCATGTAAGAACCAAGCTGCCTTTCCCCTCTTTTAAAGAAGCCACTGTACTCCAATGGCTGCTAAACAGATCTATTAAAACACAGCAGGAAGGGTTTCTGTTGACCAGGGAACATCAGACATGACTCTACAGAACTACCTCCCAAAGTCAGAGACAGCTCTAATGTTTCCAAAGTTATCACAGATCTTCTGTAGCATGAACATTGAATTTTAATCTGTTTACAAGTCTCTTAAAACAGCCAGGCCATGAACTACTTAGACATAGCAAAAAAGGCAAACCTGTAACAATGCCTGACACACAGACTGTGCTCTGAGTGATAATCACTTGTCCAAATGTCACCTATTTCATTTCCTGGAATCAAGCACTTCCCTCATGTACAGATATACAGAATCATAAACATTGCAAGTCTGGGATCTCTTAAGTCTAATATTGGGATACAATTCCATACAACACACTGTACTTTAAAATTAACTTCAAGACCTGTCCAAAAAATATCTGTGAAAATCAAAACACTAATTTAGATAAAGCTCAAACTTTGTCCCCTCCAATGTTTGGGTTCAGACATGCATATAGTAACTGTTCTTACCAGTGACAGCAAAGATAACACATCATAAGTAGAAAAGATTAGTTGACCGTCATAGTGGCGTCACATGGAATTCTAATGGAAAAGGACAGCTGTTCTCCTTAAATTATGACATATCCTAATAAGACTACATTACCAAGTCACAAGCCTGCAGCAATTGTATCACTTTGACTTTAAACTTTATGCTCTAGAATTCAGCCAACAGCGCTCTATGGGCACTTAGAAGTTTAAACTTGTCTTCAGGGACAGATAACTAAGTACTTGAACCAGAGAAGTGATGGCTTTAGTCAATACAACCTCATAAACTTTTACTAAACAACAGTTTCACAAGCATGTATGTATGCAGAGGGGATATGGCTTCTGTTGATGTGTAGGAATGTCCACTTAGCTGAGAGATGACAATCAAGAGCAAGTGACAGTAATAACCAGAAAATGAAAATCTATCAAGGCCAGGATTTAAAACAACTAAAGGGATATTGTAATAAAAAAATCAAGCATAGACTTATATACATTCAGGACAATGGAGTATGTAAGTTGTAGGAGTATAAAAATCACCAAGTCTGATGAACAAGGAAAGCTAAAACAGAAAGGCTAACATGGTGGCAAGGGAGAAATGATGCTTCAAGGTTGTCTTCTGACCGCCACCCTCAACACGGTATTCCCCTCCCCTTATATCATGCACTACAAAGTCATAATAAACTTGTTTAAAAAGTATTTAGAAGCCATTCTATATTAGAAAAATGCTATCAAGATTATGTTCAGAAAGCACCCAACACAACCAAGATGATGGCATCATCTGACTCTTTGATAAGTTAATCAGAATGCACTTGAACATGCCAGCATCAAAAAAATTAGCAGCACTAAACCATTAATAAATGATAATGCTTAATTACACCACAATGCTGAAGCAGGAATGATATACTGAAATCATACAGTAAGCTCAGAAAGATTCAACTTGGGGCTCAAACAATCCGAGAAAGCTACCCTAGTGTATAAGCAACTTTATGGTGAAACATTCTAATTTCAGAGGTTTCTTTCACTGAGGGGCAGGGGAGACTATTTCTAAGCGTAGGGTGACAATTCTAAGAAAATAGTAAGATCTAAGAAAGAACTAAGAGCTCACTGTGAACTACTGGAAAGGAAGGACATTACATACTCAAGAAGTATGCAGTTTCTTTATGTTAGGTCACTCTGGAAGACTGCCGTCTATACCAGATGAGAAAACAGCATGAAGTCAGCAGATTGGAGACCACTGGACACAGAGACAGACAGACAGACAGACAGACAGACAGACACACACACACACACACACACGAGAAAATGAGCAGGAAAAAATACTTTTCCTCATAATAAAAATGAGAAAATTATGGCATGAGTAAAAATGGTTAATAAAAATTCTTTTTAATATGGATGATTATGTGTGGAAATAAACTGGGAACGGATCCAAGAGAATACAAAATGAATTATTTTTAAAGTCAGAGAAGCAGCAGAGTTAGATGTGGTTTGATGAGTGATGACACTAACTGGCAGACTGAGGGGACAGATCTGAAGAACATGACTTTCATGCTGATCCTTAGAGACACTCCCTCAAGGTGGTACATACTCTTCAGTGGATTCGGTGAGTGGATTCTTCTTCTTTATGTCCTTCCCTAACAATTAACATGGGGTTTCAGCCAGGCGCAGTGGAACACACCTACAATCCGGACACCTGGGAGACTGAGGCAGGTTTACCTAGAGTTCCAGGCTAGCCTAACTCTATAGAGTTGATATAGAGTTATAGATAAAACAGAATGCTGGGCGGTGGTGGTGCACGCCTTTAATCCCAGCATTTGGGAGGCAGAGGAAGGTGGATTTCTGAGTTCGAGGCCAGCCTGGCCTACAGAATGAGTTCTAGGACAGACAGCCAGGGCTACATAGAGAAACCCTGTCTCAAAAACTCAAAAACCAAAAATAAAAAAAATAAAAAAATAAAACAGAACAAAACAATAAACAGACAAATCTAAAACAATCAAAAATAGCATTTTATTATTAACTTTCAATGTATTATAAAGTGAGTAAAGTTAGGCATGTAATTGAAAACAAACAGTGCCAGCTCTCCAGATCTGAAATAGAATCTTTTAATTAAAGACACTATTTTGCAGATCAGATAGAACCACTTTATGACTACAGATGAAATTCTTACTATTCAATTATTGCTTCAGTGAGTTTTAGTAAAGTCAGCAGTTTTCAAAACTCTGACTTAAAATGTAAAGACCTAAACCTTAAGTTTTATTCTTCTGTTATACAGTTTTGTTTCTTTAAAAATTAGTTTTGGATAGCAACAAAAATTCAGGGTATAGTATTCAAAACTCATTTACAAAACCATAAGATGAACTTCTGATAGTTAGAGATGGCTAATAACTTGGCTTGTTTAGGCAGTGAGGTGAATGTGACTATTTTGGGGCTTCCCAAACCCCAGGCTGTCATCTTGGTATCTGCTGTCCATTAAGACAAGAGCTAGACATTTTGGTCTCATATGTGTTTGGTGGCAAGTAATGTTTTTCATTTTTTGAGTCAAAGTCCAGGCTATCTCTGGAAGCTCTGTGTACCCAGGGATGACCTGGAACTCCTGACAATCCTTTTGCCTCCACCTTCCAACCTTCCAACTGCTGTGATCATAGGTGTGAGCCACAGCGTCTATGGAAGCTGAGGTGGATGGACAATTCACACTCACTAGGACAACTATTACCAAAACTGAAAAAAAAAAAAAAAAAAAGGAAAAAGACAAGCAAGTAAGTGGTGACAGTGTGGGGAGCCAAAGCCCTGTCCACAGGTGTACAGGTACATGGAGCATACTGTAGAGAATGCACAGCAGCTGCTGAAACATCTAAAGGCAGAACTGCCATGCATCCCAGAAATCCTACAGAAGAGCAGGGATTTAAATGTACATCTGCAGATCTGTGGTCCTCTCAATTATCCACAGTAGTAAAAAAGTAACAGCAACAAGTGCCCATCAATAGATGAATAAAACCGTAAAATGTGGCATTTACATAGACTATTTTTTTCAGTGTGAAAAAGAAAGTTCTGACACATGATGTCATGTGAGGGAACTCTAAAGAGACTGGAACACTGTGTTGAGTGATGTGAGCCAGTTGGGAGAGGACAAGGAGTTAAGATTCCATTTAAATCCATGATCCCTAAAATATTCACAGCACAGAGGTAAAGCGCACTGGTAGTCAGTGGGGCCAGGGACAGTAGTGGGAGCTACTGAGTTGATGGAGAAGTGTACTTTGTGAAGATAAAATGCTCTGGAGATGGGAGTAGTGACGACTATGCAGTGAACCTTTCAAATGTGAAGTTTTATATTTATGTTTTACCACAGTTTTAAAAAAACAAACAAACAAACTGTGGGTATGTATGTTGAAAGGAGGGAGAACCCTTTACAAAGCAAAGCTAGCAGAAGCACAAGCAACCAAGCTGAGCTGATGGTACTGAGGAGAGGCAGCGAGGCGCAAGACTGAGGCCGCTATCCCCAACGGTATGCTTAGCTAATGAACGACCATGACAACAGCTCAGCTTCTTTGCCTCTTGGATGTTGCATTTGTGAAACAAGAAAAATAACGTAGTAGTCTCATGTGCCAAGGTGACTGTGACATCAGTAGGGGATGTAATCATTGGGCCTCTGTTGATGAAAATACATTGTTGATGAAAATACCATACTTAGTGTTTAAAATAACACATGACATGTAAAATTATCAACTTAAATGCTAGGTTTTTTGTTACCACTAGAAATGTTCTTACAGCTGACTCATATTTAGAATCTAACAGTGTCTCTTCTGTCCTTCTTCCACAGCTAGAGGCTACAGGCCCCAATGCCCTTCTTTGTCATGTATCCTCCCCTGCATCATAGGATGCTCCTGACTCCAGGATAGGGATGGAGCTGGGGCCTCAGCACATCTACAGAAAGAAGGGAGGATGTGGGTAACTCAGTCAGGTTTTGGGACCCGTTCCACATGGTCAAGTATGTTTCTGATTCTAATGTCTGATATTTCTGCTCTTACTCTCACCTATTCTGCATGAGGGCATTAGTAAACAATAGAACTGGATTCAACTTCTGAGTCTGTGGCATGTTTACTTTGAACAGTCACCAAATGTCATTCTAATCTGCATACCTAATTCTGAAGAAAATACTGATCAGAAATCCCTTTTTTTGTTTGTTTGTTTGTTTTGAGACAGGGTTTCTCTGTGTAGCCCTGGCTGTCCTGGAACTCACTCTATAGACCAGGCTGGCTTCAAACTCAGAAATCCACCTGCCTCTGTCTCCCAAGTGCTGGGACTAAAGACGTGTGCCACCACTGCCTGGCTCTTTCCCTTGAATTTCTCTCACCTGGCCCTTCACTCCTCTCGCTTTAAGAAGGCTTTGTTTACCGTGCTTTCTTCATTCGAGTCACATTGTTCACCCACTTGGCTTTCTCACAGCCTCCTCTAATGCTGCTTCTATATAACAGCCAGTTTTTACATTCTTTATTACAGGCTCTCATTCTGAGGTTGAGGACGCCCCCGGATTCACTATGTAGTTCAGGTTGGCCTTGAACTCACAGTTACCTTTCTGTCTTAGCCTCCCAAGTGCTGAAATTATAGACATGAGCCACTGGACCCAGCTGCACTGGCTCCCTATCCCCCAGACACTAACTGTAGGCAAAACATGGAACTTCACAGCACCATCATTTCCTCTTTGAGGATTCAGCTCCATCTCTTTTAGCTAACTCTCATTTCTAGCAGTAGTGTTATCAGTGTCTTAATTTCAGATGTTTATCAAATACCTCTTCTAAGTGTGGTCTGTGACACTGACTCCCATGACACCCAGGCACAGCTATCTCCACAATGGATCTTGTGTGATACTAATACCAGCCTTAGTTCCTCTTAGAAGCTAATTAGACCACATTGGTCCAAGACAGCTTTGGGTTTCTTGACCTCCATGGTACCCACTGTGTCTGCTCCACTGGTCAGCAGTTGACAGTTGGCCACATTTTGGTAATAGAGCTTATGGTTTTTGCACAGCTAAGAATTTATATCTGTAAGTACTGATTTATCCAACGAGATAGAACTTCTCTCTGCAAAAGAATGTCTAAATCTTTTGTTTTATAAATGAAATGTGGATTTCAGTGCTTATATAAATATTTAGACTAACCAGAACTCGAAGAGATATCCTATCAAGTTGGAGAGGAAGAGAAAGAAAATCCCATTTGAGAGGCAGGACAGCAGAATCTGGGAACAAATGTTGGTGTAATGGGGTTCTGGCCAGTCATAGGGATAAAAAGAACTACCTAGTGTTTTAGAAAGCACTAGCTATTTAATGTTTTAATCTAGGTGAAAATTTCCTATGAATCAGGAAGGCACTCTTACTATGTGTAACTTCAGGGATGATGCATCCCTATGAGAAAAGTAGATATTATATAATGCTAACAAATTCAAAATTTCATCTTACTCCACCGTTAGTTAACTTAGGGATAAATTACTTATTCAAATTACATATGATGCATGCAATATATACAATATACACAAAATATATTAATATAAAACATAACATAATGCTATTATTATATAACATCAAGATATATATGAATGCATATATATATCAATGGTTTATCATTCATTGAAACAAGATATATCACTAAAATTGGACATTTTTACAAGGAAATGGTGTTTCTAAAAAAAAAAAACCTTTACATTTGTTAAGAAATTTAAATACTAATGTTTTTTTCATAAAAGAAAAAAATTGTTTTTTGCTGCAATTTTACATTTCAGTAGATTTGTCTTGTAATGGAAAAGGTTAATGTATCTTTTAATATATGGAAGCTTGCTAACTGACAAGCTTTAGTTTATAAAACAATAAAACTGGTCACAATGTCTGAGCTTTAGAGAGTTAAGACTACAACAGTGCTGACAAGAAAATCAGAAGATGAGAAATACCAGATTAGATCTTGCAGTGTAGTATATTTCTTCTGAACTGTCGAAAAAACCATCACTGTCGGGCTGTTTAGCAGAGACCAAGAAACCCCAGTTATTGACACTTAGACGGACAGCCACAAACACACAAGGAAAACTTTCACAAGGGAATTGGGTGCTGCTAACATAATTTTATTAAGGCAAATGCAAAATCAAATGATAGCAAGTGGCTTGCACACAAGCAACATCTCAACAACTGCTTGATAACACAGTTACTAAGTTAGGACAGATCCACTCAGCAGACTGCCTTAACAAAACACAATTAGCATTCAGAAACATTACAACTGCTTATAATTCCTAACCTTCTACTTCCTTCTACAGGAATGACAGGCTTTAATGTAAAAATATGATCATATTAAGATTTTAACATTCCCTTCCTTCAGGCTAGTACAATGAAATCATAAGACAAGCTGATACCTTCCTTTGTGCTAGTCAAGTGGTGAAAATATACATTTAAACTTCATAAGAAAGCTCCTATAGTATGTATTAACCATTATTTTCTTCTATTTATCAAATGGGAAAGGAAAACCCATCATACTAATAATTTGTGGCCTTGGCAAGGCAATTTTATTAAAATCATTTTTAAATCTCATCTTTATTTTTTATAAAGTATTAATGTCTCAAATATTTGCAAAGTACTCTGTCTCTAAGACTGGACCAGAGCACTGCGGTTAGACGGCAGCACATGGGAACCCTGCTAAAGCCTCATGAGCCTTGGCACATTGGCAAGTGTTCTATTATTCTCCATGCCTGCTCTGTCTGAGTGTTAGTACCCTACACTAGAGACACTACTGGGATGTTCAGAGACCATGGCACTTTTCCTACTAGATACAAAAGAAGCACCTCAAAACCAAACACAAATTAAAAAAAAAATGTAAAAAGCTACCATTTAAAACAGTTTATCAGAGAATGGTAAAACTTATGTCTTCAAATAATTTTAAAAATACTAATTTTCATCATAATGTAATAATTTTTTTTTAAAAAAAAAGAAAAAAATACTAATTTTCAGCAACACAGATTTATTTATTCAGTATTTAGAATTACCATTTTTTCTCCAAATATGAAAATATTAAGTCCTAGCTAGTCAGTACCAATGTATTACAAAGGCAAATTTAAGATCTATGCTCAGAGGCTAACATTCCAAGACCAGGGCACTTACAAGTTCATGATGTGGCTCTGTCTCCTTCCTTAAGGGCGGATCAAACTTTACCTGGCCAACTGAGAAGAAAAAGAAGTTATGTCAAGATATGGGATATTTCCTTCCTTGTATTTTTGAGACAGGGTCTTATTATTTTAGCATAGGTTAGCCTCGAACACAGGAACTTCTTGTAAATATTAACTGGTGTGATATTTTAATATATGCATGCAGTGCTGAGGGTTGAGCCAGGGCCTTGATCATCATGGGCAATTGTTCTACATTGAGTTGTATCCTTTGCTTATTAGGTATTTTCTACTAGGACATAACTTGGTCATGTGCTGTGGTCCAGCATAAGAGAGTGTTGAATTGGTATCTGGCCATAGAGACATCAGCTGGTGTAGGTGTGTGAATCACATGCAAGATGGCCCTAGTAATTCCTGTGTAGTCCTCTTATACCAGATCAGAGTTTGTGGAGATGACCAAGCAAACATGGCAGACCTAATGGCTGACCTTCATGGTAAAGACCTTCAGTCTTTCTGTTGGATCATCTAGTTTGGAGGAAACTCCTTTGTGAGCTGCCCTAAGGTGAGGGCCTTTAGCTAGCAGTAATGTAAGCGAGTATGTAAGCAACCATCTAGCCTATTAGCCAAGCCTTCCATGGTTCCTGGTAACATCCTGACAGCTCTGTCACCAGAGGCCCTGAGCCTGAAACACTCTGCCACACTGTGTGATTTGAAGAAGACTGACTGCCAATACTTAGTCACCAGGAGTGAAACTATTGAATTACAAGGATTAGGAGGTGTGGCGTAGATGTTGGAGTAGGTGTGTCCTTGTTGGAGCCCCATCAAACAGCAAAACTTGGAAGCGTCAGCCCCACTGTTCTAGCTTTACAGTCAGGGATATGAGAAAGGGGTGTGGTATCTCCAGCTGTGGCTAAGGATGCCCTTGAGGCCAAGTGTGTATAGGGTGCCCATGCATGCATGCCCAGAGAGGCCTTTTGCGAAGCTGTGAAGATGAACTCTGGATTGTGTCTGAGATGCCAGAATCTTGGGATGTCTAAGGAAAGCTAAAGACTGGGCATGGAGCCAGCTCAAGAGAGAAAGTGTGTTAGTCAACAAGCTGAAGGAAGTTGGCAATGTGAAGGGTGCATGTCTGCCCCCTGGCTTCAGTCTTGCTTTGGTCCAGTATTTCCTCACTGTGAGCCTTTCTCTCCTTCTGAATGGTAAGGTGCAGCCTGTGCACTTTATGTTGGAAGTATGTAATTTGCTTTTTGATTTTGACTAATTTTAAGAGATTCCCTTGAGTCTCAGAAGAGACTTTGGAATGTAGTGGTTTGAATAAGAATGGCCCCCTTAGGCTTCTATTATTTGAATTCTTAGTCACAAGTGAGTGGAACTGTTTGAAAAAATTAGGAAGAGGCATGTGGCCTTGATGGAGTAGGTGTGGACTCACTGGAAGAAGTGTGTCACTGGGAATGGCTTTCAGGTTTCCAAAGTCCATGCAAGGCTCAGGCCAGGATGTAGATCTAGTGACTGCTCCAGCATCATGTCACCACTATGTTCCCCACCACTATCATAAAGAACTGACTCTCTGTAAATGTGGGGTTTGAATACAAATGGCCCCCATAGGCTCCTATATTTGAACGTTTAGTCATTAGGGAATGGGACTATTTGAGAGGGATTAGGAGGTATAGCCTTGTAGGAAGAAGTGTGTCACTGGGGATGGGCTTTGAAAGCCCATCCCAGGCCCAGTCTCACTCTTCCTATAGAACAGGAGGTAGATCTCAGCTACTGCTCCAGCGCCATGCATGCTGCCAATGCTTCCTGCCCCAAGGATAATGGCTGAGCCTCTGAAACTGTAAGCAAGCCCCCAATGAAATGCTTTCTTTTATAAAAGTTGCCTTGGTCATGATGTTTCTTCATAGCAATAGAACAGTGACTGAGACAGTAAGAAAGTCCCCAAGTACATACTTTCTTTTCTAAGATTTACTATGGTCATGGTGCCACTTCACAGTAATAGAAGACCAGTGACTAAGACAAATGCTGTTCAAGACTTCTGACCTTCAAGATCTCTGTGAGACAATGTATGCTTTACAGTCAAGTGAACTGTATAGTATAGAACCTTTATTCTTGATGCTCTAATGCACACAATGGTTTACCACCTTTACATTAGATCTCTGCTTTTATGGTCAGGGTAAAGTACTGAAGACCACTGAGATGAAATTAGTCGTAAGTGTAAAGATTTGGGCAGGAGAATTAATTCCATCATGAGTTACATAGAGGGCTCAAGAACAACCTGGGCTAACAGCAAGACCTTGTCTGAGAAAAAGAAAAAGAAAAAAGATAACACAGTTAGCTAAGAAATCGAAGAAGATCTCAGAAAATGGAGAGATCTTCCATGCTCATGGACTGGCATTATTAACATACTAAAAATGGCCATCCTACCAAAGGCAATTTATAGATTCAATGCAGTCCCCATCAACATTACAACTCAATTCTTCAAAGACATGGAAAGAACAATTCTCAAATTCATCTGGAAAGGCAAAAACCCCAGAATAGCGAAAACAACTCTTAACAATAAAAGAACAGCTGGGGGAATCACCATTCCTGACCTTAAGCTTTACTACAGAGCTTAATGATAATAAACTGCATGGTATTAGTACAGAGACAGATATGTTGATCAATGGAATAGAATTGAAGACTCAGAAATAAAACCTCACAATTATGGTCATTTGATCTTTGACAAAGATGCCAAAAACATACAATGGAAAAAAGAAAGCATCTTTAATAAATGGTGCTGGTCTAACTGGCTGTCTGTATGTAGAAGAATGAAAATAGACCCGAAATTTGTCACCTTGCACAAAGCTCAAGTCAGAGTGGATCAAGGACCTCAACATAAAACCAGATACACTGAATCTAATAGAAGAGAAAGTGGGAAAGAGCCTTGAACTCATTGGAACAGGAAGAAATTTCCTAAACAGAACTCCAATGGCTCATACTCTAAGCTCAAGAATTGATAAATGGGACCTCTTGAAACTGGAAAGCTTCTGTAAGGCAAAGGACATAGTCAATAAGACAAATTGGCAACCTACAGATTAGGAAAAAATCTTCACTAACCCCACATCCAACAGAGGGCTAATATCCAAAATATATAAAGAACTCAAGAAGCTAACCTCCAAAAAAACCAAACAACCCAATCAAAAGATCAACTGAGGAATCTTGAATGGCTGAGAAGCACCTAAAGAAATGTTCAAAGACCTTAGTGATCAGAGAAATACAAATCAAAACGACCCTGAGATTCCACCTTACACCAATTAGAATGACTAAGATCAAAACCTCAGGTGACAACACATGTTAGAGAGGATGTGGAGAAAGAG
The DNA here is from genome assembly GCF_008632895.1 of Mastomys coucha. NCBI lineage: Eukaryota > Metazoa > Chordata > Mammalia > Rodentia > Muridae > Mastomys > Mastomys coucha. Next base: position 13,748,706 of record NW_022196912.1, on the reverse strand, counting down.
GAATATTCCTCCATTGCTGGTGGGATTGCAAACTGGTACAACCACTCTGGAAATCAACCTGAAGGTTCCTCAGGAAATTGGAAATAGATCTACCTGAAGACCCAGCTATACCACTCTTGGGAATAAACCCAAAAGATGCCCATCATGCCACAAGAATATGCCATAGTGTTACACAAGTAAGCGGCCTTATTTGTGATAGCCAGAAGCTGGAAACAACCTAGATGTTCCACAACAGAAGAATGGATACAGAAAATGTGGTTCATTTACACAATGAAATACTACTCAGCTATTAAGAATGAGAACATCCTGAGTTTTGCAGGCAAATGGATGGAACTAGAAAATATCCTGTGCAAGGTAACTCAGACCCAAAAGGACATGCATGGTATATACTCACTAATAAGTGGATGTTAGCCAAAAAACAAACCAAACCAAACCAAAAACAAAAACAAAAACACCATACAGAATACTCAAAAGGTCAACAAGCTCAAGTGCCCAAGTGAGGACACCTCAGTCCCACTTGGAAGAGAAAAGAAAGCAATCACAAGTAGGGAGGGAGGGAGGGACCTTGGAGGGAAAGTGGATTGGTGGTGGGGGGGGGAAGAAGAGGGGAACCTGATCTGGTATTGGATGAGGGAAAAGGACTGAAGCTCTGAGGGCCAACAGAAAGAATGTAAGCAGGCAACCTCAGGAAATAGGAGGTTGGGAGACCCTCCAGAATGTAGCAGAGACCTGGAAGGTAAGAGACTCCCAGGACTCAAAGGGAGGGACCTTAGATGAAACACCTGACAGTAGGGAGAGGGAACTTATAGAGGCACCTCCAGCAGGAAGACAGGGCATCAAGTGAGGAGGGAGGGATGGGGTTGCCATCTCACAGTCACATCTCTGACCCAGAATTGTTCCTGTCTGAAAGAATTACAGGGATGGAAATGGAGAGAAGCCTGAGGAAAAGAAGGTCCACCAACAGGCCCAAAATGGGATCCAACTCAAGAGGAGGTCCCAAAGGCCTCACACTATTACTGAGGCTATGGAGCGCTCACAAAAAGGCACCTAACATGACTGAATTCAGGAAGACCCAATAAGCAGCTGAAAGAGTCAGATGCAGATATTTGCACCCAACCAATGGACAGAAGCAGCTGACCCATCTTGTTCAATTAGGGAAGGCTGAAAGAAGCTGAGAAGGGCGATCCTGTAAGAGGACCAGTAATCTCAATTGATCTGGACCCCTGAGATCTTTCAAACACTGGACCACCAAACAGACAGCATATACTTGGTCTGTGGCTGATAATGAGGTTCCCCAACACACATACAATAGAGGACTTCTGGGTCTGTGTTCATTCAGAGATGATGCACCTAACCCTCAAGAGACTGGAGGCCTCAGGGAGTTTAGAGGTCGAGTGGGGGCATCCATGAAGAGACTGAGTGGGGTGGGGAGGAGGTGTGGGATATGGAGCAACTAGTTGGAGGGTGGATAGGAGGGTGGGAAATGGAATATAGAGTGTAAAAAATAAATTAAAAATAAAATAAAATAGCCGGGCAGTGGTGGCGCATGCCTTTAATCCCAGCACTTGGGAGGGAGAGGCAGGTGGATTTCTGAGTTGGAGGCCAGCCTGGTCTACAAAGTGAGTTAAAGAACAGCCAAGGCTACACAGAGAAACCCTGTCTCAAAAAAAAAAAAATAAATAAATTAAATTAAATTAAATTAAATTAAATTAAAAAAAAAAAAAAACAAAAAACAAAAATGTTGGCCCAAACCAGGTATTATTGTCAACTAAAGTGAGGGAAAGAACTGGTCTTATAACTTAATTACTTTAATAAAAAATTTATAATTTTAACTTTACATATAAAGTGTAAATAATTGGGCAGTCATTAAGAGCATGGGGTCCTCTTCCAGTGGACCTGGGGTTGGTTCCTAGCACCCAAATGGCAGCTAATGACCATCTGTTAATGACAGTTCCAGTTCTGATGCCCTCTTCTGGCCTCCATGGGCACTACTGCAGGATTTTCCCAGTTCAATTACATTAGTGCAGAGGAGGTCTGTGATTGGACAGGGAAAAGGGAGGCGGGGTTGCAGAGAGACAGAGTGTATCTCAGAGGAGTGGGAAAGAAGATGGCTGCGGATATTAACCCTTGTGGCGATTACCAGCCACAAGTAGCTATGATTTCACAAGGTTAATAATATTGGAATAAAGCTTTTATCATATTCACTTGGCTCTGAAATTATTGTATTGGCATCTTGTAAATTGTGATTTTTATTGATGCATAAATCTGATTGGTTAACTAAAAGCTTAAAGAGTTTTAATTCTACCAGGTACTTAGGTGTTGAGATGGATGACTGTGGGATGTGTGAGGTGTTGCATGGTAGTGAGAAGAACTGAGGGGGGGTGCCAGAGAGATAGCCCAGCGGGAGCCCTGTGGCCCTGTGGGGCAGAGAGTTGGGGGGCGAGAAACCACGCAGGTGAGATCATCTGGCAGGAGCCCTGTGGCCTGTCAGTTGCCAGCACTAGTGCAGGAACATGCTGGTTCCTTTTTAATATTTCCCACTTTATGGCTCACATGCATTCAGGAAAATACCCATACATAGAAAACAAAAATAAATCTTTTTGACTTTTTAGTATCAATTAAACCAAGAGGTTTGAATCTTTGACAATAGAAGGCATGGGTTTTAAAGTCTGAGAAATAGTTCTCTATACCCTAGCTATGTGTGAAGAGAGTATATGAGTACAAGTGTGCACGGATGGTTGTTAATGGATCAGATGCCAAATGATGCTCTGGGGAAACAGACTGCTCAAGAATGGACCCTTTATTACTGCTCATACACAATCTTACATCAAAGATTACAAATAACTTCAGCAAAGTATTAACAATATTATTCAGCATCCCTCCCTGGCCTTGCACTCTGTGGAGGGGAATATATTCCCAGGAGGAGCAAAGTCTCCATAGAGACTCATTCTTCACACCCACCACTGAAGTTACTCTTCTGTTATGACGTTGAGACATGCCTCTGCCAGTGTCTTGCAGCTACTGTTTAAATGACTGATGATCATCCTGGTAGACAACACTGCACTCTTTAATGCCAGGCCTCTGCTTAGAACCTTCTACCAGGCTGCATCTGTTTTTCTCTACCACTTCCTTGTACTTACACAAGCCATTCTCTGTAAGTTTCCTTCTTACTATCCAGGGGAAATGTTCTGAGTTTCTCTGAGACAGCTGACCCTTCTAAAAGACACTACAGGTCAATGCCAGTCCTATAATGTGGGGCTATGAAGAGTCTGGGAAGGTGATATAAGCCTTTGCTTATCACATTTAGCTGAAGGCAGTGGGGGCTTCCTAAAACCAAAGGCAACACACAGCCTTTCTATACCTGTTGTCTGAACACCATTTATTTAAGAACTGGTCATATGAAGAAAAACCAGGCAGCTGGAAACAATGTTATGAAGAAATGTACCTAGGCATTGTTCCAATGCCTGTCTTTATAAGTAACATCATGGAGCACTCTTCTAAACAGCAAACTCCATACATAATCATAAACACTGCACACAATTTTGTCAACTTGAACAAGCTAGAGTCATCTGGAGGGAGGGAACCTTAATTAAGAAAATGCCCCCACCAGACTGGCCTGTGGACAAGCATGTGGAGATTTTCTGGATTGATGATTTATGAGGGGGCCCAGTTCACTGTGAGTGGTACCACCCTGAGAGAGTGGTCCTGGGTTCCTAAAAAAGCAGGCTGAGCAAGCCATGAGGAGCAAACCTGTAGGCAGCACTCCTCCATGGCCTCTGTACCAGCTCTTGGCCTACCTTGAGGTCCTGTCAAGTGCCTTCCCTAAATGATGGCCTACAAACTGTAAGATGAAATAAAAATAAACCCTTTCCTCTCCAAGTTGCTTTTTGTTTTATCACAGCAATAGAAACCTCAAGTAAGACACACCTGAAACACCCAAGTCAAGGTATTTTATCACAACAATAGAAGCTCCCAGTAAGATATACCAGAAACACTCAAGTCATGGTATTTTATCATAACAATAGAAACCCCAAGTAAGATACACCTGAAACACTCTGAAAACAGTAAGTCAGACTTGAAAGCGGAGGCTTCTATCCTGTGTTCCCTCAACATGTGAAGAATATGATAATTTTATCTGTCCCTACTCAAAAAGAGTACACCTAGGAGCCTCAAAGGCTAGGCTACAGGTATTTAGTTTCCTGCAGCACATATATATATAGAGAGGTTGAGGGGCAAAAGTTGATGCAAAAGAGCAAAGAAGTGATCAAGAGATCAATGGGTGGACTCCAGGGCCAATCTAAGACCAGCCTTCAAGCAGGCTCTGGATGGGTGAAGCCTGAGAAACTACTTTTAAGTCCCAGGTAATTCACAGTTGGTTTGTAGACTCTTCTCTTCAGTTCACACATAGAGTGGCCCTTAGCACAAGCACATGCACACACAGGGAGTGTGTCCATCCCTACCTACTGAACCACAGGCTGCAGTTAGCAGGGTCTGTAGGCGGCTTACAGGAATTCAGCAGCGAAGGTGCATTCCCATGACATCTCTCTTCCCTAGTCTGATGCCTTTTCCTTCCAAGTGTAACATATATAATTCTTGTTACCCAAAGCTCCAGAGGAATAAAGCAATTAAAATTCATATAGTCCTCATTAAATACACATATATACATATAACTGTATTTACAAAAAAAATACCTTAAAAAATTAAAAAGATAACAATTCTAACTGAACTATAGTTTAAAATCTCATTTTGGTCACTGACTTATGGATGGTAGAGTCTGTACTCACAGTTTATCTCTGAGCGAGTCTTTTCTTCTCTCACATTCCTACTCGTTGAAGGAATTCTATGTGGCACAGCAACAAGAGGCTTAAAAAAAAACAAAATTAATGATATGTAACACTTGATAATCAAGTCACAGTTTTATCACAAAATTATGCAAGGATAAACGAAAAGTTTTACCAAAATGAAAATTAAAGCAAAGTTTCATTTAAAAAGTTAATCACAGTACCAGTTTACTATGAAGGTAAAATAAGAACACTCTTAGCCGGGCGGTGGTGACACACGCCTTTAATTCCGGCACTTGGGAGGCAGAGGCAGGCAGATTTCTGAGTTCAAGGCCAGCCTGGTCTACAGAGTGAGTTCCAGGACAGCCAGGGCTACATAGAAAAACCCTGTCTTTAAAAAAAAAAAAAAAAAAAAAAAAAAAAAAAAAAGAATGAACAAGTTATACCCAGGCAGAGAAGCCAGAAGCAGTGGGGGACACCTATAGTCCCAGCTAGTCTGGGGGTGGGGGCTGAGGCAGAAGGACTGACTCCAGGTGATGAAGGCCAGCCCAGGTAGTATAATGAGACTTCCTTCAAATGAAGAAAATGAATGAAAAGAAAAGAAAAGCATTACGAAGAGAAAGAAGAGACAGCAATGTGAAGATCTGTACAGCACTTCATAATAATGGAGCCCTAGGCATCTTTTATTTATGTGTGTACATGCACGCACTTGTGTGGAGGTCAGAGGACAACCTAGCAGAGTTGGTTCTCTCTTTCCACCATGCAGGTTCCAGGGGTGGAACTCAGGCTGTCAGCTGGGTGGCAAGTGAGTACCCACTGAGCCACCTAGCTGGGCCCCAGGTGCATTTTCCAGCTTATTCTTTGACTTACAGAATTTTGAAATGACATTAAGTCCACTTGCAGATGACAGGAGATCACGGCATGTTTCAGTTTTGTCACAATATGAACTGGACTGAGTCAAGTAAGACTGTTCACAACTCATATTTCTGTCAACGCTAGCATCTGTTTCTCAGAACCATCCCTCCCCCACGTTCATTAAAAGCATGTTCTTCATTCCATCTTAGTCTCTTTGGACTTTAGATATGCCATTATCATTTCCACTAGCAAAAGATAAGTCAATAAAAACAGTGTGATTTTAAAGGGGTTGTTCATAGACGCTGCTTTTGGAAGCTTACTCTGTATACCTCAGGGTAAGAGCTGCCGAGGGCTCAAAGTAGCAAAAGAATAAAACTTATGACTCAATGAAACCCTTTAGGAATGAAATCTCTAGCACATCAGGAACTAGATTCCCAGAAATTACTTGATTAGTTGAAGAGAGACAGTCCAGAGGCCATATTATTCCCAGCATGAAGAACAGAGGTGGACCAGAGCCTCTATGGCGTTCTCCACACACATGTACTGACTGACGGTTGTACAAGAGAGCTTCCCCCACAATAATGCACACAGAAAAAGACTGCTGAGAGAAAGGACTGTCGTGACACAGATCCTGAAGTTAAAGCAGAGGGGAGCACACTGAGCACAGTCTATTCTAAAGCCAATGAGGAAGAGACAGAACAGCAGCACAGAATTCTAAATCTAAGGCCGGCCAGCTTCTGCAGGGACAAAGGCCACAGGCCTTTATTCTCAAAAAAGGAGCAAAATTTAAACTTGACCTTTCAAGCATGATTGTTCTCAATAAATGTGTCTCTGAGGTCTCTAATAGACTGTTTCTGGTTTATTTAATAGAAAGTTGGCTGCTCTTTTTTCTTACTCCTCAGACAGATTAGGAAATATATCTCATTCCTAGTAGCTTCCCAATAATGTTCACTGGGCTGAATATAAATTAACATTCAAAACTGAATAGTTCCATAATCCAATAGCTGCAATCAGCTTTCTCTGTGGTGGAGGGGAAACCCCTGATTAAAGAAAATCTGCTGCATGAAGTAATGCTAAAAGCATTATGACAATTTGTTTGTCAGTAGACACATTTTCTTCCTTTGATTCATTTTTCTTAAAGGACTGTTCTTTCCTTTTGTTAGAATTATCCCTAAGAAAAGACATCATAGGGATACGCTCATCGACTTACAGAAATCATGGGGGTTCTTACAAACTTAGGGATTCATGAGACCATGTTTAAAATCCTCAGCAGCTCCATCCTACACTTGAAGAAGATGTAGCATCCATCTTAGGTAATAACAGTGCCTAACCAGTTTCCCATATGGGAAAGGCCCCCCTTGCGGCTCTTAGAAGACAGCTCTTAGAAGAAAATGTAATTCATTAACACTAAGCTCATGTCCTTATTAGACTCAGTAAGGTAAACTAAATAGGATCCAAGTCAGGGCTGGTGACACAGCCTTGTCATCCCACTTGTTCAGGAGGCCAAAGCAGAAGGACTGCAGGCATGCGGCTTGTCTGGGTAAGAGTGAGATCAAGGCCAGCCTGGAATATACATGGAGACTTGTCTCAATTAAAAAGTTTTATGAACTGCTGCAGAAAACACCTATATCAAGAAGTGAAATGCCACACATCCCCTTTGCTGCTACACAGAGCATTTAGAACACTCCTTCTGCATAGCGTCTGTGTTTAATGTATTAGTTGTTTTCTTGGATACAGTTCAAAAAAGACATGTTGAGTTTCAAGAAGGCTGAGTTCAGACAATGATAACAGAATTTACTGCACTGCAATAAGCAATGGTGCTTGCCCTGCAGTGTTGATATGCATGAATTTCCAGAGACCATGCTGCTAATGACATTGGTTTCTTACAACGTGGCTCAGATTTTGGTTCCTACAGTATGCAGTTACAAAAGAACAAACCTCATCCCTAGCTTTCAGCTCATCAACTGCTGTGCAAACCACAGGATCCCAACATGACTGCGACTAGAAAGGAGATGCAGAAAGGACCATGGCATAAAAGCATTCTTGCTCTGTGTCATGAAGTCACAGGACAGGGTGAGACTGGGTAACTACTGGTCAGCGGACTGCTGCGTGGTGAGTGGTACATATTATTTTTCAAAATAAAAATAAAATACACAAATACTAGCCTTAATTTCTATTATATCTTAAATACTATATAATATTATCTACTTCCCTATATGTATATAATTGATATGAGTTTTTAATGTTTTGAAAAAATTTAAAATCTCATGGAAAACAATTATTCTCATTGATTATGAAGACTGGGATTTCAGCAAACATTGTCTAGGGTCTCACTGTACACTGTAGGCTGTCCTTGAACTTACAATCTTCCTGATTTAGCCCCCCAAGTGCTGGGATTACAAGCATGCACCCCACTCCTGGCCTAGAGGTCACTTTTACAGCCTCTGTACCTCTGTAGGACCACCTGTGTGCTAATTAAATTTATAAAGCCAAGTTCCCTAAAGTTATACAAAATAACAAACTTTCCTACTTCCAAACTCCCCTTTCAAAACATTAAAAAGAGAGAGTCTACTATTAGTGTATAAATATGGTGACCTAGAACAACAGTGAATTGACAAAGGGTTGTCCCCGAGGACAATCTAACATCTACATTCCTTCCGTGGCCTTTGAGGTCTGCACCATTTTGAGTGTCTGGCAGTCAGACTGAAGGCAGTAAGAGAATTTGACTGTGCCACATATACTGAGTTGGGCTCAGGCATACGGCTATCTTAAGCTAACAGAGATGGGTTTCCAATAATACCAGTGTTCCTGTCTTGTTAGAGTAATTTATACCCTCATACATGCTGGCTTGTTTTTATTTCCACAGTGGAAAATCGTGGTTTTAGTTGCTAACACATCACATCTACCTTAGCCAACTCCCAATATATTATGAAGCCTGGTACAAGGATTCCTCCAAGAAGACTAGGGAGTGCATTGCTTCTCATTTGATGACTGAGCAGCCTACATGACCACTCTGAAGTAACTAGTGACCTTACATGGATTAAATGAGCTTGCCTTTGCCTTCTTCCACAAATGTCATCAAGTGACCAATATGAAAAATCTAGCAAGTGACTTCCCAGGACGAAGAACTGGT
>NW_022196912.1:13735130-13739927 GCF_008632895.1 Mastomys coucha | reverse complement strand
CACACAGTTAGTGAAAACAATTCCTACCTCTGGGTCATCATCATCAAAATCGTGGTATGTGGAATGGTCTGGATTATTCACTTTGTCCAGCAACTCTATTGCCAAAGATCTTGTCAAAGGCTGTGTGACAAAGGGATGCTATAAAACACACAAAACACTTTAGACATTTGTTAAACATCTTACCTTGTGAAAGAAGATGAATGTTTCAGGGTAAAACAATACCTGTAGCAGCTTTTCTGCAGTGGGTCTTTTTTTTGGATTTTTGGTAAGAGCCATCTTCACAAAATGATGGAAACTATTTGACCTAAGAAAGGATGAAATCAGGCTCTGTATTCTATTCCCTTTTTACTCATATTGCTATGAAAGTCAAAACACAATGATACTTACCACTTCAACTTATCTTTTAGTTTAGGAGGCTGGAAATTGCTTTTTGTCATTAGAAACAACGCCCTGAAAAACACATACAACACTTTGCACACAGTTAACACTTCACATTCTCAGAATAAGAACACATTCCTATCGACTCCCCACAAGGCTAGAGTCTATCCATGACACAGTGAATAAGCATCAATCAGCACTGGGCTTAGTGTAGGCACACTGACCTCATTGGGTGCAGGTCAAACATGGGTGGCTGGAGCTCAGCCAGCTCGATGGCAGTGATGCCCACCGCCCAGAGGTCACACAGCTGATTGTACCCTCCTTTTCTCTCAACAGCTGCGACTTCTGGGGCCATCCTGCAGGAAATAAGCCAAGACACACAAACCTCATGTTTAGTGTGCTTCCCTGTACTCTCTTTACCAGAGGCACACAGACTCACTAACAGCTAAATTAAATTCTGTTTAGACCTTTGATGTCTGAAAATAGATATACCATATTTAAAAGACCCACTTTACCCAAATTCTTAATGTCTCCTGGAAGACATTCCCAGCCTCCCCAGTGACTGCTACACTACAAAGTTTATGAAAATATAGCAGTATGATAGTAATCTGCCCTAGATTTGTTCTCATCTGGAACACTTTTCCCCAAAATTCTATAAAGAAAAGAATCTTTGTAACCAATGGTCGTAACTGTTTCACACGATACCTACAGCACCACCCTGCAGCCTAGCCATCGTTCTCAATCCACCATTTCTTAGGGCACCAAGAATTTTCACATTTAGTATTTAGTTTATATTCACTATAAACTTCTGAACAGTTTTAAAAAGTTTATATTACAATAATGGAAAAGTTATCAAAACATGCAACTCTTTTTCAAAATATTTTGTTCAGAGAGAAATTACAAATTTGGTAACTTTTTAATTCCTTTTAACTTTGCCGCTGTTTTAGCCTAATTATACCTTGACTTGTTTAAATGATTAATTTTCAAGTAGACAAACTTTGAAATCCAAAACCAGTTTTGGAAACAACTGAGAAAAACATGGAACTCTTCCAGTTCAAAAGAGCAAGAGTGGCACCTTACACACAACAGTGGGCACCTTACACGCGCATGTTTGTTTCCAGCATGATTGCAGGAGAGTCCAGGTCAGTTACAATAAAACTAAAAAACCAGGCAACTTTCAAAACACTTGGTCTTAAAAGCAATTTGATCTCAAAATCTCCTTCCTAGAAATTCAAATCATGGCAAGAACAGTAAATGTAAAGAGTGCTGGTCTCAATCACTGACAGCTAGAGCATGGCCTCAGGAGAGGGAACCCTGCGGGGCCCACTCAGTCCCTGAGCTCAGAGAGCACCTGCCCTTCCAGAGCCCAGCATGCCAGTGAGCTTCTTCTCCTCCCACTTAAGTCCCGTGTGCCTGCTCACCTATGAGCCATGTTTCGGGTGTGCTGACTACTTCATACACAATGAATCTGATGGACACTCATTACAAAGGAAAAAGATTAAGCTAAGACCAAAATGAAAGCGAATGTTTTAGAAAACTTGTTGAAGACAAGTTTATAAAGATAACCAAAAAGCTTTCAACTAAGGTAACAGCACAAGAATCCCAAAGTACTCTGATGGTTCCACAAGCCGTGACTCCACATGCAGGACATTTGAAGAAGGGGCAGCAGAGCCACAGGAGTCACCAGAGTAAGGTGGGTAACAGGAACTGTTTCTTGATGGTGGAGGCCTGTTTTATCTTGATGTTCATCCATCATAGAACTGTAAACTGAGTAAGAGTGATCCACACAAAGGGAGGGAAGGCCTTGCTCCTCCACCAAAGGCTGCTGAATAGGGCCAGCTCCACCACCACAAATGAGATGCCCAGGGCATTGACTACTAACTCTCAGTTTCCCTGCTTTAGCAGGCTTTCCTGCCTAAGTCCTAATCACGTTGCAAGAGAGATTCTATATTCTTAGAAAAAGGTGGGAAAGGCATGGTGCTAGACAGAGACAGAGAGCAGGACTGTTGCCCAACCTCACCTAATCACAGCTCCACAAACTCCGAGGTATTTCCTATTTTACAGTGGAGGGAAAGATCAGGCCTCATCAGCAAACAGTAACAAAGCATGTGTACAGAATCAGGTACAACTCCTGAGACGTGTGTGTGTGTGTGTGTGTGTGTGTGTGTGTGTGTATGTATGTTTTTCTAGATGCTTAAAGACAAACTGGACAGAAAATACTTGGAAAGAGTAATGGATTGTTTTCAAATCCTTGCTCTTCTCTAAGAGCAAACCAGAAGTGAAAAGCAGAATAAGGAGAAACATAAACACATACCCTTTGGGGTCCTGGGAGTATACCTTACCTAGAGACCCAGAGACTAAAAGGGAGTATGAAATCATACAGCAAGATGAAGGAACCCACAGAGGCAGATGGTGAAGAACTCACAGCTGATTAGCCTCAGAGACTGTACCCACATGCTGTGGAGTTACAAGCTAACAAGACCAGGTTGAGGCTGGCTGAGGCTAGGAATAGCATTGAAGTGTCAATACTTAATCCCAGACTCCTGCTAAGTCTCTGAGCCCCAGAAATCAGTCCTTCCTTATATGTACAGCACAAATAGGAACATGACAGGATCACTCAGGAACTGCGCAGGTCTGTGAACAGAACACTGCCTATCCACTTTGGGAACATTAACCACCAGGCCCATACCTTGTCTTTACTGCACACCGTGATGTGAGTTTGCTTTGCTTTCATATTCTGAGACAGGTTCAGTTTGCTCCAGGCTGTCCTCACCCTCTCTGGCTCCAATGAGTCTCCTTCCTTAGTCTCCCCCAAACTGGGACTGTGGGGATATACACCATACCCAGTTCTAGAACCAACTTGTAGCATCTTGTTCTTTAGTATGAACTAACATACAATGATTTTTAACCTTTTGAGGGAGGCCTCCATTATCCAAGTATGAACCTAAAATGCTGAGAAATTCCCACAGAGACATGAAGGTGTTTGACTCTCTCAACTCTGAAACACTGGGAATCCTGCAACTTGTTCTGTAGACACATCACCAGGCTAGCCTTGGACTCAAGAGATTCACCTCAGTCTTTTGTTCAGACAGACCACCGGGTTAGCCTTGAACTCGCAGAGATTCATTTCAATCTTGAACATAACATATTTTTTTAAAGTGGGAGAATTAGTTTGGAGTGGGTCATGCCTTTTATTCCAGCACTTGGGAAGCCGAGGCAGTCAGCTCTCTGTGAGTTCAAGGCCAGCCTGGTGGTATTCAGAGTCAGTTCCAGGACATCCAGAACTACCTAATGAAATCCCACCTAGAAGAAAAACAAAACAAAAACAACCCCCGCAAAAAATGAAGTGACAAAAAGACAGAACACTAGTGGGTTGGTTCAAGTGGCCTGAGGCATAACTTAAGATATTCCAGAGAAAGCAGGAGGAAATGCAGCAGAGAAACAACCAAGCCAACATTAGAGAAGCACCTCCCAGGAGGACCATCTAGACTGGGAAAGACGTTCATTTCTGAAATAAACGCCAAATGACAAACATGAACAAACAAAGGTGAAAATCAAACAAAATATCTGGGATACGGAAACACCAGGAACCATCATGGACTATGAAACATGAGGCATCACTATGGGGGAGGCATGCTACATTATAAGACGCACACATCATAGTGGCTTCACAAGGCAACACTATGGGGGAGGGTGTGCTACACTATAAGACGCACATGTCATAATGTCTCCACATGGCATCACTAAGGGGAAGGTGTGCTACATTATAAGATGCACACGTCATAGTGGCTTCACATGGCATCACAGAAGCCACATGGACAATGCCTCAAATAGTCTAACTTAGCACTTTAAACCCAGTCAAATGTGAAGGTAGGAATACAAAGTCCTAAAGCTCTTAATAAACCTATATACCTTTTACGAGAAAGAGACTAAAATATATTTTAAAACAGGTCAGAGGGGAAGACTTAGAATACAAGAAAGGAGCTCCCAGGGCACAGCTCTTAGAGAGCTAGGCAGACTGGAAGAGGAGAGAAGCCTGCAGAGAGGATCACACAGGAAGCAACGCACAGCCATGGAGCTCAACTGTAGAGTGCTGGCCTGTATGCACGCACATAAAGGACGAATATCATGGCAGGCTTTACAGGCTGAGAAAACCATACAGACACATCTTACAGAACTGGGAATGTGCGGAAGAATGGGGTGTCTTACAGAAGATTAAGAGAAGAGGTAAGCAAATTCAAAACAAAAAGACTCAGGAAAACACTGAAGAGTGATGGTAGACTATTAACTGATTCAGCAAGAACACTGGAAGACAAATGAATGAGCTGGAATCTCCCAACTTTTACAACAAAGTCTACAAATAATGGCCAGTGCTAGACACAGCAAAGACAAAGCTGTAAGCTTTTTTTTTTTTTTTTA
>NW_022196912.1:13730148-13735040 GCF_008632895.1 Mastomys coucha | reverse complement strand
AAGAGCTGTTTTAGCTCTAGCTGACTTTAAAAAATTGTATTTGATAGAGACAAATCAATATAAGAAATGATATTTATCGTGCTCCCAGCTTAGAACAAAACAAAACCCCAGTAGTACAGCTGTGTACTCAGGGGTCAGACTAGAGATGTCTGGGGAGGTAGCACTGAGCTAAAGGCATGGCCAAGGCTATGCAGCATTAAACCCAAAGCAGCACTGGTCCTGCCTACCATGCAGCCAGGGAGGCCACCCAGCACACAGCGGCCAAGTGAAGGCATCAACAATGAATGCTAGGATGGTTTTCCTGTGATGGGAAAAACTACCTAGAAGACTGATATGGCCAGAAAGGAAGGTCTGTGGATCAGACTAGCAGAAAGAGGGTAAAGAATTGAACTGAAGCTTGGCATAAAGACTCCCATGCCCAGAGACCTCAGTCAATTAGGACTGCAAAGATGCTGGAGGAAACTGCTTACTTAGCATGGTTGAGGCCCTATGTTCAATTCCCGGTAACTCCAAAACCTGCAAAGTTTTTGAAAACTGTGAATAATGTAATAATTAGAATATGTTTGGAGAAAAGGATAGATATAAAAACATCTACTGGAATATGTGTTACGCATCAGGAAGCTAACAAGTGTATCAAAGTTTATAGACTTTTATGTTTTATGAAAACCAGTCTGTAGGATATTTTTTGACTAAGTAATTCATAAGTACATGCTTAAGTATTAAACTTGCTGATTACCTTCTGTCTTAAGCATAAGGTTTCTGACATATTTTTAAAAAGAAACGCTGTATACAATAATGACAGGATAATAAAGAAATTTTAAGTTAAAAATTTGAGTTAACTAAAATTACCAATATGGGGTACCAATGAAGGACTTCCGTTTGGCAATTGTAGCTGTTATCTGTGCAGAAACTCCAAAATCAGCTATTTAAAGAATGAGAGAAAAAAATCATATAAGATAATACCAAAAGTAACTTCCAACACTTATTTTCATCAATTCACAAATACAGAAAATCTCAAATGTGACAGTTTTTAACTTTGATGGACTATTAAAACACCACAAAGTAGTGCATAGCGCAGCCAAGTGGATCCCATGTAACTCATATGATTTAAACAATAAAGGTTAAAATGAAATAATTGTGATAAAAAAATAAAGGCCTTAGGAAAATTGAAACTGACACTGATATTTTAATTTCTATTTCTCCTCTATTTCAAGGAGTCTTACTAGAAGGGACTACAGTCTATCACTCTCTGCCAGACAGACTGACACCGGCAGATTTCAATGGACACTGGTATACCTATCTAGCCTGAAAAGACACAAAAGCCAGCATCCCCATAGCCTTCCCCCTGTATGTAGCACACTGTGAAGTCAGTGAGGATCACTAGTGAGGCTTGGCACTCTTCCTTGAGTATGCTCACATCCAGTACTTTCTAGTGTACTAACCCTTCTAAATCTATGCGAAGAGAAAGGAAGGTATGGAGTGCTGCGGCCCACACACGTGCTCAGAGACTGCTCAGTAAGCAGGACACCGAGGGCGCAGGCTGAAGCCTTTCTGCTTTTCTCACTGACAGGCTATCTTGTATGTTAATTACGAGATAATATTTTCAATCTGATTAGTCAGACGGTAGGATGCAGTTTATTTGTCTGTCTGTTTATACCATGCAATTGGGGACAAACCCAGAGCCTTGTATTCAGGACAAGGGCTCCCAATGGCTAACATCCAGAGCACTATTATCATTTTTGTAAAACAAATGAATATTTTGAAATTTGGTTTGTGCTAAATAGTTCAAAATAATTGTTCCATATGTCATTACATTCTTGTCAACAGTTATTAAAATTATTTTATTGAACACTTGTTCTGTTTAAACTCATACTAAGTCATTTCTGGTTTTACACTTTGTTTTAATCATACCTTGTAAGTTAGTTTGAGATAAAGCAACAATTAGCATCTAAAATATACTCTTATATCACTAACAGTGTGATTATTTTTTAAAGTTGAATACATGATATAAGATTTTTGGAGTTTCTGGATTTTTAATTTTTTTGGTTCTCATTTCAACTTTATATAGATTTTCTACTAGAAGCCCAACCTCTGGGTTTAGCAGTGAAAGAGTTACCAATGCATATTATTTTATGGTATCTTTGTAAAAATCTATTTCTTATGAAATAAGTTTATGCTTCCTTAGGGGAAGAAAATTCAGAGAGAGAGAGAGAGAGAGAGAGAGAGAGAGAGAGACAGACAGACAGAGAGAGAGAGAGAGAGAGAGAAAGAGACAGACAGACAGGCTCAGCAATGAAATCTCCACTGAAAAAACAAATATGCCGTCCCTAGGGATGGTCTAGGACCGGGGACTTGTAGTCCTAAAAAACCAACATAAACCCAAACCAAAACCAACTACATTTTAGAAAAGACCATGCATGTGATGGAATTTTGATTTACTTACCTAGTTTCACATGACCGTTATCCGTTAGTAGAATGTTAGCACCCTTCAAAGTGAGAACATTTTAGTTGAGTGGGAAGCAGACATCTTATTAGGTGGAACATATAATAGGTTAACAATACATATTAAATAACCACAGACTTAGACTTAGAAATACTTAAATATAAAAATGTATTCAATTAAAATGTTACATATTATAGGAAACATTGTTGTCCACTTTTAAGGTAATTTCACTGATGTGGTCCCTTAAAAAGGGCTCCTTGCTAACACAGTATGAACGCTAACACATTTCCTAAATGTGATTTCCTGGCTGATGATACACCATCACTACATTAGAATGTTATTTTAAACCAGCACTTCAATGGCTCTGGTTATACTTTAACTTGATTACTATATTTCCCATCCTTAAAAGCCCCTTCTAGAACTCACCAGTGCTTGCATTTGACTGCCCTGTTTCTTGGTAGGTGATGCTTTTTACCCTAATGGCATTCTTTGTCAAGAGTTTAAGTCAGCTATCACATCAATCACTAGCTGTGGGTCCATAACTGCTCCCACACAACTTTTAAGTGAATAAGCCAAAGTAGGCAGCCCTTTAATCCAAAGTGCTGGTGTGATTATAGCTGGGGGGGGGGGAGTTCTTGGAACCCCCTACCTCTAACTAACAAAAGAAAGATTAGCAGCAGAGTAGAAGGGAAACAAAGGAGAGTTCTAAACACTGAGAATGCTATCCATGAAATGAGCTGCACCTACATATAACACCACTGACCTAGGGGATCATGGGAAAGGGAGAAATGCTAAGTGGCCACATCAGGGCTTTTACTGTACCCCTCTCCCTAGCCAGACTTCTGCCGTTCTCTCCCCACTGTCAGGCTGATTCTCATAAGTTACAACTTCTGTCTTGCGCATACACATCACAGCTTCTGGCCTATCCGTTCTTTCCTCTACTCACCCCTCTCTCTGAGAGATGACTGCCTGCCGACAGACACTTAAGTTCTGGTGTAGTGGTAAGCAGGTTGTGTATGTAGGTGAGAAAGAAGAAAACAATGGTTATCCCTGGCCCAACAAAAGATTCAAAGTCACGCAGGACCTTGAAGACAAGGCATGGAAAGGAAATCTGAACGCTGAGGATATTTAAGCATAGGTCTCAATTAAGTTAAGAATGGACAGCCACACTGAAATCCAGGACAAGGACATTCTAGGAAGAAGGAACAGCAAACACAAAGACCTACAACCAGTAAGACTTTAAAAAACTTCCAATGACAGAAAATTCAGTGTGGCTGGCACACAATGAGTAAATCAGATGAGGAATCATGGGAGGCAAGTTCAAAGAATACGTGCAGAACCTGGGTCTTGCGGAACCTTGCTGTCTGTGGTCCAAGCACCTGCATTTCTCAGCAACTACTACAGGAAATCAATGGAGCTGATAAGCAGGGGAACAATATGGTCTGACTTTGAAAGGCCACTCTGTCAAATACAACGGTAACTACAGAAGCACTCAAGAATAGAAGCAGTGAGACCAGGAAGAAGGCTACTAGAGAAATGCAGGTGAGACAGAGTATGAGGAGGCTTAGGCAAGGGCAGAGGCTATATAGATGGCCAGAATTTACTCAAACTAAAGACTGGCACGAGTCATTGCACAATGGAGCACAAAATTACCTAGACAAGCTTATCACCTATGAAACCCTCCTCAATAATATAATAAAAATATTATATCCTCCAAAATGGCCCCATCCTTCACTTCGTATTTCTGTTCATACTGTTCTTTCAATTTGGAGAACAAGTCACCCTTTATATTTGACAAAACCTACCAGTCCTTCCCAGACGGCTATCCTGACAGCCACAGAGGCTCATTTACCTTTGAAGTACAAACCCTTCCCTTTGCCTTTGAAGTGGCTTACAGAAAATACCTAAGGCAGTTCTGTGCATCCGCTTATATCACAGGGAACAGTAGTGTGTGGGTATATGGGGGTTCTCTGAGGACAGAGGCCAGGGCTTGCATCAGGAACTAGGAAAGCAACATGAATCACCTCCCCCCATATAAGGTTAACAGGTTTTATGCTACAAAAACTTGAGACAATAAAAGGAGAGAGTTGTATAAGGAAATAAAGGGAGAAAAAAAATTAAACAAACCATTTTAATTGAAGAGCTGAAGAGCGAGTGCAGTGTTGTTAGAAACACCACTAAGAGTCCTGACTGAGCTCATCCCTGCGTATCCAGAGCACATGGCTCTCTTCCAAGAGCCATGATGAGAACACAGAAGGTGACAGGGCTTTACTCAGCCTCCTAGGTGCACTACTAACGCTATCTTACCTCACCACGTAACACACATTTCCTGAGGAGTGACACACTTAGTAGATGATACAGTAAGTGCACAATTTACTGTGATTTTTTTTGGATGCCATGGAGCTAATTTGTATCTGATGAACAGTTACAAATGAGCTGAAAAAAAAAA
>NW_022196912.1:13707862-13730138 GCF_008632895.1 Mastomys coucha | reverse complement strand
AACAAAAACCTAATCCAGCCAGGTGTGGTAGTGCTTATGAATTATAATTCCAGCTCTCAGGAGACAGGGACAAAGGGAGCAGGAAGGAATTCAAGTATGTTCTCAGCTACATAGTGAGTCTGAGGATAGCCTGACCTATGATACCATGTCTCAAAACACCTCCAAACCAAAAACAAATGAGCAACTCCAAACTAACCTACTGAAACCCCACACTTTAGAAAGGTAGACTTTATTGTGTGTGATCCTGACTCAACAGCGCTACTCTAAAAATGTAGTGAAACTTATCAGAGATCACTCATGTTTATTATTATATTTCAGGTAGCACACTCATCAAGTAGAATAATCAAAAGAAGTCTGCTCAGTGATTAATCTAGACAATTTATAAGTGATAAACAGGTTATTTAAAAGAGAAAAACAGGCCAAAAGTATAATGTATATACCTTTATATCTCTGTGCATTTTTCCTTTACTGTGAAGGTAATACAATCCCTAGAGTTTCAAAATAAAAATAGAAAAGTAAGCAAGATTTATCACACAGCACATTGAATAGTAGGCACTATTTATTTACTCTATAGAAAATCAAGTAGTAAGTATCAGCTCATTCTAATTAAGTATTACAGAGTCAAGAGAGTCAAGAGAAAGAGAAAGAAAGCTGAGGCAGAACCACTGATAGTTCTAAATAACATTTAGTAAACTCTGTAAATAATTTGAATTTTTACAGTGTATATCTCACTAAAATCAGAATTAATTTCAATTCTTCTAAGTCTACTGAGCTATCAAGCCCTTCTTTGTCATTAAGTGGAACATACAGACCCATAGTGCTTGACTTCTAGGTTATTCTGTAATCTTTACACTTTGTAGTATTTAATTGTAAATACAGTTTGTATTTGTAACAATTCTTAAATGCACTAAAGACCAGATATAAGTTAGTACAGAGCACTTGTTCAGCATGTGTGAGGCCATGGGTTCAATCCTAGCCCCACAAAAACAAAATACACCTAAGTAAAATAATGAAGCCGTATTTAAGTCTTCAAACTAGATTTGTCAAAGTAGATTAACTCTTACAGTAATCTTAGCAGTACAGTAAATAAGCATTTAGTAAAGAACAGTAGTTTAAATCTGACTTGCCTGTAGTGTCTCTCTGCTAACATATGCAATCTGCAGTTCTGAAAGGGGCCCAGTTACTATAAGAGAAGAAAAAAATTACTGTTAACAGGATTAAGCAACAGATGTTTTCTAGTAAGTGACCAAGTCTATAAATCCCATTAAGAATAGACTCAACATACCTAAACAATTCAACTCAACTCAATGCCACAAAGGCAGAGATTTTATTCTGATTCTTTTTAAATGTGACATGCTCACTGTTGTATCTCCAGTGTTTAGAACAGTGCCTGTCATGTTTATAAACAACTGAACAACTAAAATGATTATATTTTTATTTTATACCTTGCTGATCTGATATTCATACTTAAAAAGTTTGGTCTCTAATCTGTAAGTTGATTTTATACAGGCATTTTATATAATACACGATCTTCAACTTAGAGTGGGTCATGTTCTGGATAAATCCATTTTACGTTGACAATATTTTAGGTCAAAAATAAACTTCATATGTTAACATATGACATCACAGCTAAGCAGCCCTAGACACCATGAAGTACCAGTTACTTTTCTCAGGGTCTTGTCGCTCAGTGGGATTTGCAGTATAAGCAAGAGTGCATACACTCTCACTATACATGGATATAAACCAGCAGCCTGGCAAAAGTTCACATTCAAAATCTAGCATATGGTATGCTAAGTCAAAAGCCTGTAAGTTAAACCAATGTAGGTTTACATGTACTACACATACATATGAGCAAAGACTAACTCAGCACACACATGATCTGAAACCTGCCCCTTCGCGATCATAGACATTTTCCTACAGCAATAAACACGCCTTAATTTTTTTCACAATAGTTGTAATGCAAATTGCACTGATAGATCACCTCTCGTCCTGGCTTAGGCTTGGCTCCAACTCTTTAATGGGGAGAGAGAAACCCAGCAAGAGTGACGGGTGTTAAACATACTGCGCCCCTGAGAAGAGCTGGAAGGTGATGCATCTTCAACAGAGGCCACTGCTATTCATCTCCCACATACAAAATGCCCGCGGGAGGAAAGCTACAAATCCTCCACTCAGACAAAGTTCAATTGGGAGTGCCAGCTGCCTGCAGCCTCCCTAGTCAGTTTCTGCTTGGTGCTGGTTAAGTCTCCAGCTAGATGTGCTGTCTCTGCTCCCTCACCAGGCTATCCAAGGCATTCCCGTTGGATGCTGTAAAGTCATGATTTGGTGTTGTGTAATCTACTTGAAGCTTCTATTTATCTGCTACTTGCTACCTGTTCTTTTACTTTTGTTTGCTATACACTTAATGATTTCACTCACTAAAACCCAAGTATGGCTGTCATAGATCAGTCTCTGGACGTATAGAAAGAACTATACAAAAAGTTATTTCCTGTGTGTGCATTTACTATTTGTTTCAGTACATGTTCCTTTATAGTTCATGTATATAAAGCAACTCTGGTCTCACCATGATATATGTCTTGTAAAGAGCCACCTCCACAAAATTCCATGCAAATCCAAAGTTTATCTCGCCTGTGAAAAGACAAGTCATGCATTATGTCTTCATGATTAAAATGCTTCTTGATAATATCTAATGTGCTATGACACTGAAAAGCTACACAAATGCTGCATGCTATCCTCTTAAAAAGCAACTAATCCCCGAGTAAATGATTCATTTCACTGCTGTAATCCAACCCTAGGTTCACTACTTAAGACACACCATTTATGGAATATAAAGCTGTCATTAGGCATATTCAAATGAAACCTCCCTTTAGTTAAAACCTTCCTGCTCTACAGTTCATCCATTTACCCGGATTTAGCACAGAAAATGCCAATCCATCCCAAACACATTACTCTGATAGCACTCTTTTTGTTTGTTGTTTTGAGACAGGGTTTCTCTGTGTAGCCTTGGCTGTCCTGGAACTCACTTTGTAGACCAGCTTGGCCTTGAACTCACAGAGATCTGCCTGCCTCTGCCTCCCAACTGTTGAGATTAAAGGTGTGTTCCATCACTGCCCAGATTGACAGCACTCTTAAGCAACAAACAAATGTAGATGTTACCCTCCAATGAATATTCCAGAACATTTCCAGAGTCTATAAAACTGTTGCTCATACAGTATTTCTCACTCACAGCCTAAGATGGTATAATCATGCAATGACAGAAGAAATAATTAGCAAAGATTTATACATCTTTTCCTTTGTTTATTCCTTTATTCAATCATCTATTACTTTTTCCTCACACCAGGAAAAAGATTGACTGTAAGGTTGACTGGGGCAGAGATGGGATAGGGAGTCTCTGGATTTGGAAAACTCTGTTCCATGAGTGAACGAATGTATGACTGAACGAAATGACAAGTCAATTTGATCAGAGGCCAGCAAAATATGACCCCTAGCCCAAATCTAGTCCATTGCCTGGTATACAGTTCTGAAACAATAAATGATTAAATGGTTGGGGGAGATCAAGAGAACATATTTGACACGTGACAATGGTGGGACATTTAATGTCATAAAATTCATCAGAATCTACTTATATGTTCACTTACATACTGTTGAAGCTGTCCTCATACCAAAACAGCAGATTTGAGTAGCTGTGACAGAGGTCATGTCACTCACAAAGCTTCCAATTTTATTACATGGGTCTTGACAGACATATATCACATATTTTCCCCCATGTAGAAACTAAAGCGCTTAAAATTACAGTAGGGGCTGCTAGGGAAGTCGCGAGAACCCAGAGATGAGGGGAAGGGGAGAATGGTGAGAGGATGGGCAGGACCTAAGCAAGCTATATGCATATATCATAGAATATCACCCCTGTCTTAGGGCTATTGTCTCTGTGATGAAACACCACACCCAAAGCAACTTGGAGAGGAAAGCATTTATTTGGTTTACCCATTCACATCACTGTTCATCATTAAAGGAAGTCAGGACAGGAGTTCAAACAGGGCAGGGACCTGGAAGTAGGAGCTGATGTAGAGGCCATGGGCCCTCCCATCCCACATTAATCACTAATTAACAAAGTACCCTACAGGCTTGCCTATAGCCTAAACTTATAGAGGTTATTTCCTCAATTGAGATTCCCTATTCTCAAATTATTCTAGCTTCTGTCAAACCGACATAAAACTAGCCAGTACAATAGGGGAACAATAATTTATACAAATAATACACATTTATAATTTTTAGTTATAATTTTATAACTAAATAATAGTTATACAAATAATAATATACATTTATAATTCTCAGTAATAAAGTTACAGGCATCTGATTTATAAAGAAAAGTTTTGCTGAATTTGGATTATGTACTATGAGACCCCTTGGATGAAAATGCCTTGGCAAATCAAGAAAGTCTTTGTAAGGAGACAACATTTAAATTGGATCTTGAAATTTTAGTAGGAATTCACCAGGGAGAGACAAAGATGGGCCTGTGCGAAAGAATGGAAACTGGAAGGAAAACACCACACTTGAGAGACCGGCTAATAGAACACATACTACCTGAAGAGACAATGACCACAGATGAAGCTAGAATAGGCTGGGGTCACAATGTAAAGCAGTTCTTGAGTATGGACTCCTCAGTACAGTTACCTTCACTTGAATAATTTTTAGTTTATCAACATCTCTCTTAAAATGTTAAAACCAAGCACTATTCTGATGTTAATGAACAGTGCATTAAAAAGCAAAGCTGTTGGTGTTAACAGGGGGTCAAATATGGTGGTGTATGGGATAGCAGACCCTGCCACTAGACAGAACTGGAAAGGTTGTAGCAAAAGTTCAGAACCCCCATAAAACTTGTAATTGAGAACGGCAAGAGTTCAAACAAACTCCTAGTCGGGTTTCTGTCCTGGAGCATGTGACCATAACACCCCACAAGGAGGACCATGATAATCGGTCATGTAGGGACAACATCTGAAGTCCTTCCCCATGCAAATAGGGGTGTCCCTGTCCCTAACTTCTCAGGCTGAGCCAATGGGAAGATCTACTAGATCCAACCCCACCCCAAAAATGTTTCTAAGGTTCCTGTCCACGGAGAATAAAATGATGAGTTATTTCACCAAAGATCATCTGAGGGTGCTATCTTATTGAACTGTAACACTCCAGGAAAGAGTTTTCTCTCCAGAGGCATTAGTTGAACATCTGGCCAGCTGCCACTAACTCTGGGGGGGTAGGGAGGCAGTAACACTTTGGTTGTACTGGCCATGCCCAAGCCCCTCGAGACCTTTCGTTCCCCAGGCCAGGCTAAGAGAAGGCCTGCTAAGTACCAGTAAACACACCAGCAGGGGTGGTTGGGTTAGGTAGACCTAAACATTGTGTACAGTAGACCATATGGCATACAGCAACCACATGAGCTACCAGGGTGGAAAGGACAGCTAAGCTGATAGTGTGGAGTAGCAATGTACCATGTTCTAAGGTAAGGCCGAAGAGAGTAATGCCCCCAAAAAATCAGAAACCACTTAAGACTGACAGTTTACCAGTGTGCTTTATGAATGAAATGGGTGTACTAGCACC
Source organism: Mastomys coucha (assembly GCF_008632895.1). Taxonomy (NCBI): domain Eukaryota; kingdom Metazoa; phylum Chordata; class Mammalia; order Rodentia; family Muridae; genus Mastomys; species Mastomys coucha. Next base: position 13,724,546 of record NW_022196912.1, on the reverse strand, counting down.
ATGGCTAATGTATATATTTCTTCTGTTGTTTCTGATATGGTACATATCAACAAATATAACCCACAGAAATATCAACTGCTGCCCAATAGCCAAGTTTTAAGAACTGTCAGAATAGTTGGCTATAGTCTTATTCAAAATGCAGAAAGTGAGGCTAGGGAATTGGCTCAATGGTTAAAAGTACTTGTTCTTAATTGAGAACCTAGGTTCAATTCCCAGTAGCCATGTATCCGGTCATAACTGGCTATAATTCCAGTCCCAGGGGATCCACATTCATACACACACACATACACACACACACGCACGCACAGGCAAAACACTCAAGTATATTAAATAATAAAATAAATTTTAAAAATAAAAATAAACGGGGGTACTTCTGACTAGAAGTCACTATGCTAACATGTTTAAATTCTCCATGGAACCCAACAACTATCTGCTTCACTGAAACGCCATATTCCATTTTTTTTACTAATGCATGCATATTGAACAAGTACTCGGAGGCCAGAGGGCAAATGTGGGTGTAAGCCTTGGGGATAAGGCCCACATCTTTTGAGACAGGGTCTCTCATTGACCTTTAGCTTCCAATTAGACTAGAAAGTCCCAGCGATTCTCCTATCTCTGCATCCCTATCACTGAGATTATAACTTAGCTAGCAGGCCTGGTAGTTTTATGTCTGTCTCAAGGGCTGGAGTCTGGTCATTGTGCTTGCAAGCCAACTGAGCTATTCTGCCATTTCTGGACTTCCAGATATATTCTGATTATCAGTTCTTGTTGGATCAATATCTAGCAAAGATTTCTCTATCTGCAGGCTGATCTTCATTGTAGTATAATTTACCTTACAGCCATTTAAATCACCTTAAATTATTCTAAGAACTCAATGTAAACTTTAAAATGTAAAGTTGTCACCTGTTCTTTTTTAAGAAACTTGGCTTTGCTTTCCACAAAGGCCACTTGTAAGTGCTGGCTGGTGACATGGTTAATAATTTATTCATGACGTTTGCTGGGGACAGGCTGACATTTGATTTGATTGTATTTTTTAGAAGTCATCTTTCTCCCTTTTGCAAATTAATCATTGATTATCTCTAATCTTCAATGTCCTCTCTACTTGTGAAAGGACATCTACTGACAGTGGATGACAATCACATCTGCTAAATGCTCAGTGTGAGCTAGAGCTTACATAAATCTAAAAGCTTAGATTCATTTAAGGTGTCTAGCTGCCTTGTAATTACCTATTCACCTGTCGTATGCTTCAGCTCCATTTCAACAATGCTTCTCCTGCCCTTTCCAGTGTGAAACAGCTCTCTGTAGTACAGAGAATGAGCAGGGACCAGTTTCCTGGTGTCTTTCGGATACACTGCCACTGTCTTCCACTTAAAAGACTCCAATCTCTGTTTCGTCTTACTTAAATACAGTGTTAATTTATTCTATGCACTGACTTTCTAGTTTATACAGGCAAAGAAATAATATGGAGCATATGTGTAGATACTACTTAAAGATGCAAAAAATGCTTAACATTTATAACATTCCATTTATAAATTCCTCATTATAAAAATAAATAAAGCTTGAATAGTCAGAATGTCTTAGAAAAATGACTCCATCTGTTCACAAATGTCTCCATTGTGATGATAAATCTGCAGTGCACCAGGTTCACTGAGCCATCTGTCCAATAGGCTGGGGCTGAGCCAATGGGCCCATTTTACCCAGGTCAACAAATTTTATGGGTCTTTGTGGCTAGGTATCGAAATTAAAATAAAAGTAACCACAAGATCAATATTAAATGAACCAGCATTAATATCCTGCCTCAATAAATGTTTAGAAGCCTTCTCTTATTTTGTAAAATTACCTTACTCAAAACTAAAAAAATAATATAAAAGTAAATGTGTGTGTGTGTGTCACTATTTTAATCTTCTAGGTTGATATTTATTAGAATTTATAGAGACAATGTTCTAATAACTATTACATTGATCTGAAAGTCTTATTCTTAAAACATACTTTTTCATCTTCCCACACACCACAGATTTAAAAACAATAAACTGTATGGTTTATACATTGTTCACAAACACAGGAAACCAAAAGGTATGGTAAGAACCACCCAGATTCAGTCCTGCCTGCACACTTAGGCACACACGGGCACACTCAGCTGCTTCTCCCTGGGAGAGTCCTCTTTCCAGCAATCACTTCACTGCACCACTGCACTCACAAAGTGACTCAGCTTTATCTGAAGTCATCAGTGTGAAAACTACGCAGGTCAACAAGCACTAGATATTTTCATATGGGCTAAATCACTGGGAGTCAAATTTGAAATCCTCTGGTTCATTTTAAAATAGATGTTCAAGACCATAAGGGCAGGTGTCCCACACAGTGTGTTCTCCTTAGGGAATAGAAAGCCATCGATTTACTTTAGCAACCCTCAGTACAGACTGAAGTTCTCCAAAGTCCCAATGCCCTTGCAATCTGAACACACCAGCAGAAAACTGATGAGACCCAAACGAAGGGTAAGGCATGCCAAGGCAGCAGTCTGACGCTCAGGGCCTGATCTCACTGATATCATGTGGCTGTGTTCACACTGGGGACAGGTGAGGGAAGGATCTACACAAAGAACTCTACTGCCTTCTCCACTCTTCTGTATCTAGTAAGTTTCAAAATCAAAGGTGTGCTTCAAAGGTTACTGTAGACTAACAGGGACAACTTTGGTCTTTTTCTGTCTAAAAAAATTAGAAGGACCCGGGAGTTAAATTATCCTTAGCTCTAATGGGGTTAAAGGATAAGTCTTTGGTGATTTTTTTTTCTTTTAAGAGAAACACAAATATTGACAAAATATGCATCAAATATGCAGCATGCTATTAGTTAATTCTAAGTCATCAGGGGAAAGCTTAGCCTGTGTGGCCCTTATTGGACTTCACACCAATGCTGCTGCATCCTGTTGAGAACATCAAGTACCCAGTGCTATGGGCACTCAGTCAGGATCTCTTCATGAAGTGAGTGTAGACAGCCAGCTATAAAGTGGGCTTCTGGACCTTAACTATTCACTATGCATCTACTCAGAAAATTTGTGGGCTGATCCTGATCCCTCAGGGCAAGTCTGTTAAATCACACCTCCCTTCTTCATCTTTTTGTCTAATACTGTTATAATACACGGTAATAGCAACACCAGAAGAACCTGTGACAGTATTCTGGTGGGTGCACCAAGCCCAAATCCCTTGACCTTTATAAAATGAGCTGACTCCACTTGGATTTCTGGAGCTGGGAAGTACTGTGGGCCAAAGAGGCATTAGTGAGGGAATGGGCAGAGCCAGGCTTACATCCTGCCAGTAACAAGCAACTGAACCTCAAGAAGAAAGGAGTTCTATTACATCTTGTTTTCTCATCTGTGAAAGAGCAGGCTGGATGACAAGATCTCTCTGTCCTTTCCAGTCTGAACACAATACAAACCTAATTCTTAGGATTCCACGCCCCTCTTTGGTCCAAGTCTGTATTTAATCAGGAATAAAGCCTGTAGAAGAGAGCTAGAGAAAGGAAGGAAGGAGGGAAGGAGGGGCTGTTGTTCTTTTACCCTCTGTCTGCTTTCAAGTTGTCGTCATTAGCAATGCCAACAGCGGGACAGTCTAAAGCAGCATTCTCAGGTTACATTCCCACTAAAGAAACACAGTTTTATTTTTTAAAATGACCCTAACTTTGTTTTATTTTGGTTTGGAGTCGGGCAGAATTCACTATAATCTTTACATTTGGATAGGAATAAAACAGAAGCAAACTTGGTGGCAAAGCTTTCCAAGCATCTTGTTTGTAAGTTGGACATAACATAGACTATTGGCTCACTGCTCACAGTGTTGAAATGATCCCTGAGGCTCTGATACGGTCTGAGGACAGTGCTGGTGGCGGCACTAACATTCGGTGAGCGTCAGCACTTTCCATTCCATATGTTCTTACATCTAGTCCTCATGGGTACCCATCCCGCAGTTGTTGTCACCTCCATGTTACAGAGGAGGAAATGGGGACACTAAGTGACTAAATAATCTGCCATAACTCACTTGCTAACTACCGACAGAAGCCAGGATTCTGACCATTCCACTCAACCCCTAACTTCTGTATCACATATGTGGTTATTCTACCACACGAAGGGTACCGAGCAAGTAGGTTTGGCTCCGTATGTTGTATAGTGTTTGACAAACATGATCAGATAGATTGCATGCCCCAGGGAAGCACAACAGCTCTCCTTACAAGACCAGCCTGCCCCAGGAAGCAGCAGGCAAAAAAATGCATTTTGGAGTGGTGATTTTTACTGTATCTGGAATCAACCATTAGTACCATAACTTACTGATCTTAGGAGACTGTTTCTCAAGCCCTGCTGGGCCTACTCCCCACCATATGGACAAGTGCTGAGGCAGACTTCTTGGGGGCTACTAAACCATTCCTTGTTAAAAGCAACATCATACTGACAGCTAAGAATGCATGCAGGACTGTGCACTGACCCACCCCTGTTCCTTTCCCATCTCCATCTTACTGGGTAGTCGGCTTCCCACAGCTAGAATGAGGAGAAAGGCTGGTCTGCTTTGTTACACAAACTTGCAGGCTCCTCTAATCTCTTCTTCTCAGCAGTGTTCTTTTTTTTTCTTTTCTTTCTTTCTTTTTTTTGGTTTTTCGAGGCAGGGTTTCTCTGTATAGCCCTGGCTGTCCTGGAACTCACTTTGTAGACCAGACTGGCCTCGAACTCAGAAATCCACCTTCCTCTGCCTCCCAAATGCTGGGATTAAAGGCGTGCACCACCACCGCCCGTGCTCAGCAGTGTTCTGTGTGGCCACGTGAGAATAGAGACAGGCGTCCTGGCCTCCCCAGTGACATGGGAAAACATTCTCTACTCTTCCTGGTAGAAGGACTTTACCAAGTGATGAGGTCATGGTGTCACACTCACTGCATATGCAGAAGTGAGAGGAGCCAGGTAAGACTGGGGAAACCTTCCACTGCACGGAGCCTGGCCTGGTCCTGCCAAAATAGTACAAGAGCTAAGACCATAGCCAGAGGCTCACTTTGGGACCTGGAAAAGCACGTCGTGGAAATAATTATAGTTCCTGGTCTTTTGAACAAAATGAAGCAAAGGAAAGAGGCCAGAAGCATAAAACATTAAAAACAAAACATTAAAAAAAAAATTCTCAGGGAAGAGATGCTCCTGACTATTATTCTAGCCTAAAAGAGGCATCCGCTGGTGTATTTCCAAGTCACATGCTGGTGAAACTGTTACAGAATTACCATAATAGGTCATAAGCAAAAATTCCATTTGTGTGAAAAGATTCTATCTTCTAAGCAAGAATCACGAATCACGGCACTGGAGTCAATTTTATTCTGTTAGGTGATGGAACCACTACTGTTTTTCAAAAGGGAAATGAACAGTGTACCTGAGATAGCTTCCAAAATAAGCAACAATGTTTGGGTGTTTGCAGTCTTTCATCATTATGATCTCTTGCTGGACAACGGCAAAGTCTTCTCCTAGGACACAAAGCAAGCACATCGGACGATCAATAGGTAAATGCTCATTCCCTTTAAAACACATGGAGGTAATATACTTACAATCAACTAGGACAGTCAATAGGTAAATGCTCACTCCCTTTAAAACATGTAAAGGTGATATACTTATGAGTAACTAGGACACAAAGCAAGCACGTTGGACGGTCAATAGGCAAATACTCATTCACTTTAAAACAGGTGAAGGTAATATACTTACGATTAACCAGGACACAGCTAATGAACTTTAGAGCCAACACAACCAATGCCTTTATGGCATTACTTTTAACAACCATTCAGCCTGGCTTGAGGAGCACTGTACCTTGGTTAAAAAGTACGGATGGGACTTGTGGGCCCCGATTCTGTTCTCACAAAGCACCTGGACAAACTACTTAGCTCTGTGCTAATTTCCTGCTCAGTAAAATAACCTCACAGGGAGGTTACATCTTCAAAATGGCTGGCAGGGTAATTTCCATACAAATATTTCCTGCTAGTACTAGCACACCTTTGGGCATTGTTACTAGGAAATACATATCACAAAAAACGATCTTCACTAGGAAATACCCATTGCTTCCCTCCGTTACTAAACAACATTTGGCTGGTTGTGGTGGCACATGCCTGTAGACAGGCTGGAAAGGAAGAGGCAGGAAAATCATTAAATATCGCTGAATAGAAATTCAGCATAAAGACGTGATCCTTTTTAAAGTTAGGGAAAGACCATTGGCCCAGCACAATGTGTGGAAAGACCAGTGTGTGAGCTCTGCAGTGCTGGAAGGCCCACACTAAGAAGCGTGAGTTAAGGTAACTCCATACACAAGCATCTCCACTTAGGCCTTTCCCGACAAGTGGCAGGCTAGGAAAGGCGTTCCATCTTTACCTGGCCAGACTATCAGCCAGTCATCTGCCCTAACCCCTACTTGGCCAAATTCTTCAAAACAAAACCTGGCAACCTTAGAGTGCCATCACATGGTGGGATGTTCAAAGAGTACTTTTCAGAGAGAAACTGAAGTGCAGGGAGTGGGGTGTGAACCAGAGACACTCTAGAAAGAAAACAAAGGGGAATGCTCACAATGAAGCCAAAGCAACTCAATTTTTAGTATTATAACCACAGACAGCTCAATAAAATGGATATTAATGACTGTTCATATCCAAAGCATTAAGTTGTCAGAGTAAGAAGTCCTGACATTTCTGGCTGTGGTGTCTTCCTATTGTAAATGTAGCTGAAACCTGAAGTAGCCTAGTGAGGAACCATGCCAAACCCCGACTCACCCGACTCCACCGTAAGTCCTAATTACAATGGAAGACATTGTAGTGGGGAAGGGAGGGTTCTCAGGGCCTTAATCACTTTAACCCGTGTGTGCAAAACCACAAGTCCCTGGAAGGAGGAGAGGGGAGTCTCAAAAGTCCACATGACTCAGGCTCAGTAAGTGTTCCCTCACACTCTATGGTATCCCAAGAGGAAATTCAAGTGTGAAATAATAGTCATCATAAGACTGGAACCAAGTTCCATGGACATGTGAAATACTTTGCAGGGTCTGTCCACTGCTTTTTCACCTGTCCTAGAATATTACTGACTGCAGTCGAATGGAAGAGCTGTATATGGTCAAGGTTGGTCTAGTCAGCAGAGCATGTGACTTTTAGTGGCTAGGCTCTCTTTCTGGGGTGGGCCTAAGAGTCATTAGTGGTCATTACAGAAGCATGTTCATCTGTGCAGGGGTGGCACTTAATGGAATAACTGAGGGACGAGAGCTTTGCCTCTTTTGGTAAGATGTACATACACCTGTGCAAGACTAGGTCCCCTGTATCCTGGAGCCACCTTAGCAAGTCCTTCTCTTAACAATAACAAACTTCTAGTGCAGTGATCTCCACATACATCAGATCTATGCTTCCATCTTCACTAGGACACAGTCCTCTAGGACAGGATCAGGCCTAACTCATTCCCATATCCTCAGCATCTGACACATGAGTGCACGTGTTTCCTCCAGTGGCCATCAGTTGAGAACACCAGCACCAAGGTTAGTTTTAAGCAACAACTGCCATGCCTTCTTACACTGAGCCATTTACTCTTCCTTTTCTATCAGTGGCTTTAAGCTGAGCCATTTACTCTTCCTTTTCTACCAGTGGCTTTAAGCTTTCAGCAATTGTTTCCTACGAAATGCTACTCATCCAACTATATATTTTCTCTCCTCCAAGTCAACCTCCAAGTCAATTATGAGGAACAAGTTAACTCAAACTTTTCAAAATCCAAAGAAAGCTTCCACACACTCAATTTCTAGAGGTAAGTGAATGCGTAAATTTAGGGAGGACGAAAGAAAATACAGCTTAATACATTAGTGACCCAAAAGAGCTGATAGCTGACTCAGATGACTTTCTTCAAAGTGTGTATAAAAGTCCAAAGCTACATAAACAAGGAAAAATTCCTTAATACACTTAACTGTGTACCAAAGAGTACCTAGTTAAATCAGATAGCCTTCTAAAATATGTTTTTCAATTCTGTACTAGTTTTGAATGAAATTTTTAGCTATTAATATGAATTCACATTTAAGAAGGTGCACCCCCGCCCAAAAAAAAGTCCTGAGATAAACAGGCAAGTTGACAAGTAGAGTACATATGAATGAATCAAGAATTAGGGGGGAAAAAGTCATGTGAGGTTCTCAGAACACAGCATACATGAAGTAGTCAATAAATGTTAACTATAGTTAACAGATGAAAATTCAGTGATGGTCCCTGGGGGTCTCTGTCCCCAGAAACTGGTGAACGTTACGTGGCAAAGAGGCTTGCAGGTACAATCCAAGTGATGACCCTAAGATGGGCGAGCATCCTGACCATCCAGGTGAGTCACACTGGGGACAACATGACAACTGGAACAGGGTACCACACCACAGGCTCTGGAAGCGGAACAAGGGGTCAAGAGTTTGGGAATGCTGCTCCAGAAGCTGGAAAAGGCAAGAAAGCAGAGTCTCCCTTAGGAAACCAGGACTGACATACAAACCAATGGAGCAGCTAGGGAAAAAACAATTGCACACGCACATCTGATCAAAGGCCCTTTCCTAGGGATGCCAATGTTACACAGCAGAGAAATGACAGTCTCTACAGCACATGGTTCTGAGAGAGCTGGATGTCCACATGCCAAGAGTGAGACAGTACTCTGCATGCACTGAGATAAAAATGATGCAGAAAGGCTTAACTTAAATGCAAGACCAGAAACTACCAAGTTCGTATGAAAAACAAGCAAAAACATTTGGTAACATTGGTCTTAGCAAATGGTATCAGGAACAAGACCCAAAACACAGACAACAACAAACAGTGAGACTATGTCACATTCAACCTTTGTGTAAAAAAGAGACAGAAAAGGCATCCTAGCCTGTGGAGGCAAACATCAGCAGACCATTACCTGGTAAGAAGAAAACACCTGGCAGACAATCCAGCTGGTAAGAGGAAAAAACCTGTAGCCCACCAGCCTGATAAGGGGTTACTGTCTAAAATACAGGAAGCAAACAAACAAATAACTGCAATAAAAACTGGATCAAGAGTGAAGGGGTCATGCAATTTTCATAAGATGTACAAAGGTCAAATACCTTTTATAATCTAAAAATACATATAATTTTCACTTGTCATTTTTTTAATATTTGAGATGACAAATAATAAGCTGAGAATATCAAGAAATTGGACTCCTTGGGCATGGCTGGTAAGCATAGGAAACTGTACAGCTGCTATGGGTAAGGGCAGCCCACAGGAGAAAATTCCCTCAGACTCAGGTTATTGCCAACTGAAAGCCTTCACTCCACTGGCTGGGACTACACTAAGTGTAGGGTTAGGTGTTTGGTATGAAGTCTGTTTACTTGATCCCCATTTTAAGTGCTACAGTTGGATGAAAAGGTATCCCTGGCAGTTGGGAGCCAAGGAATACCATAAAGTCACATTGAACAACAAACCTCAATGAGATTTATTGGCTATCTGTGCTCCATTTAAACAGCAGAGACCTGGGCAGAACACAGGGTTTTTATAAGGTTCCTTTGGGGGGTGGGATGGAGCTTTCCTGGTTGGTCTGGGACTAGAAGGATTATGTGGTCTGATGTTGGGACAAACTTGGGGATTGGTGGGATTTTTTTCCTGGTGGGGAGACCTTGATACTCTCCTGTCTTGGGGCAGGGGATTGGGGGGACTGGGGGGACACAGTCATGTGCAAGTCATGATACTTTAAAAAGTTTACAGTTCACAAAGTATACAAGAGGAGTACCTGCCCACCACGGGGAATGCCCACCACTCCTCATCAGGGAGTATCTGGCCACTTAAGTTGGCGTGAATAGCCATCAATCTTGGCTGACCTCACCTTAATGTCAATTCTAGCTTGAGGGTTGATTCTTATTCTGAGTGGGCTAACCATGGAACCCTGTGTCCCCAACTGCATGGCGCACTACATCACAGAGAATGAACTCAGTTAAGCTACTGCTCCCCCATGTCCCCTAGAACATAACAAGTCAATCATTTGACTCATTCCTATAGAACCAATGGGGAATGTGACAGGGCAAGACAGTGCAGAGGCTCGTGCACAGAGAATTACCAAACTCTCTCCTAGGAACCTGAGGTCAAGATGCCCAGCTACCGTAGCCTCTGCTAAGCTGTCTATGCAGAGTTTCCTCCTGCTAATTATTTATCTTAGCCTCCACAAACTACTTGCTTCTGCGAAGCCCCCCTGAAGCTGCCAATCGAGATGCCAGCACGTGCTTTTTGGCTTTTTGCTGTGGACACTTAGGACCTTTCACCTGAGTAATGTCCCAGCCAACTGGAATAAGATTTTCAGTTGCTATAAATTGTGTCTGAGGTCATCTCTGGTAGGCTCCCTGTAACACTATGGAAAACAATTCTAAGGTTTCCCCATATTAGATCTCTATGATACAACAATAGTGCTTTTTAGTAAATACTCAAAAGAATGGGAAATATGATTTGTGCATATCTGCAACCTCCTCTTCATTGCAGTACTGTTCACAATAACTAAAGGTAGCAACTACCCTAATATCCACTGCCAAATAAATGGCTAGGGAGATGTGACACATACACAATGTTTTATATATATATATATATATATATATATATATATATATATATATATATATATACACACAGTGAACTATTATTCAGCCAAAATAAAAAGGAAGTCCTGGCGTGTGCCTTGTTAATGAAAATTCCTGAAAAGAAGCTATGACTGATTGTGAATAAAGAGGCCCTGGAAGGAGTCTGTGTGCAGAGACCGATGGACCAACTGGACATTCAATACTGTGAAGAGATTGTAGTTTTATAGGATTAGAGGATAATTACCTTACCTTGGCCCAGTTTTCTTAGACCTGTAGAATAGATAGCATCTTAGACCTATAAAAGAGTAGATAGGATCTTAGACCTATAGAATAGATAAGTGTCTTAGACCTATGGAGTTGTTCCCTGATCCTTTTGTACCCTCCTCTTTGGTGTACTCACCCATGCTAGACTAGTTTTAACTTGCCTTGATTTATGAATTTCTTTGTTTTGTAAAACTGCTTCCATGTTGGAAACTGGGGTAACCTCCATTTGTGTTCCTGAGCCATGGTCACTACAAATGACTCCAAAATAAACTATTTTTTATTCTTTTTAAGATGAGAACTTTTATGTCAAAAGTTTCAACATGAATGGAACTGAAGGGCTAATATGCTAAAGGCAAAGCCAGTGATACAAAGGAAAGTTCTACATAATTCTAACTTACATGAAGAATTTAACACAGCCAATCTAGTAGAAAACAGAATAGTCACTACCAAAGACTGTAGAGGGGTGGGGTAGAGAATGGATGTTCAGAGAGTACAACCTTCAATCATACAAGATCACAAACTCTGTTGTATAATATTCTTATAGCAACAAGATTATTTTATGCCTAAAGTTGTTAAGAGGCCAGGTATCAAGCTATATACTATACTAAGAAAGGGTTCTATGGACACAGAAGTTTAAAAGTGGACTGTAGAAAACAAAGTTTTTTTGTCCCCAGATTGTCGCATTAAAAATAAAGTGCTGCAGGAGAGATGGCTCTGGAATTCCCAGTAACCACATGGTGACTCACAACCATCTGAAATGGGATATGATGCCCTCTTCTGGTGTGTCTGAAGACAGTGACAAAGAACTCATATACATAAAATAAATAAGTAAACTCATATACATAAAATAAATAAGTAAATCTTTTAAAAAATAAAGAGCTAATAAGTAATGATCCACTGATCAAAGGTGGAAGAGGAACAAAGTGCAGATAAAACAGAACACCCTGAGTTACCCTGAGTAACTTCACAGGGAAATACCTCGTCTGTCCAGTACTGTCTGCCTGGAGTTTATAGCATGGTCTAATACAGTAGAGTGGCTAAGCAATGTGCATCCTTTGAATAGTATTATCATAAATGATGTCATGGCAACTCTATCCATAACAACAATAAATTCAAGGCAGTGCAGCACAAACAAGTGGTGACCAGGGATCTACTCAAGTACACAGGTGCCAGGTAAGTCCTTTCCCTAAAGACTTTTCCCTCTGTGATGAAACATAAAGATGGAGTGCCTCACAAACTGTAGAGACAGAACTAACACCAAAAGCTGACAGGGAAGAAAGGCTCAGAAAACACCACTGTGGAAAAATAAGTAGATGAGGTCTTCCCAGTATCCTGTCACTTTTAAGTACTGTACCGCAGTGTAATGCATGCTGCTCTCATGGGAACAAAAATTAAAAAAAGAAAAATCTAACCCCTCCCCCATGAACATCCCCACTCGTCACTGTCGGTACCTTTCACTGTGCTGGAAAGGCATAAACGTTCTCATTTTGGAGACCTTCCCCTATAGCTGATAGCTAATTAATCACATATCTGTCTGTACTTACATCCTTCTTCAGTAATTGGTGCTACAGATGACAAGTAGTTATACACAATTTTAAAGATTGACTTTAAGTCACTAAAGAAGGAAGACTGAGGAGGCCTGTAGCAGAAAGAATGCCCCTTATCAGAATCTGAGCATAAGGTCCAAGTGCACGTGTACTGAGTTCTATGCTGCTGTCAGCTTCAATGGAAGCAGTTATCTTGACCTATCTTTACATTTTGTTCAAACTGGGTCTCAAGAGTTGGCAGTGTTCTAGCCTAAGCAAATTTAAGAGCAAAGAAACAGACCTTTAATCTCACAAAATCGGGCTCACTGACGCACTCATTGCAAACGAGGGAAAGCAGAGGAACAGTGAACCATCTTAGCAAGTGCAGCACCAAACAGTTATTATAGGATAATACTGTTTGGACAAGAGGGGAGCTAAGGTGAAGTCCAAACAAAGCAGTGTTTTGACAGGCTTACAACAAAGCCATGCACTGGGCTGCAAACCAAAGGCAAGGCCCTCTCATGTGGCCTATGAAGTCGCAACACACATAGCTGTTGTGCTATCCAAGTCATAAAGCAACATGATACTTTTAAGGTTTATTTTATTTCAATCTGCATGTATTCTACGGTTTGTTCCTGATGTCTGCAGAGGCCAAATGTCTAGCCATTGTCCTTTGGAACTACAATTGTAGATGGTTATGAGCAACTAAGTGGGACATGGTAACTGAACCCCAGTCCTCTGTAAGAACTGCTGACCCCAGCGAATGTCCTAGCTGTAGAACTGGAGTTCTCGGATTCAAAATCCTAGCTCTACCTTAATTAGCCAAAGTACTTCAGTTTCTTTAATGATAAGAAATAGGGGTAACAACATAATGGTTAAATGAGTCAATGCATGTACCTCTCTTAGTCCAGTAGCTGGCACAAATTAAGTTTAAATAAATGTTAGGTATTACAGTAACAAATGCCATGGCTTACATGAACTCATCTCTGTCTGTCATGCTCATCTCTATACCTTCCTCATTAATTTGATTTATCTAGCAAGTATTTACTGAGTGCCTAGGAGACATTGGGAATCTTGTGAAAACCAAGTTCATCCTCCTAGAAATGATAGTCTAGTGAAACCTGTGGCACCACACTCTTCTTTTTGATACGAAAGGGTTTTAATGCTAAGAATATGGACTTATGGGGAAAAGATGATGTGCTCCTCAATGCCTGCTACAAGACAGTGAATGCTTTGGGGACAATACCACGTTCTGTTATTGAAATCTCCAATCCTAACCAGAAAGAGTCTGATATACAAAATGCAGTATTTGTAGCACTTTTTAAATTCTTGGCATCTTATAGTTGGCGTAATATATTCATATGTCTTCCTTTCATATTCTTCTGATCCACACATGTGTACAACAAAAACAGCTGTTATCAAACAAATAATGGCTAAGGGATGATCTTTGCAATTCAGCACTTTCAGCCCCTAACACTAGGAAACTTTTATGTAAAGCCAATGAAACTGTCACCAATTTACAGATGGTGTTACAGAAACAGTTCACTACATACAGGGAAAAATAAACGTCACGTAAACGTTCCAACTTCTTAGAAACTGACCATACAAACCCTAAAATACCACTCTACACTCCAGCCATGTGCTCAAGGTCAGACTACAGCCCCAGCTCAGTGCTTGGCTCAAAGCTGGCATTTTATCACTTACCACTCATAGAGAAAACACCTTTCTCTTTCTGAACACTATGTGTGTGTGGGGGTGGGGGGAGGCATTGGGGGTGGGAAGGGAGGGAGGGTATTAACATAGACTGCCCTAATGTGATTGGACAGAGAAAATGCTGCAACATTTCACCCTTTCTGTTTAATAATAGTAATAATAATAATAAAAGAGTTGGCGAGATGGCTCAGCTGGTAAGAGCACTGACTGCTTTTCCGAAGGTCCTGAGTTCGGATCCCGGCAACCACCCGTAACGACACCCTCTTCTGGTGCATCTGAAGATAGCTACAGTGAATTACGGTAGAGCAAGCGGGGCCAGAGTGAGCGGGGCCAGGGCGAGTGGGGCCAGAGCGAGCAGGGCAGGCAAAAGATCCTGAGTTCAATTCCCAGCAGCCACACACATGATGGCTCACGGACATTTGTACAGCTACAGTGTACTCATACACATAACGAATAAATAAAATAAATCTTAAAAAAAAAGAAAAGAAGGGAAAAGAAATCCTGAAAACACTAAGGTCAACCTTTCTGATCCCTAAGAAGACCGTCATCAGTCAGCTCCAAAACTGATGACAAGACAGAGTGCATCCTTGTAGCCAGGTGTGGTATGCAGGCCTTTAATGTCAGCATTCAAGTGCCACAAGCAGGCAGAGCTCTATGTGTTCCAGGCCAGCCTGCTCTATATAGTGAGACCCAGTCTCAGACAAGAAAACGAACACACCCTCCCTCAAACAAAACAACAAAAACAATAAACCCCACAATACCAAACAACCAAACAAAAACCCTAATGGCTTGTTAAGGGACTAGAAAAATGGCTCTGTATTAATTCTGAGCACTTGTTGCTCTTTTAGGGGGCCTAGGGACCCATGTGTTGCTACCAACCATTTGTAACTCCAATTTCAGGCAGTCCAAAGACATATATGTGGGTAAAGCACCCATACACATAAAATATTTTGAAAAAAGAAAAAGATAGCAGTTTAGAAATAGTAACATAGAAAAATAGTCATGATACTATCATATCCATAAAATATACATGTTTGGTTATCTGTGATGGGCAAGGCCAGGCCACTCCATGCCTCAGAACACAGTCAGAAATGGAGCCTGGCTGAGGACCAGTGACAGAGCTCTTGCTTAGCAATGAACAAGACCTTTGGCCTGATTCCCAGAACTGCAGTTAAAAGGAACACAGATGTACAGGGAAAATACCCGAAATCACCATCTTTTCTCATAGAACTTATTCCTGCTGCTGAGTGTGTTGTTGTTTTTCCCTACCCAGCCTGATCCTTCAGCAGAGATATTACTCACAGTACTGACCACCTTTGTGAGCCACTCGTGCAAGACCACTGTAGACATCTCAGAACTGTGCCCGTTACACGAATCATGCTAACAAAGTCAGCTGAGCTGTAGAAAGAATACCCATGTATTGTATGGATGCATAACCTGTCAATTAATAAACCTATAGCCTATAGGAAAGGGTAGAAAAGAAGGTGGAACATCTGGAGGGCAGAAAGAATTCCTGGAGAGAGCTGGGCAGGAAGAATCACTGGGACAGACGTAAAGACAGAGAATCATGGTACCCGAGCTGAGTACAGGTAACCAGCCATGTGGCAGAATGTGGATTAACATAAGCGGGTTATTTTAAATTATGACCTGGTCAGGGAACAAGCCTAGCTATATGGCCCAGGTATTTGTAAATATATTTTGAGTCTGAGTTGTTATCCAGGGAACTTGGGGCTGGGGGAAAACAGCACATTATGCTGATCTACAGTATGGTTGGCCTGTCTTTGATCTTTGACCAGCCCCTCACAATCTGCTTAGTTCACTGTAAACATAATTATGTGTGTATATGAGTATTTCCATGTAAATATCAAAAAAAGCTAGAGAAAATAAAAAAGCTGACAATGGATCAACAAATCAGAATGATGAATGGTTTTAATCTCTCTCTACCTCTGCTTTAGTTCTATTTGCCTACTTTCATTACAATGATCAAAATTAGTTTTGCAATTTAAGTCCAAAAAAGGATAGACTTATAGTTAAGCAAAAAAAAAAACCACTTGAGAAAAGGAAATATAAATTAAAGTCATGTGAACAAGATTAGAAGTCACAGTAAGATACTTTCAACTAACCTCACATGTAAACAATTTTGCCAAAGTATCTCAAGTTTTCACTTAGCTTCAGTTTCAAAATGGTTAACAACTATTAAAAAAAAAGAAAAAAGGAAATAACTAAATCAAAGTACAAATTCTTTTTTTTAACTTTTATTGCATTATGATGAGAAAAGTTACATTATTTCAATTTATCTGAATTTGTTAGCATTTAAAAACATATTTGAAGTAAATAGAATTAAATCACATTCTTGTTTTCCTTTTGTACGCCAACTCCTCCCAGAGGCCCCCTTCAATACCTACAATATCTTTTTTGTCATATTCCTTAAAATTTATAAAATATTATAACAATAAAAATAAGTACTAAAAACTTGTTTGATATAAAACATCAATTTAACAGTCTTATGTAGACGCTCGTCTACAGCAATAGTAAAAATACATTCTTCTCAATATAAATTTTAAATAACTCTAAACATATTAACTGTATATTTCAAAATAATACATCACTACT
>NW_022196912.1:13706752-13707121 GCF_008632895.1 Mastomys coucha | reverse complement strand
CATCTCAGAGAAAGAGTAACTTATAAAGTCCTCTTCTTCAAACTTGATACAATAGTTACAAACGTCAATCAAAGCATTCAGTCTAACTCTTTGTTGTTCTCTTACAAGCAACCACCCTAGTGGTCTATGTTTCTTTTGGGTATATAAATACTTTTGAAATATATAAGCTGTTCTGAAAACCATAGTATAGTGTAAAAACATGAAATAATACTACTAATAGAGAGGCTGAGATAGGAGAAGCAAGATTTTAGGACCATTATGTTGTACACAGTCAGACACTGTCAAAAACAAACAAGCTTCAAGTGTATATAGATTGCACAATATTGGACCTATTTCTCCAATTACCAAATTAGAGAGACCATTGCATGA
>NW_022196912.1:13700978-13705757 GCF_008632895.1 Mastomys coucha | reverse complement strand
TCTTTCTTAAAGTCCTGTATCATCACCATGAGAAGTGATTTTATATCTGAATCTTGCTCTTCCGGTGTGATGGTGTGTCCAGGATTTGCTATGGTGGGAGAATTGGGTTCTGATGATGCCAAGGAACCTTGGTTTGTGTTCCTTATATTTTTACACTTGCCCCCCGACATCTAGTCATCTCTAGTGCTACCTGCCCTTGCTAAATCTGACTGGAGCCTGTCCTTCCTGTGATCCTGCTTGTGTCAGAACTCCTCAGAGTCAAGCTGTCTCTGGGATCCTGTGATTCTGGGATCCTGTGACCCTGGGCTTGTTAGAGAACCTGGGAGTGGAGCTTCCTCTGGGTGTTGAGGGACTGGCTGTGGAGCTTTCGCCCAAGGTCTGCTCAGGAACCCAGCCCAGAGAGACTGGAAGGAACCCGAGTCACTGGGCTGGAGGAGTTCCTGTGTGCCTGGTCCTGCTGGTCCCAGTTACTCCCAGTGTTGGGACAGATGTTGGGTCCTCCTCACCTCTGATGGTGGGTGTGCCAGAGCGCCTGGGAGTGGAGCTTCCTCTGGGTGTTGTGGGACTGGCAGCAGAGCTTGCGCCCAAGGTCTGCTTCCAAAGTACAAATTCTTAAAGTCTATATCACATTGCATTTGACTGTTGCAGTGTTAAGTTTTATTTTTACAAAGCTCGAACATCAGAACTCTGAAAAGGCGTGGGTACTCCACTGCCCATGAAGACAGACCTTTCCCCACACCAAGCAAAGCCCAATTCTTCAGTTTTCACAGCTAAGAATTCACAACATAGGATTTGACACAGTGGGGCAACCAGCACAGTTCATCCTGATGACAGATTATCTAGTTTATGAAAAAAATGCAGAAAAAAAAGACAAAAAGAAAGAGACACTTACAGACATACATGACAGTTAAGACACATCAACTATCTCCAATACTGGGACTTTATTAGTAAGAAACTATTATTAATATTGTTAGTTGTCTCTTGGTTATATATTGAGCACTTTGAAGAAATTTCGTGTGTGATATATATACATGCCTGTGTGTAAGTAAGTGAAAGCCCATGTGTATATGCAGAGACCAGAGGAGGACATTGCCTTTTCTGGATATTACTCTTTGCCTTATTCCATTGAGACAGGGTCTCTCAGTGGACCTGGAACAAGACTGAAGACCAGGGAGCCCCAGGGACCCTCCTGTCTTTGCACTCCACAGCAACGGGTCACAGGCCAGGGTCATGACAGGCTTTTTCTGTTTGTCATGATGACTCCAGTAAAGGATTATTATGAATGCTGTGTGCAAGCTGTGGGGCTAGACATGACAGCATGACTGCTGAGTCACTATGGCAAATCTACCATCACTTTTAATGAAAGAACTAGAGCCAGACACAATGGCACAAGTCTTTAACCCCAGCACTTTGGAGGCAGAGGTAGGAGGATCTCTGATTTCAAGGGCAGCTGGTCTACACAGTGAGTTCCAGGACAGCTAGGGCTACATAGTGAGACCCTGTCTCCAAAACAAACATAAACAAACATCCCAACCAACCAACTACAGTAACAAAACCCATAGAACTCAACATTTCCCAGAGTGGCAGCACTGTCTCATACTCCCACCAGTAGTATACACAAAGGTTTTGTCACTTTTCATTTTTTATTCCCTTTATACACTGAAATATATTTAGAGATGATTTGATGTTTCAGATCTGATTCAAAACAAAATGGTGTAGTGTGGTGTGGTGTGGTGTAATGTGGTGTGTGGTGTGGTGTGGTGTAATGTGGTGTGTGGTGTGGTGTGGTGTGGTGTGTGTGTGTGTATATGTGTGTGTGTATGTGTGTGTGTATGTGTGTGTGTGTGTGTGTGTGTGTGTGTACGCGCATGCGCATGTACATACATGTGCTCTTGGAGGGTAACCAGGAACTGACAGAACAAGGCTGGTCACACTTTGGGAACTTCAGCACAGTAGGCAATAGCAGTAGTCAGTATAAAATTCTAGGCTCTGCTGAAGTACTTTTAGACATGCCCTCTTTAACTCCCATAACAAATTTGAAAATGAAGCTATTACTATCTCCTTTAGAGATGAGAAAACAGAGACCCTTAAACCTTAGGTAATGGGACCAAGTCCTGACCAGCAGGGAAAGAGCTGCTTTCAGAGTCTATGATTTCAGCTGCGCAGCCAAACTCAGAAAGAAGTATTCCCTAAGACAGGAACAACCACACCAGCGTAGTGCATTTCTTTAAGTGTGTATCTTCTAATACACAGCAATGTTGAAGCCCAACAGTATCATAAGCCACCCATTACACACATCAGAAAACAACTAAGGGAATGACAGTTTTCTAAGTTTCTAGTTTGATTTTTTAAGGAGATTTAAGATATACTAAATAGACTCTGTGCCAGACTTTAGCTCAGAGCTGAGAAATGTGTTTTTATTAAAATCTGGAAATAAGAAAGAGTAAGGGTAGAACTTTAGCAGGCTCATTCCCTCGGAGTTGCAGAAGTTTTGTGAAGACACGCAGCCTGTGGAAGAATGACGTTAAGTCCGGGTGACTTTAGACTCCTGGCCAGATCACCAAGTAACTTCTACTCACTGATTAAAAATGAAAAGCCTGGTCAAAGTGCCCAATCCTCAACTGTTGGCTAGGTTTTCCCAACCTCAAAGATCTGTCAACGAGAATTGCTATTGGTGATATTAGAAGGTAACTACAGTATAGGGACAGTAACTGCATCTAACTGAAAATGTGTTCTGTGCTCATGGTATTTTCCTGTGGTTTACACAAGCAAGCAACACATCCTTCAAGTTTCATCTTAATGGTGCTTCTAAGGAATTTACCAATGAGCTAAGTCAAGGAAAAGCCAACTCGAACAGAAGGTGGCTGGGTTTTATAGCTCAGAATGTTACTTTATATTTCAGCCTGAAGCATCTAGAATATTACTGGTCATTCAGAGAAAAGTTGGTCCGTCCCTAAAAAAAAGTCTCTGAATAGATTTCTGTTCCCTCCGAAGCTAAAACCTAAAGTATTGGGGGCTGCATCCACACATCAACATGACTGCTTGCTTACAGTAGCAAGGAGAGAGTGAGGTGATTCTGAGGGAGGATAAGAGAGAGCAGTAGGCTCAGGGAGACGTAGGTTTTATGGGACATGAAGGAGAACAGAGTAGAGCAGACAAAACACACAAAGAGGCTCTGAGGGGCTTTATAATGGGCTGATCAAGTAGAAGGGACAATTTAGATATTAATGACACATAGGTGCTAAGAGCTGGTTAGGTCTGTTGGGAAACTCAGGACACAAAGACCCAGACTACAGCTTCCCAAATGTTAGGCCGGTCTTTCCCATTGGACCACACTTGCCTCTCATAACAGAGCAATGCCATCTGGAAAGAACTAAGCTAGTATAAACTTGCCACAATTAGTCTAGGGAGTTCTGATGGCACATCCCCTTAGGACCTACTCTCCTTCCCAGAGTAACCAATCATTTCTCTAGGAAATCCTGAGCAAAGCATATGCTGGGCTAGAGAGGAAGAAGAAAGAAGAGACAGCCATCTCTCTCACCAATAAAACAGAGAAAAATGCGAATGGTAATCAAACATTATTAAAGTGAGCATTAGCCAGGCATGCCTAGGATCTCAGGACTCAGGATGCTAGGGTATAAAGATCAATAGTTTAAGGCCAACCTAAGCTACAAATACCATTTAAAAAAAATTACTCTATGATATCCAATACATAGCACTTTCTAGCAATAAGAAACACCAAATTTCAAATAATTTACCTGGTTCCAATTTTATCACTTTAATTGCTGCTAATTCTCCAGTGTTGACATTCCGTGCCTAAAATAAGAAGAGGAAAGATCAGAAAAAAAAAAACTGTATTAAAAAGCATTTCAGTATATTGTTCATTTTCAATCATAAAGAAATATTTTAAAATGTATCTAATTTACATTATAATTAAATTTACAATCTAATTTACAAACACTGTGTCCGTCATAATGAATCCCAGCACTAAGTGTAAACTTCCTGCCACACTAACTGGGCACTGTTCTAAGTGGCTTGATACTCACTTGATTCTTACAGGTCCCGTAAGGTAGAAACCAGTACTGTTCCCATGTTGCAAATAAGAAAAATGAAAGTGAAAAACCTACTTGGTCATACAACTGGCTAAGTGGGAGCCCTGGGATTCAAAGCCAGGAAGTCTACTCCAGACTTCATAGTGAATTCCTTCAAGCATTAGACTACAGAGATCTTCATGCAAAGGCTGGGAAAACTACTGAGTGGATTGGCACTGAAATCTTGAATTAGAATCTAATTATGAAAGCAGCCCCCTTATGTCCCTTCAAATCCACATGTTGCCAATAAAATCAATGTATTCAAAACAAGCCACTCACAAAAAATAAAATTAATTTAAACAGTTCATGGAGCTGGGGATGTGGCTCAGTTGGTAGAATACTTGCATGGCAGCCTGAAGCCCCGAGTTCTATCCCCAACTTGGTTAAACCAGGCATGGAGGTGCACACCTTTAGCCACAGCACTATAATCCACTGGTAAAGACAGGAGAATCAGAAGTTCAAAGTAATCCTCAGTTACTACAGAAGTTGAAGGACAGCCTGGGCTATATGACATCTTTACTCTAAAAAAGGGAGGACAGACAGACAGAAGCCTGCCAATTCATAGGCTGGGTATGATGGGCATGCCTAGCAATCCTAGCACTCAGGAAGAGTCAGGAGGACTGTTAAAAATTGAAGACCATCTTGAGCTAACACAACCCTGCCTCCTGCCTCAAAAAAAAAAAAAAAA
>NW_022196912.1:13695267-13700968 GCF_008632895.1 Mastomys coucha | reverse complement strand
AAAAAAAAAAAAAAAAATCAGATATTAGATTCTGAGTGTTTACAACTGTTTATCTAAGTAGAAAACATCTATGAATTTGAGTTTAAAAAATGGCAGTGAATCTTTAACAATTTAAGATGCTATAAAACTAGATAAGAATTTTCAAGGTATTTTTAGGTGTTTATATTGAATTAATTTTTATATCAGTCTAAAGGGAAAAATACATGCAATTCCACGATTATAGGAAGATCTCACTATATGGCCAGGATTAGATTTAGCTGCAATACTCCCTTATTAATAGATTGGGAAAATCTGTCAATTAACAAAAGAACTCAGATTCTAAGTATACCAGGGCATTAAAAACACCAGCAGAGAGACTGGGGAGAGGGCTCAAGGGTAAAGCACTTGTTATGCAAATGGAGAGGGTCAAAATGGAGGTCAGCTTGCCAGCACTCTCAGAAAGGAGGGCCTGGCAGGGAATCCCCAGAGCAAACTGGCTACACTGACTACTAGCAAGCTCTGGATTCAGTTAGGGGCCCAGCCTCAATGTGTAAGATGAGAGCAACTGGCTGGGCGGTGGTGGAGAACGCCTTTAATCCCAGCACTGGGGAGGCAGAGGCAGGCAAATTTCTGAGTTCGAGGCCAGCCTAGTCTACAGAGTGAGTTCCTGGACAGCCAGGGCTATACAGAGAAACCCTGTCTCGAAAAAACCAAAAAACCAACCAACCAAACAAACAAACAAAAAAAAAACCAAAACAAAAAGATGAGAGCAACTGAAGATGCCTCCAGCCATCAAACTTGGGTCTCTGAACATATCTGCATACATGTCCACATGCACCTGCACACACCTGTGTCCCCATACACAAAAGCATGCATATGCAGCATACACATACCAACAAATATACTCATTCCCTCCACCAACACACATAAGCAAACTAGGGAAGTATACAAGAAAGCAGAAAAAAAGGTGAGCCATGACTAAACTTATAAACTTAAGATTCTCCAAGGGCTGGGAGATGGTTCCCTTGGTAATGTGCTTGCTGAACAAGCAGTAGGGCCTGAGTTTAAGTCCTTTGCACCCACAGAAAAGCAGAGCATAGTTATACATGCCTGTAATACCAGCACTACGGTGATCTCTGTCTCAGAAAGTATGTTGGCAAGCGATAGTTGACGCTGATGCCAACTTCTGACCTAAACACGCACAAACATGCACACATGTGCATGTATACCTGCATACACCCACACATGCACCAACACACACATACATATCCCACACACTATTTTTTTAGTCACTGTGGTGGCACAGACCTTTAATCTTAGCATTTCACTTGATGAGAGGGAGAGGCAAGTGTGTCGACCCAATTTCTTTTTTTTTTTAAAGGCTTATTTATTTATTATGTGTAAGTACATCATAGCTGTCTTCAGACACATCAGAAGAGGGCATCAGATCTCATTACAGATAGTTGTGAGCCACCATGTGGTTGTTGGGATTTGAACTCAAGACCTTCAGAAGAGTAATCAGTGTTCTTAACCGCTGAGCCATCTCTCCAGCCCAGTGTGTCGACCCAATTTCAAGGCTAGCCTGGTCTACAAAAGTTAGTTCCAGGTCAGCCAAGGTTACAAAGTAAGACTCTGCCTTAAAAATTTTTTTAAAAAATCCAAAAGATTCTTTTTGTGGTATCTGAGTGTGGTTCCCAACCCCCTGTAAGCCTCAGTTGTCTGAATACTTGGCCCCCAGTTGGCTGTCTGGGAAGGATTATGAGGAGTGAGGAGTGACCTGTTGGAGAGTGTGTCCTGGGTGGGGGGAGGTTTCAAAGCCTCTGGCCATCTCCAGTGCACTCTGTACCTCCTGCTTGTGGTCTCTCACTCTATCCTCATAGACTCTAACCCTCTGGAAAAGCCAATCCAATTAAATACTTTCTTCTTTAAGGTCCTTAAGTCATGGTGTTTTATCAAAGCAATAGAAAAGTAATTAATATATTCCCTATAAAATGTAAAAATTAAAAAAAAATGCAGGGAAAACTCATTTTCAAAAAAATCACATCTTTAAGTGCAGTGGTTAAGAGCACTGGATGCTTTTCCAGAGAACCTGAGTTCAGTTTCTACCACCACTATCTGTAATTCCTAATCCAGAGGATTCAATGCCCTCTTCTGACCCCCATGGGCACCAGACACACACAGCACAATCATGCAGGCAAACATACATATAAAAAAGTCCTCAAAAATTCTTCAACATAAAATCTTCATAGCTAACAAATACTCACGATGCCCATATGGAGACAACAGAAAACAGATCTGAGTACTTCAAGCCAAAGTTCCTTTCATTTAAGTATGACAAACCTCCCAACAGCACTTAATAAATTCTGTGCCTTTCAGGATGAGACATCACATAAACAATGAACCGAGAATATAGCTGTGGAGCACTTATAAATAAGGACAGGGTGTACCTGGGGGATGCACAGGGCATCTGGAAATAAAACAAGGGCTACTCCCTGACTCAGTGAATCTTAAAATCAGACCTGTTAAAAAGCCTCGCTTGACCGGGCAGTGGTGGCGCATGCCTTTAATCCCAGCACTTGGGAGGCAGACACAGGCGGATTTCTGAGTGCGAGCCCAGCCTAGTCAAATAAAAAGCTCTTACCCTCTTGCTCTCCCTCCCTTCCCACCTCTCTCCACGTGGCCAGCCTCTACTTCTCTAATCTTCTCTCTCTGTCTGCCTTTCTACAATAAACAACTTAAAACCATTTTTTAAAAAAAGGTTTCGCTTGTCTATTGAAAAGAAGTCCAGAGTATGTTGGCTCTACCATGGAACCACAGACACTGTGAAGCCACAAAGAGAAGCTGATTGACCAGAGATGAAAATTTGCAACCAGAGGCCACAGGAGGGCACACACTTTACTGACAAAGTCACAAATGTCTTTTCAAAATGGCTGCTGCACTCAAAAAACTTGGCTAAGAGCTGATTTACTCAGAGTTCTCATTAGCCATATTCAGCTGAGAAATCATGACAGTAAGCTCCTAGTGAGTAGGTGACATAAGCTACTATGCACTATGCTTTCAGGGGCTCTGTCACTACTCTTTGACTTATTAATATAATTCAGAAGCTTGCTACAAGGTGAACAAAACTTGCCGCAAGGTAACAGTTCCAAATTCCAGTTTCTTTGGGGTAAATAATCAACTTAGGGTGATCTGAAGCCAGGGGCTGAAGAGCTACTGTTCCCCTTGCTTTCTGAAATGCTACTCAGTGCATCTTACTTGGCAATACTGAGGCATTTCACTCTGTGAGGATGGGGGGTAGGGGTCCAAAGGAAGTCAGGAGACTTCCATTTCTGAGCCTTTCCTCACCATGTTATACACGAGGGGTTTTTAAAGCATTATGATAATGTGGCACATAGTAGTGGCTGCAGACCTGAGATTTCAGTAATTGGGATGCTGAGGCAGTAGGAGAGTGCAATGCCAATCAGGACTATGTTTAAAAAAAAAAAAAACAAAAAACAAAAAAAAAAACCTACCTTTAAAAAAAAATCACTTATTTCAGGATTAAGTCAATATTATCTCTAATATTTATTCTGGATTTATCAGTTTTGATTCAGCTCAAGCAATTTAGTTTTCAAATGAGCAAGGTTAACATTCTGAGATAGTAGAGCATGTATGAATTTTTTTAAAAAACGAAGTCAGTATTGCAACAGACTTTTCATACTTTTTAAAGGCAGACACTAAAATGACCTGTTCTGAACATCTACACCGTGTTGTTGACAGCCCTCAGACAGAATCCACACATCACAGTTTACCTTTCACTGCTGTGTACTCCAAATATTAGAGTTAGTGGAACACCATCACTACTGAATTTTAGAACACTTCATCACAGCATCAAAACAAAAGCCATACCCTAAGCCCACGAGCTGTCATTTCTAGTCTCCTGACAACTCCTGCTCAACTTCTTTTCCCTGTGGATTTGAGTATTATGGATGTTTCACTAACTGGAACTGAGCAACATGTGGTAAGTGCTCCTTTTGCTCAGAATGTTCTCATATTCATACAAATAATATTACATTGCAGAGAAATACATCCTGTTTTTCCACTCATCAGTGAAGGATACAGAGAGGCAGTTAATCTTCAGTGTCAACTTGACTGGCCTTAGAATCCCCAAGGAGACACACTCTGGGCATGTCTGTGTTTGCAGAGATTATTAATGAGGAAGAAGACCACGCTGATTGTAGCTGGCATCGTCCCATGAGCTGAGGCTCCAGACCGGACACAGGAGAGGAGGAAGCCAGATGAGCATTCCCTGCTGTTCTGAAGCATGACATGAGAAGACCCAGGTCCACACTTCTAACTCAAAGGTACTCTAAAGGTAACTGTGGAGCTACCTTTCCAGCCATGATGGATCACGTCCATCCAACCATGAGCCAAAATAAAGCTTTCCTCTTTCCCTTAAGTTGCTTCTTGTCAGGTATTTGGTCAGAGTGACAAGAAAAATACATATAACACATGGGTTCTTTTTATATTTGTGTGTTATAAATACTACTTACTACTATATATGAAACCATATAAATGTCTGGGCAAACCTGTTTCTAATTCTTTCAGATATATACCTTAAGTGTGCTAAGAAATGTTGGGCTATATAATATTCCAGGCCCATCACTTTAAAGAGCTGCCAAATTGGTGTCCAAAGCAGCTTTGGCGTCTAATATTATCTCAACTAACACACAATGCTCCAGTGTTACTTTGGGTTTCTCCTTTAGCTCTTCAATGAGGATGACCACCTGCCTCTAGAGCACCTGATTACAGGTGTGCACCATGACACCTAGCATATTCATTTAGAATGCCACCAGATGTTCATACCTTAAGCTGCATACTATACACGTTTCCTCTCTCATGTGAGGAGCTATTCTCACTTCTCTCTCACTGGACAGGCAAGCACATCACCATGGAGCTACATCTTAGTGTCTGTCTTAATTTCCTTGATGCATTAATGTATTTATAGCTTGTTTTGTCCCTCTGTTTCTTTACAGTTAAGAAAGCAGCATGGAGTCTGTCTGGGCTGGTGCCCTGAGCAAACCTTGGGCGCAAGCTCCACAGCCAACCCCACAACACCCAGAGGAAGCTCCACTCCCAGGCCCTCTATCTAACACACCCAGGATCAGAGCTGAGGAGGACCCAACATCTGTCCCAACACTGGGAGTAACTGGGACCAGCAGGATCCAGGCACACAGGAACTCTGCCAGCCTAGTGGCTCAGGTTGCTTCTGGTCTGTCTGGGCCCTGAGCAGACCTTAGGTGCAAACTCTGCAGCCAGTCCCAAAACACCCAGAGGAAGCTCCACTCCCAGGTTCTCTAACAAGCCCAGGGTCACAGGATCCCAGAATCACAGGATCCCAGAGACAGCTTGACTCTGAGAAGTTCTGACACAAGCAGGATCACAGGAAGGACAGGCTCCAGTCAGATTTAGCAAGGGCAGGTAGCACTAGAGATGACTAGATGTCGGGGGGCAAGTGTAAAAATATAAGCAACACAAACCAAGTTTCCTTGGCATCATCATAACCCAATTCTCCCACCATAGCAAGTCCTGGACACACCATCACACCGGAAGAGCAAGATTCAGATATAAAAATCACTTCTCATGGTGATGATACAGGACTTTAAGAAAGACACAAATAGCACCCTCAAAGAAGTACAGGAGAACACAGGTAAACAGCTAGAAGCCCTTCAAGAGGAAACAC
>NW_022196912.1:13675799-13694112 GCF_008632895.1 Mastomys coucha | reverse complement strand
TCATGCAATGGTCTCTCTAATTTGGTAATTGGAGAAATAGGTCCAATATTGTGCAATCTATATACACTGTCAGCTTGCTTGTTTGTGACAGTGTCTGGCTGTGTCTTGAACATAATGGTCCTAAAATCTTGCTTCTCCTATCTCAGCCTCTCTATTAGTAGTATTGTTTATTTCATGTTTTTACACTATACTATGGTTTTCAAAACAGCTTACATATTTTAAAAGTATTTATATCCCCAAAAGTAATGTAGACAATTAAATTGGGAGGAGGCTTGTAAGAGAACAACAAAGAGTGAGACTGAATGCTTTGCTTGAGTTTGTAACTCTTTTATCAAGATACCACAGTAAGAGCCAAGATCTTAAGCTCTACTAAATACAAAACAAACAAACAAAACCACTTTATATATTTATGTTCATTTAAGAAAATATTGGTAGTGATGTATTATTCTGAAATATAGTTAATATGTTTAGAGTTATTTAAAATTTATAGAGAAAAACGTATATATTTTCAGTATTACCGTAGACAAAC
Source organism: Mastomys coucha (assembly GCF_008632895.1). Classification (NCBI taxonomy): domain Eukaryota; kingdom Metazoa; phylum Chordata; class Mammalia; order Rodentia; family Muridae; genus Mastomys; species Mastomys coucha. The sequence continues at coordinate 13,693,583 of NW_022196912.1, read as the reverse complement.
ATCTACATAAGACTGTTAAATTGATTGTTGTTTTATATCAAACAACTTTTATACTAATTTTTACTGTTATAATATTTTATAAATTTTAAAGAATATGATAAAAAAAGGTATTGTAGGTATTGAAAGGGGAGTCACTGGGAGGAGTTGGGGTACAAAAGGAAAACAAGAATGTGATTTAATTCTATTTATTTAAAATAAGTTTTTAAATGTTAACAAATTCAGATAAATTGAAATCATGTAACTTTCCTCATTATAATGCAATAAAACGTAAAAAAAGAAAAAAGAAAAGAAAGCTAGCATGACAGATCTCTTTGCCAACAGTCTTTACTTTCCACCCTTATATTAAGGTCAATGATCCACTTTTAGTAACTTTCTGTATGACGCTGTACCATAGGGAATTTCCAATTTCATTCTTGTGCATGTGAATATGAAGTTGTGAAATACAGTATTCTTAACTTCAATAAAACCCTTTATTATCTGGCCCCCACCTATCTTTCTAGTCACTCCCGAATTTTTGCTTTATGCTCTGGCCAAACCACAAACAAGTTGTGGTTCCTCAGTACTAGCCACACTTGGAGCTCAGCGCCCAGCCCTGGGCCTAGATCCCAGACCTCCCATCACTAGGTCCTGACCTTAAGAGCTAGGCTTAGGTCACCCTGACTCTGACCTCCCATCACTAGGTCCTGACCTTAAGAGCTAGGCTTAGGTCACCCTGACTCTGACCCTTTAACTTGTTTTCACATAGGCACTTCCCAGCCCCCACATTCCCACAGACCCTAGGTAATCTTTCTCAAACTGAAGAGGGCCTGATGAGAATCCTACAGATTTACAAATAATCTCAGTTTACAAATGCTCTTGAAAATTCTTACATTTTTGGTTGTGAGCATAGCCTTTAATGGCTGCGCCATCTCCCCAGCTCCTTGAAGATTCTTGATTTCAGATCTGCTTGAGGTTTTGTTTGAATGAGCCATGGGAAGCTTTCAGATTAGACTAGTATGGAAACTAGTCTTGCTTTCCTGAGCTGACTTCACACCGCTGAGCATGCTCAAGTATGAGGAACATCCTCTGCACATCAGAATAATCCAGAGGAGCCACCACGGACCCAGGGGCAGGCCAGGTACCACAGCTAGAGAGTCAAGGACAACCATCTTTGAGAAAAACTGGCCCTTGCTGGGTGCTGAGCACCTAGAGTTTTCCACACTTATCCTGTAGAAGAGGATATTTATTGTGGACATCCCCTTGTGAAATGATAGTCAAGAATGCAATAAGCCACAGGATGGATCTGAGCAAGCAATGGCCACTGCATCCTTTTCCTGACCCCTCTACCCTGCAGAAACAAGATAGAAGAGACTATTTCTAAGATTCCTTCTAAAACAACATTTACAACAAATTTATTCTAAACAGCTTCAAGTAGTAACCCAGCTGGCCAGGTATATAAAAACAGTATGCTTAAAGAGAAAACAAACAAACAAAACACTGGCATTAGCCCTGAATCAAAGGATTCCAAGTGGGACCCAGGAACCTGTCTAACACCAAGCCACTTCTGATGCACAGCCAAGTCTGAGGATGTGGCCACAGACACTTGCTCCACTTGAGCTTCTGGATCTGACAGCTTCCTGACGAGGATGACACCCTTCATGCGGAGATTTGAAAGACAGGAAGCGTCTAACACACAAGGAAGGACACAGAGAGAAAAGTGAGTTTTAAAGGCTCCCGGGGAAAACAAAGAAAACACCATGCTATTCTGAGCACTAGGGAGGATAACCACCGGGTGTGACCCACAAACCCTTTCAGAAGGAAATGGATAATCCAGACTCACTCCTGAACGAGTATTCTTGTTTTTCCACAGCTCATTGCACCAGGTATATGCCCACCGCAAAAGACACCAGTTCACAGAATGACAGGGTAACAAACATCCCTGGCTTGCTCAGGACGTTCTTCCTGCATGTCTACTATCCATCATTACTAACAGTGTGCTTCCATACTTTTAGAATTAAAATTTTATATAATTTTGGTGATATATTTTAAGGTCATTCTACTTGAAAACTTTGAATTAGCATGAACAAATGACTCAGGACAGCCAGATTCTCTAAGGATAAGCAAGTATGCTTATTTTTATAAATAAAGTTTTATTTACTAATAAAACTTAGTCATGCTCATTTGTTTAAATATTGTCAAAGGCTGCTTTCTCAATACAATGGCAGAACTAATAAATAACTGGAACAGAGATCATACAGTCTGCTGACTCACAGCACTGATGTGATGCATCTTCATGGTCTAATATAAGAACTCTGTGCTACCTGTATCTATGTTCAATTGTAAGTTAATAAAGTGAAAAACTGAACTTTCCAATTATATGTATATATGTAATAAACATTTAAGACTAGGGATTTCAAATTTTTCAAATCAGACAATAACATGGATTGTGGTAGGTAGAGTATACCTTTAAAATATACACAGATGCCACCATGACCATCAGGCCACGGCAAAGCTCCACTGCCACAAAACCCACTAGAGAAGTCACCCTCCCTTGGTGCCACTACAGGCTTGTTCCTGTATCCTTTTTGGAAAGCCATATAAATCACTGAGGACACAGTCTCTTGAGCTGCCTCTTACATTAAGCTGTTGCACACGGCAGTAGGTCATTCCTTTCTGCTGGAGTGTAGATTGTCTGTTCACCCATGTCAGAGTACTTCCTGACATGAACAGATCGGGTTTTTGTTGTTTACTTGAGTGTGCACACACATCACACCCCTCCAGACCCAAGGACGGAACTCAGGGCCTCAAATATGCAACACCCATAGTCTGAAGGCCATCGGGCTGCTTTCAACTTTTGGCAAATACGAACACCGAGTCCTACACAGTGTTCAGGTTACACAAGACTAAGGTGTGGGACTAGATCATCAGATGGAAGGTACATGTTTAACTTTCTAAGAACTGACACACTATTTTTAGAGAGGGGACCACTACTCATCCCTAGCAGTAATATGAGGGTTCAGATGCCTTTCTTTGCATCAGTCATTATAATAGATGTCTAACAGCTGCAGCCACGTCTCATGGAACCTGCGGTTTGCATTTCCATAACTGTCTATGACACAGAATACCTATGTGGTGAAGGGTCTATCTTCTAGTCCTTTGCCCATGTTTTTATCGAGTTATTTTCTTATTGACGCCTGAGTGTTCTCTACATTTTCTAGATACAGACTGTCATTCACGTGAGCAGAATGTTTGTTTGGACTAACTTCTGCACTCCCACCCACTCCTCACTCACAGTACCCTAGAAAATGACCATATTTGGAGACAAGTAGTTTAAATACCTAACTAAGGTTAAACGAGACTGTATGGGTTAATTCTAATTAATATAATTGACACCTTATCAGAAAGAGGAAGGGGCACTAAGGTCTAAGGCCCATGAAAACAGAGTGAGAAGGCAGCTAGCTCTCTGAGGCTTGGGAACCAACCCTGCCAGCATTCTGGCCCAGGACTCCATCTGCCTGGGCCTGTGCTATTCTGTTACAGCAGCTCCAGCAAGCTAAGGAGCAGCACACCTTTCGGTTTGTGCAATTTGTCTCATGTTCTTTAGTGAACTGTGCTTCTGATGTCATTCCAAGACCTTATTGCTTGAGCCCTTAGCCAAAGGTGTCCTCCTGCATCTTACTTCTGCGCTGGATTTGAGTTTGCGGCTCTACTTAATTTGTCTTATGGCACACTTGAGTCCACTTTTGTTGAAGAAGCTGCTCAGGCTGAGCTATTTGGTTTGCTTTTCAGGCCAACATCTAACTGTGTCGACTCTGCTTATTAAAAAGACAGTCCTCCTCCACATTATTACCTTTGTGAGCAGCTGGTCTCTCCATGTGTGGTTTCATACTACACACTAGATGGATCCTTGGCTTTGTGGTGACCCTAAGTAATGTCACATAGCCTTGCTTGGATTCCTTTAACTTTTTCACAATTCTTTATATTAAGTGTTTTGCTTTCCATGTCAGTTTTTTTTTAAGACTTTATTTATTATATGCAAGTACACTGTAACTGTCTTCAGACACACCAGAAGAGGGCATCAGATCTCATTACAGATGGTTGTGAGCCACCATGTGGTTGCTGGGATTTGAACTCAGGACCTTTGGAAGAGTAGTTAGTGCTCTTAACCACTGAGCCATCTCTCCAGCTCACCTCCATGTCAATTTTTAAATCAGCCTTTTTATACACATACACGCACTGATTTCCTTTTTTTAATGGAAAGTATATTTAATCTCCTGATTAATTTGGCTAGAATATCTTTTACAGGCTGTCAGTTATGTTTAGGTTTCCTCTGGGCTCTCATCAATGATCTACAGCATCAGCAGAGAGATGCTACGGTATTCTAGTTTAGCTTTTTTTTTTTTTTAAAGAAAGATTTATTTATTTCATTTATATGAGTACACTGTCACTGTCTTCAGACACACCAGAAGATGGCATCGGATCCCATTACAGATGGTTGTGAGCCACCATGTGGTTGCTGGGAAGTGAACTCAGGATCTCTGGAAGAGCAAGCAGCCAGTGCTCTTAACCGCTGAGCCATCTCTCCAGCTCCTCTAGTTTAGATTTGAATAGCCACATAAGGCTAATAAAGGTTGTTTTCAATGAAAGTGTAACACTGGAAATGCTGAGAAGCACCCCAAGCAGCCTAGGTGACTCCAGTGATGATGCCATCAGACTAGGCCAGTAGTACAGCTAGCAGGACTGAGGAGGTGGTCGGGGGTTGGGGGAAGGGTTCTGAAGAAACAGTCTCAGACAAGAGAGGAGAGGTGCACAGGAAACAGACTTCAGAAAAGAACACATCTCCAAACTGCCTTGATCCCTGAGGACTTTCTGCCCTGTGTCATGCCTCTTTCACATCCTCTCTTTTTTAGAGTTGATCTCAATGGCTCTTTGCTTCTTTTAACTAGGTAATTAAAGATCAAAGTTTCTAAGATCATATGATCTTCAAAAAGAGAGAGAAAACAGAGATGATAGAAATAACTTAAAAAAATACAGTTAGCAGATAATGATTGGATGTAGTCCTGGAAAATCATCTGTGGATGACGAAACAAACCAGCAGGCATGATCAAGTTCAAAGGCTTATTTTGAATTCTGGAATTCAAAATGGAATTGAGCCATATCAACAACACTTAAAAAATAGAAGTTTTCTATCCAAACAACCCATTACAACTCTGCATGATTATGAATCTTGCTTTTTAAATCTATTTTTATATATGTGGCAAGGGATAGACATGTGCATGTGAGTGTATTTTGCCTGCAGAGGCCAAAGGTTTGCCTCCAGATCCCCTGGAACTGGAGTTACAGGTGATTGTGTGTCATCTAGTATAGATGCTGGGAGTCAAACTCAGGTCCTCTGAAGAGCAGTAAGTGCTCTTCACTGCTCAGCCATCTCTCCAGTCCCTCAACAATACTTTTAAATGCTAACTGCCAGATCATAAGTGTCAAATAATAATGAGGATAAAACTTAAGTGGTATCAAAGCTAAGAAAGGATAAGGGACCAAGTTATCAAATCCCAGCTTCCTATTACAAAAACAACCATACAAATATCTGTGGCCGAGTGGTGCTCAGACTCCAGTGTGTGTAACAACTACTCATGCAGGCTGCAACTCCAATGCGTATAACAACCACTCATGCAAGCTGCTTGGAAACCTAGAGCCTAGGAGGCAGAGGCAAAGGACCCCTGGGGCAAGCCATCTAGAATCTAGCCAGAATCCAGTTCTTAGTTCAGTGGACCTACCTCAATAGAGAACAACCACTCAAGACAATGTCAACTTCAGGCTTCCACACACCTGCACATGTTCCCACATGTTCTTGAAAAATGCATCTCCAATATGTACACCATGGAAGTGTAAAAATAAAATAAAATAAATTAAGAAACATAGTAGTAACTTGTGATTAAATATGGGTCATGAGGAAACGTAATATAGAAGAAAGGGCCTCACTTTTCTAATTTTTAAAAAAGTTTATTATTATTTATGTGTGTGAGTGTATGAATGCACACCACATGTGTGGATACCTGAGAGTCTGAGGAGGAGTCTGACACCTTGAAGCTAGAGTTATAGATGCTACATGCTGGTAGACATGGGTATGGCGAGCCAAACTCAGGTCCTCTGGAAGAGTAACAAGAGTACTTAACTGCTAACCATCTCTCCAGTCTCTCACTTTTAAATTATTATTATTTAATTTTAAAAGCATTATTGGAGGAGGGGGATGCAATTATGTAAACAAGTTGTTCTAATACCCTGTAAGGGTTTTTTGGATATTATTCAGTGTGTGTGCATGTGAACAAGAGAAACTGATAATGGACTTTATCAACAATTAAAGTCACATTATTCTAAGTGCAGGCAGACTTCAAATCTCCAGAAGCTTTAAGCACACTACAACTGACATAGCCAAATAAAAAAGTAGTTTCAGTGTTATGGTTTTCCATGAAAATAGCAGTGTTCTTAAGACTTCCAATTAAAAGATTGCAATATTTATATAAAAAATGCAACTTGATAAATCACATCTTCCCTGGTCAGTGATCTTGATACTTTGAAGCAAGTGTATTAAGTATTTGAAGGCACATACTCATGCAACTGAAGGAGGATCACGTGACTACAGAGCACTGCTTTCAAGCTGTGGTCCACCCCTGCCAGCTTCACTGCACTGACACAGGGTGGGCTCCTCTCAGTGATCTTCGCTTCCACTCCAGCGAGAATGTATGTGGGAGGCAGATGAAAAACAGCAATCTCTTCATGCTGTTATCATAAGGGCTCAAAATATATATCTGACAATTACAAAATAGCTTATAAGCCTCAAAAAACCACCTAGAGTTAACATCTTAATAATGGAGCTCTCACATCTTCTGTGAGACATGAACCCTAACACCACGGGGCACCAGTTCTGCACGGCTTTACACACTCCTACACAAGAATGTTTTCCCTGGTTCAGCATATGAACCACGCAGCATGCCAATAGCAAGGATGACGAGAGCACAGGGCAGCCAGCATGAAACAGAACACGTGCCTCTATCTCAGGCACCTCCACAACCATGGAAGTACCAGGCACTGTAAAAGATGCTGTTCAGGGTGGGGGTCAGCAGATAACAAGATGAAGGGTGGCACATTTGGGGAGGACAATCAGGGTCAGGCCTTTTCTTAGGATTAGGAGACTAAGGCAGGACAAACTCCAAGTTCAGGCCTGTCTTGACTATAGGGTGGTGAGTTCAAGACTAGTTTGGTTAACCTTTAACAAGACCTGTCTCAAATTTAAAAATGAAAAGTTACTAGAGAGATGGCTCAGTGGTTAAGAGCACTGACTGCTCTTCCAGAGGTCCTGAGTTCAATTCCCAAAGACCATATGGTAGCTCACAACCAACTGTAATTGGATCTGATGCCCTCTTCTGGTGTGTCTGAAGATAGCAACAGTATACTTACATATATAAAATAAATAAATTTTAAAAAATGAAAGTGGTTGAGGATATTGACCAATAGGAGACTGACTACTTGTACAACTCACATGAAGTTGTAGGTTCAATTCCCAGCACAAACCACAGGATGAAAATGAGAGTCTAACGGTTATCACAGTGGCACTAACAGTTTAAGGGTATGTGTAATGCTGGTAGCGCCGATATTCACTAGCAAATTCAATAACTTTCCAATGTCTAGTTTAACACAAGCAGTCAGAGATCAACTGCCATTGCTTCTACTGGTGGAATCCTGCCAGTTTCTTCTACAAGGGAAGGTTAAACGCGATGTGAAGTAGTCGCAATACAGTGCTGCTTGAGAGCTTGCAATGGTCAGATTGCCAATGCCACATGCAGGCATCTCAAAATAAATGCCGAGCCAACGACACCAAATTGGAGAAGAGACTTCAGTGTGGAGTCCCAGGTATTGAAGGTTTGCTCTCTAGCCCACAGCACCCACTAAAGGTGGTGGCACCTTTAAGAGCTGGGGCCTGATGAAAGAGAGATCACTAACAGATGCCCTTAAGGAAAGTGTGGGGTTCATGGTCCTTCCGCTTTCTATTTGCTTCTCAGCTACCATGATGTACTATGATAGGAATTTTCCCTACTACCCATGATATATTGTGCTGCCATAGTTCAAAGTAACAATGCACAGAAACCTCTGAAACTGTGGTTCAAAATGAGCCCTTCGTCTACTAACTTGATTATCTCAGGTATGCTGTCACAGTGATTAAAGTGGACACATTACTGACTTCAGCTTCGTAGAATTTTAAGATTATAAATGAATCTAGCATGATAAAGTGCGGCTCAATGGGGCCAGGGAGACAGCTCAGATGGAAAGGTGAGAACTGCATAAATGTGAGGAGTTGAGTGTGGTCCCCAGGATGCATGGGATAACAGCGTACTGATTTTTCCTTTGTTTTTATGTGGTTCCAGGCTGACCCCAGGGCCTGTGTGTGCTGGGCAATGCTGACTCAGGGCCTGTGGATACTGGACAGTGTTCACCCAATGCCTGTGGGTGCTGGACAGTGCTGACCCCAGGGCCTGTGGGTGCTGGACAGTGTTCACCCCAGGGCCTGTGTGTGCTGGGCAATGCTGACCCAGGGCCTGTGGATACTGGACAGTATTCACCCCAGTGCCTGTGGGTGCTAGACAGTGCTGACCCCAGGGCCTGTGGGTGCTGGACAGTGCTGACCCCAGGGCCTATGGGTGCTGGACAGTGCTGACCCCAGGGCCTATGGGTGCTGGACAGTGCTGACCCCAGGGCCTGTGCATGCTGGACAGTGCTGACCCCAGGGCCTGTGGGTGCTGGACAGTGCTGACCCTAGGGCCTGTGGATACTGGACAGTATTCACCCCAGTGCCTGTGGGTGCTAGACAGTGCTGACCCTAGGGCCTGTGGGTGCTGGACAGTGCTGACCCCAGGGCCTATGGGTGCTGGACAGTGCTGACCCCAGGGCCTGTGCATGCTAGGTAGCGCTGACCCCAGGGCCTGTGCATGCTGGGTAGTGCTAAACTGCATTTTCCAGTACTCACTGTTACTTTAGAATAAATTTGCAGTTGGCCTTCTGTATCTACTCTTTATCTGCAGGCTGAATATATCAGGAGGAAAATGCTGCACTAAGCACATACTTTCTAAGCAATGTGGAGCTACATTTACACCTAAACTAAACTTGGTATTATGTCACCTAGGCTAGTTTCAAAAACTCAGGAAGACAGGCACAGCTAAGCTACAGCTGCATCACTCAAAGAAATCTGTGCAGACTATGCTATTTTACATAAAGACTGTGAACATCCCTGGACACTGGTGTCTGTAGGATTCCTGGAAACAGTCACCAGAGGAAAAAATATAAAAATACTGCACTATTGTTTGCTACTGAGGCACAATACGACTGTGTTTACTAAAATCCACTGTGATGGTTTATTTAGTTGTCCCACAGCATCAGCATCCCAAACATGCTGCCCCACAGCAGCCCCTGGAGAATGACTCTTCCTGGCTGCTCTGTGAGGGAATCTCAGGACAGACCTTAGAAAAGACGTAAATGAAAGGTGGCAGGGAAGAGTAGACTGAGACCTCACATACTCTTCACTAGAATAGCCAAAACTGCACGAGTTACTGTGAACCATCTACACGAGAAGCACAATCATATTTACTTACCTGGGCATACTAGATCTCTAAGCAATGCATTAAAGCTAGAAGAGGTGTTGTGCTTTGGAGTTGTCGACTATACTAATAAAACGCCACAGTATGTGCTTTGTTCAGCACACAGCTATGTTTGGCTGGAGCTGAAGGGGTAGAATACTTGGGTCCTATCCCTGGTCTCATACAATAAACAAACAAATGATATAACTATTTTATATGCCAACAAGAACAGGAATTCCTGACAAGTGGCAAATAGTGTGGATGGCAGTTTTAGTAATAGCTCTGACTGGTCAGGTGCAGGCTTGGGAGGTAGGCAATGGTCATCAAGCTACCCTAAGAAGGTAACCATAAGGGAAAGCTGTTTTACTTATGCAGCACTGGCTTCCAAAGCTCTTTTTGTTTGTTTATGTTTATGTGTGTGCAGGCCTAGAGAGGACATCGGATCCCATGGAGCTGGAGTTACAGGCTGCTGTGAGCTGCCCACTGTGGGTTCTGGGAACAGTGGGAGGTCCTCTGGGAGAGAAGCAAGGCTCTTCACCTCTTAGTCATCTCTCCAGACCCTCAGCTGTCTACTAAAAAGAACAAAAACCCAGAAATCTATTACCTTCCTCCTTCAGTATTGGGGGGCTTGTTTGAGCCAGGTGGGAAGGAGAGATGTCTACACCTAGCACCTCACCAGCTCATTTTCAAGTACTTTAGGGACCTAATAAACCATGAATGAGGGATACCCGGGGCCATATTCTACAGAGGGCTGCCCTGCTGCCTAAGGGCAATCAGACAAGCCTGGCAAGGACTTCTAGAGATCTGAAGCTAAGTTACAGCTGTATCACTTAAAGTAATCTGTGCCAAGAGCTTTAGCACTTTTGTTACAAGCACACACTGTAGTGTGTTACAAGAAACTTCTCACTGTAGGGCCTCTGTTCATACCTCAGACCCATTTAGTAACTAATAAGTATATGAAGGGGAATTTAATCTGATTTTTAAATGATATTTTATGTTTCTGGAAACATTTAAAGACACATTCTTGGGGCTGGCGAGATGGCTCAGTGGGTAAGAGCACTGACTGCTCTTCCAAAGGTCCTGAGTTCAGATCCCAGCAACCACATGGTGGCTCACAACCACCTGTAATAAGATCGGATGCCCTCTTCTGGTGTGTCTGAAGACAGCTACAGCGAATTACACCGGAGCGAGCGGGACCAGAGTGAGTGGGGCAGGCAAAAGTTCCTGAGTTCAATTCCCAGCAGCCACACACATGATAGCTCACGGCCATCTGTACAGCTACAGTGTACTCATACACATAAAATAAAATAAATCTTAAAAAAAAGACACATTCTTAAAAGAAAACCAAGCTAGTAAGTTTAAAAACAGGAACTCAAGCCTGCCTTAACATAAGCAGACACAAGTTAACTAGACTTCTCCTAGACGCTCCAGATTTGTCATCAGCCCAGGGGGTTCAAACGCAGTGCCACCCTCAACCACAATTCACTGGTAGTAATGCTACCACACAACCATACAACACGTTCTAACTGGCCAAGCCAAATCTCTCCAGACATGTCCAACATGCAGCACAGGATGAATGCCAAACACAAGATCATTAACTTACTTTGCAGTTGACTGCAAGGTTCTCCAGCATGAATGTTACAGATGACAAGTAGTAGCCATGTCAGAAGGTTGGACATGCCTGCCCACACCCACCCCTCCATTCAAGGAATTACAGGTGCCTGCTAAGTCCTTCACTCTGCTTTGATTCCTGACACACAGGAGTCCTGGCAGCCAGTGTCTCCTCTCTGGGATAACACAATGTCTCAACTCTGCCAGCTATCTCTTAGGCTTTCATTTTTATTAGCACAAATTGTTCATGATATTCTCTTGGGTGTTGTTAAGTATCTGCTATATTGGCAAGTATGTCCTCTTTTCGTTATTGATATTAACCAACAAATACTCCTTATGTCATTTATTTCTTGACTGATCTTGGCAGGTCTGTCTTTCTGTTACGTATCTTTTCAAATAGCTGGTTTAGGTTTTATAAATGTCTCTCCTTTCTCAGATATAAACTCACAGAGTGACAAACAAGACTCTCTACAAAGAAGTAAAAAACCCACATTGTAAAAAAGACAGACTCTTCAACATAGAAAAGATACCACTCACCCTGCACAAAAAATCAATGCCAAAGAATCTAAGACCCAAGAACCCTAAAACTCTGAAGCAGAACAAAAGGAATAATTGAGAGGGGAAGGAAGGGATATGCCTAAGGTACTATATCTGAAAATTTTTAATGTAAATTAAAGATTAAAAAATCAAAAAGAAGTGAGTGGAGAAATGAAAACGTAATTACACAAGACTATAAAAAACAACAACAACAACAACAAAAAAAAACCTTAAGAGAATTGTGGATAGATTTATCATTGTTCTGATGGTTGCATAACTATGTTCATGTGTCACACTTAGCAAGTCAAACAATATATTTATATTTTTTGGTATCCCAAAGTTTGACTTCAAAAGTGTGAGAATTCTCCAATCTCACCCTCCAGAGTGCTGGGATTGAAGGTAGGAGCCCCATATTTGGTTAAATCCTATCATTTACATATCGGTTACCAAAGGTCAAAAAAGCAATTTAGAAAAAACTTTTTGAACAAAATCAAACAAAATTACAAAGAATTTCCACATTGTAATTTTTCTTAGGATCTTCAATATTTATATTTACATAGCATCAAAATAACTTTTATTATGTTTACTAAATGCTTGTTAAAGCTGTGAGGTCCTGGACTGTCTTATTGTATTTTCAAAACCCGGAAAATGGAGTCATACTTACAGAAAGTATGTGTTCAATTCATTGAACTTGTGTTTAATTTTTAAAATATTTACTTATGTATAGCATATGTATGGGGTACCTTGGTGGCCAAAAGAGGGTGACAGATGCCCTAGAGCTGGACTTAGAACAGGTACCTATGAGCTACTTACTATGGGTCCTGAGATTTAATCTGAGTCAACAGAGAGCCATTTCTACAGCCTCTTTATGTTAATGAAATGTTAAATGTTAATGTTAAAATGAATACAACCAACCAACAAATACACACTTGTTATTTTCAGGTTTGGAATAAGTGCTGACAAGGAACGTGAAGGAATCAGAGGAGTAAAACGGAGTCAGTCTACAAGCTTCTTCAGGACAATAGAGAAGAAATGAAAAGAAGAGAAATCGAGTATAGTAGATCCTGAGATAAACTCAGAAACTAAAAGAAAACAAAACAAACAACCAAAAAACTAAGGCAACTCAAAATGATAGAAACAAACAGACTAAAAATAATCATCCATATTCCACATCCAGCACACCCACAGTAGAATCTAAAGATGCTCCTGACTTGGATAGTTTTTAAGCTCTGATTCCAGCAACAGACTGAAACCACAGAACAACACTTCTCCCCAAGGCACCAAACACAAAATCTTACACGTGCACAGGCTGACATCTGTTTTTTCAATATTCCTAAGTTTTTCTGATCATATCAAGGAAAAGCTCTGGTCAGTATCTCTTGGTCTCTATTACACACAGGTCTGAACAGGAGCATGCTGGTCTAGAAGGAGGGAGGAGGGCTACACACCTGTCCAGACTGACTCTGGAATAGGAAAAGGCCACTGTGTTATCTATCTAGCAGGCAGCTGAATGCTTGACAGATTGGCAGGACACACCACAAACAGCCTGCACTGAGAGTTCACAGTTCCTCATATTCATCAGCAATCTGCACCACATAAATAATGCAGACAATTCAGAGTTCTGGAAGCTCAGCATAATAGATCATTCTAGTAACAAAGCAACTGGTAATACAGCAAAGATCTCCACATTTTTGCAAAGCTATCTATCTATGGAAATTTTGGTTCTTTGCCCATACATAATAATTTCAAACTGTACTGAAAACCATTATAATCACTTTGCTGTAACAGCCAAAGATCTTGTTACATGCTTTTAGAACAAATACGCAAGTGCCTGAAGAAAAACTGTGTTGAGAAGTGTTACACTATTTATAATGAAAATAGTAAAGGATTATTTTTAAGAAATCTGAATGGTTGATTAAAACTACTTTTAGATAGTTAGCTAGTTTCTCAAAAATGAAACTTTCTTATCAAAACGTATAAAGCATTATGTCACAGGACATCACATGTAAATATATTTATCATAGTTTCTGTTTGTGGAACTCTAAAAAGGCCTTTCTATATATAATTCTCTCATTCACATGAAACACATCCATACCATACAATCTACATGGAATTTTTAGAAATATTACAAGGTGTTTAGAAAAACCAAGATTTTGATGTTCTATCTGCTGTTTTAAGTCTGGTAAACAAAAGGATCCAATGTTCTGAAACACAGCAAGTCAATTTGTATGTGTGGAAAACGAATGTGTGTGTGTATGCATATAGTATGAGTGAACATGTGCATGTGTGGTACTGTGGGAATGAGGATATACATGAATGCATAGAGACCAGAGACATGTATGTCTGCCTCCCAACAACAGAACCGCAGGAGCGTGCTACAGAGTCCAGCTCTTCCACCCACACCCTATGTGGCGCCAGGGATCTAAAGTCCCTAATAGTCTACTTTACTTTTTATTTTTTTAAATTCACCAATTACTTCATTTGTGAGTTTGCTGTTCACATATTAGAACTAAAGTAATACAACTTTTTTTTTAAGAGTTGGATCTTTACTACATGTATTTATTCCTGTGTGTGACACACAGAGCTTAGGTGGAGATCAGAGGACAACTTGTGGGAATCAGGTTTTATTTTTCTACTTCGGGGAGTCCCAAGGATAGAACTCAAGCCATCAGGTTTGGTGGCAAGTACCTTTACTGCTGAGCCACCTCACCAAACTTTTATTTCTAAATTTATTTGTTTGTTCATGTGCATAAGTACACATGTGTGAGTATCTTGCTATCCCAAGAGTCAGTTTTAAAAGCAAACTGTATTTCATATACTCCTTACATTTGGGTGAATTCCCTGAGCAGGAATTGAACATCTGAATCAGGAGTGATTTCATAGGCTCTATTTTTAGTTAAAGCTGTTATTTAAGATCCAATTCAAAGGAAGTCTAGAGGGCCAGTAAATTCATTTCTTCTTTTGTACACAAATTCTGATGTTTTCCTTACTTAAATTATACTACAAACTTGTGCACATTCCTAGCTGAGTGCACTAACTTCCACTCTCTTTAAAGAGAGACTACTTCATGGCGTAAGGGAAGAGAACAGCATATGGTTGCAGCGTCCTGCTTAGTCACAAGCATTCTTTGGGAGCTAATGATATGCCAGGCATTCTGTGAAAACCAGAGCTATTGTTTGTTTGGTATGTTTATGCCTCTATTAGTGGTAAGACTATAACGCAGCAACTCTGCAGCTCTGACCCTCCTCCAAATCGCCACCTCAAACTCATGGAACCAATAAGCTTTTATTTGACAAACATTTTGTTATTCACTCAATTCTGCTATGTCAAATATCTCTAAGTACAAGACTCCATCAGAATTCAAAAAATAAATAGCAATGTGTAAATAAAGAAAGAATAAAAGAAGGATGTTAAGTTTTTAGCTAATGTGTAAAACAATAGCCTTCTGGTGCCAGCAAGGCTCAGCAGGTTAGGGGACTTGTGTCTCCAGTTCAATGCCTGAATCCTACATGGTCAGGAGACAAAACTAACTCCCACAGTGTGTTCTCTAATCTCCGTACACATTTAAGATTGGGTTTCTTATGACATTCTCACATGCACATCATGGTATCTGCTCATTTGCCTTTCTCATCCTCCTTTACCCACCCTTCCTTCTCATACCCCCTTTTCCTCCCATAATCCTCCTCTTCTACTTTCATACCATATATATGTATATATATGTACATATATATGTCAAACACCTTCATATATAACAATGTATGCAGCATTTCTTGTTCTTTCCCACCAGCCTCTCTTGTTCCCCATCCTCCCCCAGTTCCTCCTTCCTCCCAGGATCCATTCTTAGTGTGCACACGTGTGCATGTGTGCATAATCTCATTTCCACAGAAAGAAAATTCCAAAGAACTTAAGCCCTTACTCCAGAAGAAAAGGATAGGATCACCCAAGCTCACACCCTGACACTAAGGAGGACTTAGAAGGGACAGGGACTCTCCAACTCTAGAAGGTGGTGTAGCTATAGCTGAGAAAGGGTCAATAGGCCAGTGTGAGAGTTCAGCAGGTAAGGGTTCTCACCACCAAACCTGGAGACCTGGGGTTTATCTTCAGAACCCATGTAAGTGTTGAAGGAAGGATATGACTCCATGAGACTTGTCCTCTGCTGCCCATATGGGCACAGTGGCAGATCTTCCCCCATAACAGTTAAAAGTATAAAAAATAATAAACACTCAGAGCCAAAATATGGGTTATGGCCAGGGACCACAAAGGTAAGCTCCACTTTCCCCTGGCTATTCACAGAACAGCAGCACAGCTAATGGTTGAGGTGTGGCATCAGGTGAAAAGTGAACTTAGTCACAGAAGTCCCAGGAAAAGCAAACCAGGAGAGCAGCAGCAGAGCCACTGTGCCACCACGAAGATACACAAACTGTCTTCACTCCATCAGTCCTGCCTGTTGTGAAAGCAGCTGCTGGAGGCGCCCAGTGTGCATAGGGCACGCCATCGCTTGCTTCCTACAGGCCATGTATGAGACTGTTGCAGTCCTATGTGCATGCTGTCACATCTACTCTTTAGGTAAGAGTAAACACAGAAACTCACAGACTCCTGCCCTCTCCCAAGGGGAACCCCCCAGAAAAATGGTCAAGGCAAACTCACTAGGGAACAAATGCCTCTGTCTTTATTCTTTACATCAGTGACATGGTCCTAATCACTATAGAAACAGGTAAGTTGAAAGACAGAAACAGACCTTTGACTTCCCTACCAAAAGACAAGACAAGGTGCAGAGAAAGGCAGCAAAACTCGGTGAGCACCTGTACAGCAAACGCTGAAGAGACATCCCATCCCTACTGTGAATGGCATCTCCCTGCCTATCCTAATCACTGTTTTAGATTTTAGACTTTAAACTAAAAGCTATCATCCTCTTTGCAGAAACTACTCTGGGAAAAATAAACGTGCATTTCAGAAACATCTTTGCTTGTAAAATGTTAGGCAAAAATTTCAAGATTACATTTTCTTCAGAAATGCTTCAGTAATTTTTAAAAAGACATTATTTCTGCATGCATGTGTGTGGGCATGTAGACATGTATGTATGGGTACACTCCAGAGGCTAAAAGTGGGTGTCATTGTCACTCAAGTTGGAGTTACAGGTGTTTGAGGGACATGTAGCTTGCTCTGTGGGTGCTGGGATCTGACTGCAGTCTTCACGGCTGTACAGCGAGCGTTTCATCAGTGAGCCAGAGCATCCCTGCAGCCTCTCAACAATGGTTCTTAGAAACTATGCCCACACCCACACTGTTCTTCTTGCCCTATCTAATGCACCTCAGTTCTCTCAAGTTGGGTACCAACCTGACACTTAGAAGCTTCTAATGAAAACTGAGTGCTGTGTAAATTCCAGTGCACTATATAAGTAGTAATTTATCCAAAATTAAACCAGCAGCTTCAAAGGTAATCTTATATACCATCACCATGTCATTTTTCTTCTTTAATTGAGAAGTTCAAGAAGCTACATGCAATGTGAGCTACATGCAACAATCCATAATTTAAGAATAGTTGATAACCAGATTTTCTTTTTGTAAATGACACATCTCAGAGTGAGAAGTGATTTGAAAGCTGTGGTCCTCATAGCTCCAAAGAACAGCGGCTTGCTCACAGTAGAAACAGTGGTCAGTTTCCTTCAAAATTTAAGCAATAGAAGAAATCTAATCCCTTCCACACTCAGGGCAGACAAAAACCTTTCATTTATTTGCAGACAAGGTAATATACATCATCCTGCATTTAATTATGACTTAGTGGAAGCAGGCTATGGGAGCAGAGGTGATACAAAGTATGTGGGAGAAAAGCAGCTGGCAAGAGGAGGAAGGAAAACAGAATGATAGTGAGACCAAGACAGCTGTGTGCATCCTCCTTCCACCGCATGTATCCTTCCTTCACTGTGTATATCCTTCCTTCCACTGTGTGCATCCTCCTTCCACTGTGTGCATCCTTCACTGTGTGCATCCTCCTTCCACTGTGTGCATCCTTCACTGTGTGCATCCTT
>NW_022196912.1:13651451-13674905 GCF_008632895.1 Mastomys coucha | reverse complement strand
TGCATCCTCCTTCCACTGTGTGCATCCTCCTTCCACTGTGTGCATCCTCCTTCCACTGCGTGCATCCTCCTTCCACTGCGTGCATCCTCCTTCCACTGCGTGCATCCTTCCACTGTGTGCATCCTTCTTCCACTGCGTGCATCCTCCTTCCACTGCGTGCATCCTCCTTCCACTGCGTGCATCCTTCCACTGCGTGCATCCTTCCACTGCGTGCATCCTTCCACTGTGTGCATCCTTCCACTGCGTGCATCCTCCTTCCACTGTGTGCATCCTTCTTCCACTGCGTGCATCCTTCACTGTGTGCATCCTTCTTCCACTGCGTGCATCCTCCTTCCACTGTGTGCATCCTTCTTCCACTGTGTGCATCCTTCTTCCACTGCGTGCATCCTCCTTCCACTGTGTGCATCCTCCTTTCACTGTGTGCATCCTTCTTCCACTGCGTTCATCCTCCTTCCACTGCGTGCATCCTTCACTGTGTGCATCCTTCTTCCACTGCGTGCATCCTCCTTCCACTGCGTGCATCCTCCTTCCACTGCGTGCATCCTTCTTCCACTGTGTGCATCCTTCATCACTGTGTGCATCCTTCTTCCACTGTGTGCATTCTTCCACTGTGTGCATCCTTCCACTGTGTGCATCCTTCTTCCACTGTGTGCATCCTTCCACTGCATGTATCCTCCTTTCACTGTGTGCATCCTTTCACTGGGGACCCAACAGAGGCACAGTCCAATCACTCATTCCCTCCTCCCTCCTTCTCTTCTTCCTCCTCTTTTCTTCCCTCCCACCTTCCTTTTCCTCTCCCTTCCTTTTAAGTTTCTGTTCAGAGTAGGGATCTAGGAATTTGCACAATCAAGCATCCTACCACTGAGCTACAACCCCAGACATAACTATCAGACAACATGGTAACTGTTGGTGTTAATTAAGAGTTAATATAAAAATAGAATTACAGATGAACAACACTTGGAAGACTAGACTCCATTCAACACACTAGTCTTTAAAATTTAACACTGAGTTACACTTATTGAATTACATGCTTTATGATCTATATCCTCAATAAAACTATTAATTTGAGTCAGATGCTACAAGAGGTGAAGGTAGGGGGCAAAACCCTAGAGTTTGAAAGCAAACTCCAGAGTGACTAAGGTCTTCTATATAAAAGCTAATAAAACTAAATACTAAACAAGTACACAAAATATAGATAAGATGGCTCTTTATATTAATAATGAAATCCCTTCAACTAATTTGGTTTTGATCAGCAGCCAATACAACGCCTTTGCTAACTGCAATCCTGACCCCCTCCTTTCCCCTTTGTGCAAGAGACATATGTGAAGAGAGTGCAAGCCACATGCTTCTACCAGAAAGAAGCAGTGATCTGGCAATCCTCATGGGATGGTTCAGAGGGGAAAAAGAAAAAGAAACACTGACCATATTTTCAGTCCAGAACATTTTCAAAAGCATAAACTCCTATTCTTGCAAGTACAATCTCTCTTTTCCTCTCTTCAGCAAACTTTTTTTCCTGTCTGCCTACCTTTCCTAATTGGCATTCTGCCTCACTTCCTGGGGTGATCTTGGATTGTCTAGATCATTTCCAAACTCCTTAGAAAAACAAAAACCTTTTTGAAAAATATATAAGAAGCAACACTACAGGTTGCAGAGGTCCACTGTCTGCACATACACTCCCATCAGCCTGGCTGCCTGTGAGACTCTGGAGAGGGCTGTCTGGGCTCAACTCTAGTACAGCTCCTTACTAACTGTGGGTCCTTGGGGAAGTCACTTACACTCCCCACAAATCCCTCTATCTGTAAATTAGAATGAAGTTCCCACTTTACAGCAATGCATTAAGACTAACATTGGTTACTATATGGAAACTGTATATTATATATAGAATACGTATACATATTCTGAACAAATATGAGTCAGGTTTCTCCCGACTGAAGACAAGGGTGACAGATAGCAAAGGGAAGACTGGCAGGAACCATCAGGTACTAGAATAAAGAGACTATTATGAATTCACAGTTAGGCTAAAATGCACAGAGATGATATAGAACTATTTATATAGCTGGACATGGTGGAACACACCTTTGATTCCAGCACTCAGGAGGCAGAAGCAGCAGAGCTTTGTAAGTTCAAAGCCAGTATTGTGTACATAGCAAGACCTTGTCTCAAAAAAACCAAAAGATTTACAGGCACCTATATTTACATGGCTCAGACACCACATACACACATACACACACACACACACACACACACACACACACACACACACACACACACGTGCGCGCACCTAAGCTTATCAGCTGAGAGAACACCTAGAAGCAAGACAATCCAATGGCAAGGAACACACCCAGAGCACAACTTTCAAGGTTTGGGGTTTGCTTGGTTTTTGGAAAGGTAATGCTGGAGAGTGAATCCTGGGTGTCATGAAGGGAAGGCAAGTGCTCTAACACTTGCTCACAGATCTTGGTTGTCTGATACCAGTAAAAAGAACCACAGCTTATTGAGAAACACATCTAAGTGTGTTGTCATGCCCAAAAATATTAAAAAAATAAAATGCCAGAACGTGTTAAAAACAATATGGTGTGGACCTATCAAAAGATACAGAACGGATACAGTTAAATTCCCATGAAGTATGTAGCTCTGCACTGTAGCCATCAGTCCACACTAATAAAGTAAGTGAATAAGCAAACTGGAGGCTAAATAGCACAGCAGGAATATATATTCAGCATATGTGACATCTGAGGCACAAACACCAGCATCATTAGCAAATACAATTTTCAGGGGCAAAGGCACAGATTTACATAGTTACCTCCATCTTACAAGTGGTGGATGAAGCCTAATTGCCCATCCCTTGTATGAGACTTGCTTCCAAAGGGTGTGAAAGGCATGCCCTGGGAAACAGCTATGGAGAGCTACGGTATACACAGGCCAGGGCAAACACTAAGTGACAGGTGATAAATGTAAACACTGTTAGTGACAAGCTCCTGCTAACCACAAGGGTACTCTATCTCTGTGACTTCAATCTAACCTGAAATACATAAAGGTCATTAAAAAACAAAGAAAAAAAAACCAGAAAAGTCTGCAAAACTATTACAGGCCAGAGCATTCTATGCGACCAAAACTGCTGGTGAACTTTAATCAGAACCGGAGATGGGACCCTAGCACAGAAGAGAGGGGGCAGGGAAACAGTGAAGTGGAAGAGGCATTAGTGAGGAGCAGTGGAGCAGTGTGGGGACTTGGTTGTAAGGAATATATTATGGGAACTTGACAAAAGAAGAATTCTGGAGCAGGGAGTGTGGGAAAAAGTGAGTACCTGTTACGTGTGACTCTATCTGTACTACTCAAGAGAGTTTTTTAAAAAATCTCTTGTTTTAATCCTAAACTATTTAAATTTTTAATGTTTTAAATCTTAGCCAGATAAACACCAAAGTATTCCTCTTCCCTGAGTTCTGAGGCTTAGGGTACAGTAGACCAGGGGCCTAGCTCACATAACACTAGACTCTTGAAATGCACAGTTTCTGTAGATAATGTTGCAAAAAACATACATCTTCACTCCTAGGAAATGAAATGTTACTTCCCTGATGTCCCAAAGCCTGCCAAAAGTGGCAAGACTTTATTTATAGAAAACATTGCCTAAAGGGTCTTTTATACCACTTTTCATAAAAGCAATATAAATTGTTATGGAAATATTTCCTAAGTTTGATTCAAGTATTGCCTCATAATATGACAGAAAGTGCTTAAGAAACTCAAAACAAACAACAAAATGAAAAGCAAAAATAGCAGCCCTGCCCAGTAATTTACAGAAACATCCAATTTTGGGTTTTGGGAGAAAAAAAGAGATTGTCAAACCTCCTGTAGCCACAGTTTTACTGGAGGAAAAAAAAATCTTTGCATCCAAAATCAAAGCATGTTCCATGATGAACAGACTCCTGGGCATGATGGTAAGGTGCCAGCACTAGCCAGAGTCACAGTCCTCAGAATCGGCACAGTGAAGCGACATGACAGTGCTGAAGCCTTAGAAGGCAAGCACAGCTCTGTGGCAGGCCTTCTGCTCTTGCTCGGTTCTCACCAGTGGGAGGACTAGAGGACAGGAGGGTGGGGAGAAAAAACAAGCCAACAAACCAACACCCCAAGGAGCAGAGAAGGGAGAGAACATCGTAATACTGGCGTCTGTGCTGCCCATACTACGACATTCCCACAAGGCCTTGTACCCACTTTAACTGCCTCCCAGGAGTAAAGGGAAAGAGGGACAGGCCTTCCCACACAAGGAGACAGAAGACCTAAACAAGCACCTAACTCCAGACTCAGCACCAACAATACTCCAGCTCTGCAAACCGTTTATGGGGCTAATTTACTTACAGTAATGTGAGTGATCACCAAAGCCTCACACAGCATGGACTGGAGCAGCCAAGCAGATGGAGCCTCCTCTCAGCTCCCCTCTAGGTACTCTGGCACTTCCTGACGCTAGGCTCTGAGCAATTCACGCAGAAACACACACGCTGCATGGGGTGTGCAGAGTGGGGTAGCTGAGGTCTCAGGTACCCCGACTCCTTTCATGAGGGAAGGGCAACAGGCCCAAGCTCCAGGGTTGCTCCCAAGCAGTCCCAGCTGCTCCCCATGGAGACAAAGCTCAATGGCTACTATGCTCAAGGGACAGCCAGCCTTCTACAACAAGCGTGAACCACCCACTCCTCAGGCAGTGAAATGGATACAGAATCTGAAATGCTGGTTAGACTCTGCTAAGTGCTGAGGTACTCACTCATTTCCTCTGTCTGTGCAGCACTGTGCGGTACTCTCTTCCCTGTTTGGTCAGGAAACAGTCAGTGACCTGTAATGCAGTGCAGCCTCCACAAACAGATGTACCCACAGCACAGAGTACAAACATAATACTGAGACGGGCATCGTAACCCACGAGTCATAAATTCCTTTGGACACTCAAAATAAAAAAGGTTACAAAAGACCTGTGGCTTAACAACTCAGGCCAAAGATGTGTGTTCTCTCACTGTGTCCTCTCTTCTCTGCTATCATCTCACCACTTGTCCAACTATACACAGCATTTCCTGAGAAACGGTCCAAGAGGGCTTTCTACCAGAGACATGCCTCAATCTATGGAAATCTAACTCCACATCTTGCTTCACTTAGTTTCTCTCTCCATCCAGGTCATCGGAGCCTCAATCAGACAAAAATGCTCTGTCATTAATCTAACTCTTGCCTGCTGTGCCACCTTCCAGGAAACATGGAATTTCTCTGAAAGACTAGAGGCTGCCACTATACCACACCTACTTATTCTCCCAAGGAGCTAAAAAATAAACAGGCCCTGCCTATCAGGAGCTCGCTCCCTTCAATTCTGTTGAAACATCTTCAATGGTCCCTTTCTTTATCATGTCTAATTTATACCCTGGAAACTATATGGCAAGCTATATTCTGGTCTAGCTCAACACAAGAAAACATAAGATCTGCAGCAAAGAGGACCTCAAGTTCACTCAGAGCTCAAAGTCTGCTCTCATTGAGACCTTATGCCTACACTGACGTCTATTCACTGACTTCACCTTCCATATCTTTAAGGGGCCTGTGCATAAGTCATGAGGGCACATTAAAGCAAGAACACCTTTGAAGTCACATCTGACACAAGTATTCAAAACATGTATTTGCCATGACTTTCCTTATTAATATTCAATTTATGCCATCATTCTCTAAAACAAATAATTTCCTTTAGTTTGACCCATACTTGAACTAGTCCTTCTCACCCACTCCCCACAAGAAGCTCTAACCAGTACCAACCAGCACAAGCCCTTCTTGCTCACCGCTCATAGGGCCCTCATCTGCAATACTTACCTCTAATACAATGTTCTTCTACTTACCTACCAAATCTAAACCATACTTTAAGGAACAACTTCCACCTTCTCTCCCCTAAAGCATCTTTCTTATAGGGTGATGGACTGTAAGAATTTTTTATGTTTACTGAGAGACACATTATGTAATACTTATTCAAAAAATGCTCCCTATTACCTAATGCTGTGATTAAATGAGTAAGTACTATAACTGCTTTTATCTGGCCTCCTTGGGTTCTAGCTGGAGTCAACCATGGTAAAGTTTAAGTGTTCAACAAAAGCCTTGGGACCAACAGAAGAACAAAACAACTTGGAACTGGAAGGAAACAGCAGGACAAAACTCCTTGGCAACTAACTATAGAAAGTGTCACCTCCTCCTCTCACCATCAAAATGATTAGTAGTCATTGCTAACCAGTCCAAGAAAATAACTCCACAGGCGATAGCAGTGACAAACTCTTGACTAAACTCAAGGGCTTAGTCATTACTTCCTCAGCCTGGCAGCATCTCCCTCCTCATCGCCGCCCCTTTGTCATACACAGACACCAGGAGAAGACCTCTGTACAAGACCTGCAAAGACTCAACAGAAACCACTCTATGATGATCATCATCTCTGCAATTCTGGCCAGAAATAATTTTCTGTTGTTTAAGTCATTCAATCAAAGTATGGCTACTTTGTCACTGGTATTTGTTGCACGGTTGCAAGCCAATATAAATGCCCAGAAATAGATCCACACAAATACAGCCAGCTGGTCTTCAAAAAGGAGCAAAAACAATACAAAGAAAAGAGTCCTTCCATCAAATGGTTCTGGACCAAGACTCTTATACCATGCCCACCCACCAATGCATGCCTAGATCTTATACCTCTTACAAAAATCCATTCAAAGTAGATTACAGATGTAAAAATGCAAAACTACAAAATTTCTAAAAGATAATACATGAGAAAATCCAGGTCTGACACAGACATTATAAGAATGAAAAGGAAGACAAAGAGGGGAGACCTTTGTAAATACTACGTAGTAACAGACAGAGACCCAAAGTGCATCGAGAACTCTTAAAATGATAAGGTAAAAGCAAGCAATCCAATTTTTTATTATTTATTTGAAATGGGGTTTTGCTATATAAGCACAAACTTCCTGCTTCAATCTACTGAATGCTAAGATTATGATAAAATCTTAAAATATAAGTACAGGGTCCCCAATAAAGAAGCTACAGAAAGGACCCAAGGAGCTGAAGGGTTTGCAGCCCCTTAGGAGGAACAATAATATGAACTAACTAGTACCCTCAGAGCTCCCAGGGACTAAAACTCCAAACAGAGAGTACACATTGGGGGACTCATGGCTCCAGCAGCATGTGTATAGCAGAGGATGGCCAAGCCGGTCATCAATGGGAGGAGAGGACCTTGACCCTGTGAAGGTTCTATGCCCCAGTGTAGGGGAATGCCAGGGCCAGTAAGCAGGAAGGGATGGGATGGTGAGCAGGGGAAGGGGAGATTGTTTTAGTTTTGGGGTTTTTTATTTTATTTTTTTTATTTTCTTTTCTGGAGGGGAACCTGGGCAAGGAGATATTGTAAATAAGAAAACATCTAATAAAAAAAAAATCTTAAAATGTAGCCTTAAGTCTATGCCTGGTTCACAAGTAAATTTTTAAAAAACTTTAGGTAGGTTATCTTATCAGAAAAGGCATAGATACAACAAAACATACAGTAGAAATTATGTTCAATACTTCATGTTCTTAGGATTTACACAGTAAAATGAGTATCAGCACACACACTGTAGAGTGGCCCAAATCCAAGACACCGGAAATACCAACCGATGACGAAGATGTGAAGCAACCGGAACTCTCAGTCACTGCTGATAGGAATGCATACAGCCCCTCTGGAAAATACTGCAGCTCTCTACAAAGCTAAGAATAGGCTCGCCACACAATCCAGCAATAGTTGGATTCCTTGCTAGTTACTCAAGTGTGATGAAAATTTTTGTGTAAGAACCTGTATGTGAGTACTTATTGCATTTCTACTTATAATGCAAAAGCTTGGAGACCACTAAAATAGTTTGCAAATGGGTGAAAGAATAAATCACCAAGGTTCAATCAAATATGGGATTATTAATCATCAATATAAGAAATGAGCTATCATATCACAAAAAGACAAGGATGAGTCCAAGTCACACAGCTAAGTGAAAGAAGCCAGTCTAAAAAGCCATATGTTATATAATTCTAGTTATATGACATTTTGGAAGGGAAAAATATATATACAAAAGTGCATAATATAGAATATACCCATGTGTTTGTATACCTGTATACAGATGAGGAACTGGCTTGTGAAGGAAGGGAGGACAAAATTAATCCATGAGTTGGTGATTTTCAGGGCAGTGAAACTATTCTGTAAGATAGGATAGTCTGTCACAAAACTGTGCTGTAATACTGTAGACTTTAGTAATAACAATATTGCAGCCGGGTGGTGGTGGCCCAGGCCTTTAATCCCAGCACTTGGGAGGCAGTGGCAGGCGGATTTCTGAGTTCGAGGCCAGCCTGGTCTACAGGGTGAGTTCCAGGACAGCCAGGGCTACACAAGAGAAACCCTGTCTCGGAAAAAAAAAAAAAAAACAACAACAACAACAACAAAACAATGTTGTAACCTTAGTTCATCTGTTCTAACAAGCATCACACTAAAGCAAGGTGGGAACTGGAAGACTAGAGTTGAGCTTCCACCAGTCCCATGCTATGCTGGACTACAAACTTTAAGAATGGTCACGGGAAAGGATGAGGAAAGGTAAGTGAGGGACTCCAAGTCTTAAAGTCACTCAAGTGAACACTCAAAACCACGTCACAAAAACACAGGGATAAATCCAAGTCACACAGCTAAGTGAAAAAATCCAGTCAAGAAGGCCATATTTAGGGAATAAAGTCCTTAAATAAAGGTCCCCAGAAAAGACCACACCCTTATTACAATAAAAACAGGTTTTTTTTAAGGCTACTCATAAGCACAGGTAGGTTAACCTGCTTGGGTTTTTAAGAGCATGGAGAGTGGGGGGTGGAGGGGCTTTTTAGAATTAAAATCAAGCAAGCATTGTGGTACATGTCTACAATTCCAGCACTTGAGAACCTGAGGCAGGCTAATAGCAAGGTTTAAGGCCAGTCTGTGATATATATATATAATTCAGTCTGCACACACGGTGAGATCCTATAATGAGCTTGCTGCTCACTGTGATCTGGACAACACTAGGTCTGAGAAATTCCACACTATAAAATCAACATCAAAGTCTATCTCAGAGTGAAAAGAATAGAGGCTGCTAATTAGACAACAAACGGAGGTCAAAGGGATACAACTTGGAAAAGAAGAAGTCAAAATATCACTATATGCAGATATGATTGTATACTTAAGAGACCCCAAAAATTCCACCAGAGAACTCCTAAAGTTGATGAACAACTTTGACAAAGTGGCTGGATAAAAATCAACTCAAACAAATCAGTAGCCTTCCTCTACTCAAAGGATAAACAGGCTGAGAAAGAAATTAGGGAAACAACACCCTTCACAATAGTCACAAACAATATAAAATACCTTGGTGTGACTCTAACCAAGCAAGTGAAAGATCTGTATGACAAGAACTTCAAGTCTCTGAAGAAAGAAATCTAAGAAAATGGAAAGATCTTCCATACTCATAGATTGTCAGGATTAATAAAGTAAAAATGGCCATCTTGCTGAAAGCAATCTACAGATTCAATGCAATTCCCACCAAAATTCCAAATCAATTCTTCATAGAGTTAGAAAGAACAATTTGCAAATTCATTTGGAATAACAAAAAACCCAGGATAGGGAAAACAATTCTCAACAATAAAAGAACTTCTGGTGGAATCACCATCCCTGACCTCAAGCTGTACTATAGAGCAATAGTGATAAAAACTCATGGTATTGGTGCAGACAGGCAGGAAGATTAATGGAATAGAATTGAAGACTCAGAAATAAACCCACACACCTACGGTCACTTGATATTTGACAAAGGAGCTAAAACCATCAAGTGGAAAAAAAGACAGCATTTTTAACAAATGGCGTTGATTCAACTGGCGGTCAGCATGTTAAAAAAAGGAAATCAACCCATTCTTATCTCCTTGTACAAAGCTCAAGTCCAAGTGGATCAAGGACCTCCACATAAAACCAGATACACTGAAACTTATAGAGGAGAAAGTGGGGAAGAGCCTCGAACATATGGGCACAGGGGAAAAATTCCTGAACAGAACACCAATGGCTTCTGCTCTAAGATCAAGAATCGACAAATGGGACCTCATAAAATTGCAAAGCTTCTGTAAGGCAATGGACACTGTCCATAGGACAAAAAGGCAACCAAAAGATTGGGAAAAGATCTTTACCAAACCTACATCTGATAGAGGGCTAATATCCAATATATGCAAAGAACTCAAGAAGTTAGACTCCAGAGAATCAAATAATCCTATTAAAAAATGGGGAACAGAGCTAAACAAAGAATTCTCAACACAGGAATATCAAATGGCTGAGAAGCACCTAAAGAAATGTTCAACATCCTTAGTCATCAGGGAAATGCAAATCAAAACAACCCTGAGATTCCACCTCACACCAGTCAGAATGGCTAGGATAAAAAACTCAGGTGACAGCAGATGCTGGAGAGGTTGTGGAGAAAGAGGAACACTCCTCCATTGCTGATGGGATTGCAAGCTGTTACAACCACTCTGGAAATCAGTTTGGCAGTTTCTATGGATATTGGACATAGTACTACCTGAGGGCCCAGCTATACCACTCCTGGGCATATACCCAGAAGATGCTCCAACATGTAATAAGGACACATGCTCCACTATGTTCATAGCAGTATTATTTATAATAGCCAAGAGCTGGAAAGAACCCAGATGTCCTTCAACAGAGGAATGGATACAGACAATGTGGTACATTTACCCAATAGGGTACTATTTAGCTACTAAAAACAATGAATTCATGAAACTCTTAGGGAAATGGATGGAACTAGAGAATATCATCCTGAGTGAGGTAACTCAATTGCAAAAGAATACACATGGTAAACATTCACTAAGTGGATATTAGCCCCAAAGCTCCAAATAACCAAGATACAATTCACAGACCATATGAAGCTCAAGAAGGAAAACTAAAGTGTGGGTGTTTCGGTACATCTTAGAAGGAGAACAAAATACTCACAGGAACAAATATGGAGATAAAGTATACAGCAGAGACTGAAGGAAAGGCCACCCAGAGACTGTCCCACCTGGAGATTCATCCCATACACAGTTACCAAACCCAGATACTATTATGGATGCCAAAAAGTACATGCTGACAGGAGCCTGAGAGAAGAAAGGCTGTCTCCTAAGAGGCCCTGCCAGAGCCTTACAAATACAGAGGCGATGTTCACAGCCAACCACTGGACTGAGCATGGAGTCCCCAATGGAGGAGTTAGAGTAAGGACTGAAGGAGCTGAAGGGGTTTGCAGCCCCATAGGAAGAACAACAATATCAACCAACCAGATCCCCCAGAGCTCCCAGGGACTAAGCCATCAACAAAGGAGTACACATGGATCCAGTTGCATAGGTAGCAGAAGATAGCCTTGTCAAACATCAATGGGAGGAGAGGTCCTTGGTCTTATGAAGGCTCGATAGATACCCCAATGTAGGGGAATTGAGGTGGGAGTGGGTGGGTAGAGGAACACCCTCATAGAAGCAGTGGGGAAGGATGGGATAGAGGGTTTCTGGGAGGAGGGAACTGGGAAAGGAGATACCATTTGAAATGTAAATAAAGAAAATGTCCAAGAAAAAAGAAAACAATAGAGGCTTCTGCAGAAGGCAAAGCAAAGCTGTTGGAGAGACATGGCTCCAACCTGAGTCACAGATTCTTACGGGGAAATGAAATGAAATAAAAATCTACCATGATTAAAAGCCAGCACACAGAACAAAACCAACAAAGATTAAACCTACCAAAGATTAAAATTATAGAATGACAGTTCAAAAGAAAATGTCAAAGAGTAATTTTTAAACAAAACATAAAAGTCAAAACTGAAGAAATTATGCAAAAGGTATACATAGACTTGAAAAAGCTTTTTAAAAAGGAACTTCTAGAAACATTAATAATTACAATGTAAAATACAATGGTCTATATACCATGTCCCTCCAGGATCCTGTGTTGAAGCATTAATTCAAAATATGGGGGGAGGAGAATGAAGAGATGGCTCAGTGATTAAGAGCACTGGCTGTTCTTCCACATGTCCTTGGGTTTGATTCCCAGAATACACATGGCAACTCACAACCTTCTATAACTATGAAGGGACTCTGAACAGTTTCTTCTGGCATTCTCAAAAACCAAACACACAAAGCTGATGGCTCATAGACATATATGCAGACAAAACACACATACACATAATAATAAAATAAAATTAAAAGATAGGAAGAAAACAAAGGATATAGAATAATAAAGAGAAGTGAGGTACAGGAACAAAAAGAGGAAAAAAAAAACCTTCATAACTTTCAGCTTAGCGAAAAACCATACTTCTACAAGTCCACACAATATGGCGAAGCTTCAGGACACCAACGGTGAATGGGGAAACTTTAAAGTTGATCAGAGAAAAGATATATGAGTTAGAAGCTGCAGAAGAACTGACAGCAAACCTCTGTCCCAGCAAACTACAATGTAGTAACAAAGATAAACTAAGGATATTTGGGAGTAGAATTATGTTTACCTCACATGGTTCCTCACTTTAGAAACTGAAGGAAAAAAAAAAAAAAACCTGGCAGATTGTTTCAACACTGAGTAGTACAGAAAGGAGTAAGACACCAGGAGGGTCAGCAAGCCAAGAGACTGTGTCAGCATGAGGATGTCCACAGAGAGAGCCATCTGTAGACAGAAGTCCACACAGCAACCTCCAGCATTCATGAACAGCACAGAACTAAAGAAAGACACAGCACACACAAACAGAACAGAGGGAGTACCCAGAATCACCGTGATGTGGACATGTGATGGGCAACCTCAAAACTATAAAAATAGGGGTTTTTTTGAGGGAGTAAGGAGGAGAGAATTTGGTAAGAAATGTTACCAAATACCAACCAATAGCTTCCAAACATCAAAAAGACAAGATTGGCACTAATGAATCTGGAATGCACAACAAAATAAATTCTGTGTTCCTAGTTCTTTTCAAAAACTTATTCTACTTATTTATTGTGGGAGGAGGGTGCATGCCATGGTATGATTATGGATTTTGGAGGGCAGCTTGCCATAGGTCAGTTCTCTCCACCATGAGGATTCAGTGATCAAAGTCAAGTCATCAGCTTGGCGATACAAGCCTTTACCTGCTGAGCCATCTGACAAGCCCTGCGAATTCTTAAGTGGCACTCACCTGTACCTTAGATTTCTGAAGCATTATCTCATTTCCCCACATGCCTATTACTAAGAAAAGTTACCTGTTATTTCTGTCCACTTCAATCCCACAGGAATGATTGTGTATGTGTGGTATATGTTTATATAGCATGTGTATGTTCCCTCAGTTGCTCTCACCCTCAGTTTTTTGAGACAGGGTCTATCACTATACACAGAGCTCCCTGACTGGGTTAGACCAACTGGCCTATCAGCTCCAAGGATCCTCTATCTCAACCTGCCCAGCACGGGATCACAGGCGTGTGCCACTGCACTGGGCTTTTGTGTGGGTACTGGAGGAATCTAACTCAGATCCTTATGCTTGTTTGGCAAGCAACTTACCAACTTTCTACTCAGTCCACACATTCTTCTGACTGACTTTGTGATTTTTTACATACAGAGACCCAATTTTTCTTTAAGCACTGTCTTAGTCAGGGTTTCTATTCCTGCACAAACATCATGACCAAGAAGCAAGTTGGGGAGGAAAGGGTTTATTTAGCTTACTTCCACATTGTTGTTGATCACCAGAGGAAGCCAGGACTGGAACTCAGGCAGGTCAGGAAGCAGGAGCTGATGCAAAGGCCATGGAGGGATGTTTCTTACTGGTTTGCTCAGCCTGCTCTCTTATAAAGCCCAAGACTTCCAGCTCAGGGATGGCACCACCCACAAGGGGCCCTACCCCCTTGATCACTAATTGAGAAAATGCCCCACAGCTGGGTCTCGTGGAGGCACTTCCCCAACTGAAGCTCCCTTCTGTGGTAACTCCAGCCTGTGTCAAGCTGGCACACAACCAGCCAGTACAAGCACTAAATCAAGATCAGTGTTTCCAGGAAGTCTTAAATTTCTAGTCCAAAGCCTCACTGTTGTCCTTAAATGTTCAACTTCTACCTTCGAAATGCTACTTAGCTGTGCTCTCTATCCATAGCTTGTTTGCCAGAGATCAGAAAGGAACATAGTGAGCTCTTCTACACAATCCAGCATTGCTCTGTTTGTTTTACCTGTGAAAATGAAACAACCTTCAAGTGCATTTCTCCTTCTAAAGTCAAAGATGATGCATTCTGCAAAATGTGCACATATAAATATAACAGTATCTCACATGTAAAAATAAGCCGAGGGTATAAGACCATTGTTTCCATCTTTGACATTACAGAAGTGGGTTTTCTTCAATAGTCGTTTTTCTAGTCTTTTCATTTCTGCCAATTTTAAGAGGAGTCCATATGCTCAGGGCTAAAAATGACCAAGGTTAAGCCAAAGGAGGTCAGACATCATTAGCACAGTGATGACTTTCATAAGAAATGAAAACGTGGCTCATGAAATAACTAACGTACTGCCTCCAGTATCACATAATTACCTTTTTGCTATAGTATCAGCAGAGTAAACTAGGAATAAAACATATGAATTTTTTGAAATTAACAAAAATATTGATGAGGTTTTTTAAAAGATCTAAATAAATAGATACATTACACCTAGAAATGAGAAGATTCAATGATGGTAAGACCTTAATTCTCCATAAATTGATCTGCAGACCCCACGCAACTCCAATCAAAATCCCAGCAGGCTATGAATGTGATAAAATATTGCAAAACGATAATGATGCTCAAAGATTTTTTTTAATGAGTGCCTGCACAAGCTGTTCTGCAGCCTGAGTGTTAGTCAGCTGTGAGATAGGATACAGCCATTGGGGGGCTGAGTGCTGAACCCTGAGACTGCCTGGGTATTAGTCAGCTGTGAGATAGGTACAGCCATTGGTGGGCTGAGTGCTGAACCCTGAGACCGCCTGGGTGTTAGTCAGCTGTGAGATAGGTACAGCCATTGGGAGGGCTGAGTGCTGAACCCTGAGACCGCCTGGGTGTTAGTCAGCTGTGAGATAGGTACAGCCATTGGTGGGCTGAGTGCCGAACCCTGAGACTGCCTGGGTGTTAGTCAGCTGTGAGATAGGTACAGCCATTGGGGGGCTGAGTGCTGAACCCTGAGACCGCCTGGGTGTTAGTCAGCTGTGAGATAGGTACAGCCATTGGGAGGGCTGAGTGCTGAACCCTGAGACCGCCTGGGTGTTAGTCAGCTGTGAGATAGGATACAGCCATGGGGGGCTGAGTGCCGAACCCCGAGACTGCTCTACACTTCTTGCCACATTCCGAAGTTTACAATTATTGTTAATTTAAAAAAACTACAAAATCCCAGAAAGCATTTATATTTATATTGACAACTAATCTTAAAATATGTATAAAAAAGCTGAGGCTGTAAATAAAAAAGGAAATTGTGAAAAACACAGCAATGCTAGAAGACACATATTACCTGATTTCAAATTTCAAAACTATAATGACCATGACAGTGAAGTAGCCATGAAAGCACAGCCTGCGACAGCAGAGGAGAGCAGCCACACACAGGTTTCCCAGCTGCCAAGACTCATCTGTGATCCATGTACACTCAGCTTCAACAGACACTTCATGGTGACAGAAATCACAAGAGTAACTGTGGAATGAAGTGGGGCAGCACTAACGTGTGCTTCAGCTGTGGAGTACATGAGCGAACTTCCTGAAATATCTAGAAATGTATGGGATGGTCCACTGTACTAAGAGATTGGGTCACACGACTGTATATATTATCAAAAACCACATAACTGCAACACATAATCTGTATTTCACTGAAAGTTTTAAAAGAGTTATCTATTTATTTAGGTGTCTGGGTGCCTGCCTATTTACGTGTGCCATGCACATGCAGGTGCCTTGGGAAGCTAGAGTGTGAAATCACCTGGAAGCAGGACTGGAGATGACAGCCTGTGGCCTAATATGGTCCTGGGAACTGAATCTAGGAATCTGCCAGAGCAGTACCTGCTCTTGCCCCGTGAGCCATCTCTCCAGCCCCATGTAAGTTTTTAAAATATACAGCAGTAAACAAACATAAAATATTTATGTCTAAAAACTGGAAAAAATATGTCATCACATCAAAAGTATCTATTTAAAAATTTTTTATTGTTTATTTTTTATAAGATATATATGCTGGTCCACTAATCCTTTTAGAAATTGCCCCCTGAATCTGTAGCACTTTGAAAAGAGGTCAGAGCTTTTCACATCTTCCTAATAATGTCCTCAAAAGAAACTGATTAACTCAGTACTTGCACAAAGCCTTAAAAGGGATTGAGGCCCAGTCCCTTCCTGTTGCTCTTTGCCTCTGAGCTGCTGTGATGAGAACAAGCCTCCCTAGCACACACTACCACAGTCGTGACATACTGCACCTCCACAGGCCCAGAGGAACCAGGCTAAGTGCTCAGGCGTGGAAACCTTTCACGCTATGAGCCAAGTTTAAGCCTTCTTTTCCATTAAGTTGGTTTTCTCAGGCGTTTTGTTATAGTGACAAAGCTCAAACACTAATCCTTAGCTTACTTCAAATAACCTTGGAGCACAGTCCCAGGATCCCTGAAACTTCCTGAGATTCTTTTTGGTCCAGGAAGTCAAAACTATTTTCAGAACAATACAAAAAATGCTATTTGCCACCATGACTAAGCCTTAGCACAAACCAAGGAAGGAGACACACAGTAACTAGCACTCATGTGTTCCTCACTGCCACAGATTCAGAGGGGGAAACTTGTTTTTACCAAAACATGTCTTTGTTGGAGTACGATGTTACTATTTTCATTAAATCTTGACCCTGTAATCCATGCCGTCTCATACCCTATGTAATGAAACTAGACATCTACACGAGACACACCTGCAGTGCCACGGCTCTTCTGTAATTGTGAGTTGCAAGCTGAGCGAGCCACTTCTCCATGGCACACCCGTTTTACTCTAAATGACTACAGATAAACTGGGTTGCTCATGACTGGGTATTTGACAGCTGTTTTCTTGAAAATGAATTAAATGCATCTGTCACATCAATGAAACAACTGATAGACAGCATTTGTGGCAGCCATGCATCCAGCTAGCACTTTTAAACAGAATCAGACTCTGGGAAACACAGTTCAAGACCTTCCTAATAGAAGAGAACATAAAAAGCCTGTTTGGGGAATTTGAAGAAGACCCAGTTAACATAGGAAACCTGCATTTTTCCAAATGGCCAAAGTACGGTGATATAAAAAAAAAAAAAAAAAAAATATCATGCAGGGATGACAAAGGTGGGGAGTCGGCAACTGGAACAGGACAGCAGACAGCAAGCAGGCTGACCGCCACTCTAGCTTCACATGCAATTAACCCTAAAAGAGCCACCACTTCTCAAGGGGCAGAGTATCAGAGAATATCCACAAATACCTGAAAACTATCTCTTCTCCAACTCCACATATGTGAGACCAGATCTTCTTCATGTGTTTCAGCCAAACATTGGCACAGGCTAGAAAAGTAGAACTGAGACTGTTCTCTTTAACCAGGCAGTAAACACATTTCAAAACATACAGCAAGGCCAGTCTCATTTGATTTTTTTGTTTAGAAAAGTTATTTTTCATTAAAATGTGATTTATTCTAATATGACTAGTTTATCACTAGCAATATCCTAATTTTGTAGATGTATTTGCTACTGTGGTGAACAGTAACAGCTATAACTAAAATATACGTCAGGGTTCTCTAGCAAGCATTTTGGCCCCTCCTCTCAGATCCATTGTCATGGTTGTCAGAATGCTACAGGATACTTCTAGCACCATTAATCCCATAGGAAAGCCTTCTGTGCCCATGCTGTTGTATCTAACCCACATCCCCTGGCTTTCAACAAGTCTGGCCCTGCTTTATCCAGCAAATCTTTTTTCTCCATGTTCTATCCCACATGCCTTCCATGGTGGTCGATCTCTCCTTTCAGTCTCAGACCTTCACCCATCATTATACTTCACCTGGATGGCTGCCCACCCCCTCTCCCCTGCCTCCTCCATGCTACCTAACCCTTACTGGTTCTTTGAGACACTGAACCTTAAGTATTAGGGTTAAGTATGTACCCTTTAACGTAAAAGCAGTGAAGACAGTGCTCAGGCAAAGACAGGTGGAAGACTTACACAGAAAAACAAAACAAAACAACTTACTACTTCAAATTCCTAAGAAGAGTTGAAGCAACACTAACAACAAAAATGTCTTACTGAAAACCAGTCATACAGTTACAAGGCCAAAGGCAGCCAGCACTGTTGCGCTGGGAATCCTGACCTAGAATCTCAGGTTGAGGTAGTTGCAACAGAAACACAGCCTCTTCCAGATTATAAATAAGAACTGTACAAACCAAACAACAGCAAATAGAAAACACAATTCCATTTCTTGAATTTAAGGTTTGTTTTTTCCTATTGCTAAGCAAAGTCCTTTTCCTAAAAATTCAACCATATTTTCAAGGAGCAACATTTAAAGAGAACTGAGTGGTATATTTATTAGACTTGAGACTCCCTTAGCAAGTACTTTGAATTAAAATTTTTTCTGATTTCTCTAAACACTGAAATAGCACATATGCATAGTGAGATCTTGAGCTCAGGACCAAGCCTAAAGATGAAGTTCATGCGACCTGGTCAGACTGCTTAGAGAAATGCTACTAGTGTTTTCTCAGCATACCTGCATCCCGGCTGTACCAGTGAGACCAGGACTGAACTTCCCAGTGGGCATCATTCACTACACTGCTTTGGATTTAGAACTATTTTGTACTTCAGGCCATTGGATTAGGGGTTATCAAACCCACTTACAGCCATTAAATCTTCAACATAAAACAATGACTTCCCATGCACATAACTCTGAGCCTTGGGTAGGCCTTCAGATCTGAATGTCTGACGTTCTGTGCCCACTAATGCCAGAGCCTTAGGACTGACCCAGCAGCACTGTGCTGTGAGCTCTGCCCTCCACTCATATAGATGCCATTCTCCTGTGTCGCCTGTCGCTGGCTTCTTCATTCCAGATACTCCCCAAGACTCTACGTATCAGTCATTCTTCTAGCCTTCGAATACAGCACTGAATCAAGCAAAATCATTCTGGATTTATGCTCTGGTAAGACATGACAGGTAGTGACACATGCTATAATGAGAAACTCAGTAAAAATAAGGAGAGCTGAACTCTATGAACATAACCAGAAGAGAGCCTGGTGCTTGCATGGCTTCTGGATGCTGAGAGCTGCCGAGGCACGCAGAGTGATCTGTGTGGACAGTGCCAGCTTGCTATCAGTAACCATTTCACATGAACATTCTCATCAGATGCCTAAATCCCAGGAGAAAGGAGCCTTCCTCTAAGTTAGTTGATAATACTTTATTAGGATATCCTTTCTCATTATAAATATGTATTCACTTTTGGTGGCAAATTTTTAATTCCTAATGAAGCCCCCCCAAATATTCCAGATATTTCCCAGAAAGATAGACAGTGGGTGGAGGGTAACAGACGGACTTTTTTTTTTGGTGGGGGGGGGGTAGGTTTTGAGACAGGGTTTCTCTGTGTAGTCCTAGCTGTCCTGGAACTCACTCTGTAGACCAGGCTGGCCTCGAACTCAGAAGTCTGCCTGCCTCTGCCTCCCAAGTGCTGAGATTAAACGCATGTGCCACCACTGCCCGGCCTAGACAAACTCATTAAAAGTGATATTAGAACTTGCAAATGCTAACTATAACAGAGTACGTTTTTTATTATACTAACCATGTACCCTGAGACATGATGGAAGTAAAAAGACAAACCATCTAAATGCCAGGAAGGGAGGCAGAGATCCTAAGGACAGACAGGAAGTACAGCAACAAAGATGAGTGTGAGGGTAGCAGGAAAAAGATGTAGCACCCCCCCCCACACACACACACACACACATGGGGCAATGGTGGCGCACGCCTTTAATCCCAGCACTTGGGAGGCAGGGGCAGGCAGATTTCTGAGTTTGAGGCCAGCCTGGTCTACAGAGTAAGTTCCAGGACAGCTAGGACTACACAGAGAAACTCTGTCTCGAAAAAAAAAAAAAAAAAAAATGTAGCCACACTAGCAGCAATTGTCCATGACAGTCCTAACACTTTCCCAGGCATCCCCATCACAACAGAAGGATCTAAAGCACACTGAGGAAGATGGGGTCATGGAGCTAGTAGGTGCTTACAACAGGGAGCCTGGCTCTAGAATGTGCTCTTTAGATTGTCATGATGCCACAGACAGCTCAGCTGTAGAGAGTTTGAGGCATCTAGGGAATCTTGAATGAAGAAACCAATAAGGTTTTGTCTCAAACTTTGATAACTAAAAGTGGACATATACTTCACATTCCAATAAATACTATGTACCAAACTCTGCCATTTTTACCACTCACTGTCCCTAATACATCTTTATATTAGAGCTGTTCAATCCTTTCTCACAAGACAACTTACCAATTATTCATCTCAATACAAATCATGTATTTGATGTGCATTTACAGAGAGTACAGGAACCAAACAAAGACTGAAGGCAAACTGTTATGAACTGTAATGTAAATACCTATGTTTTCTGATGGTCTTAGGTAGCCCATAAAAGGGTCATTCCACCCCCCACAAAGGAGTTCGTGACCCACAAGTTGAGAACTATTGCTTTAGCCTTTGCTTTCCATGGAAGTAAAAGTGAGCAGGAACCCTGCCAGCTATGGCCCAGCTGTTCTTGAGTGCTCCACGTCTTCACATTCTTCCTCGGAAGTGCGAGTTACAACCATTCCACCAGGTATGGCAGCAGCGTTTGCAATCCCAGTACACAGGAGGCTGCCTAGACTAAGAGAGTGCCTGCCTCAAAAACAACCAATGAACAAACAAACTACCAACAAAACCCTGGGATTTAGCCGGGCAGTGGTGGTGCACACCTTTAATCCCAGCACTTGAGAGGCAGAGGCAGGCAGATTTCTGAGTTTGAGGCCAGCCTGGTCTACAGAGTGAGTTCCAGGACAGCCAAGGCTATACAGAGAAATCCTGTCTCGAAAAACAAAGAAACAAACAAAAATCCCTGAGATTTTTACAAAGTTTTACTTTTGTGAATACTAACTATAACAGAAAAACTAGTCTTTGTTGACATCTGGATACCTCAAAAGACGCAGTCACAAGGAAGCTAACACATATTTCTCGAAATACTACACATTGATTTTCTGACTCTATTACCCTATGTCTCAATGTTTTCTTCTGCCCAATTTCCCATCTATTTCAAATCTTATAGATGGTCACATAAGTGGAGCTTAACTACACTGTAGCCTTTACTTCTGAGGCAATGACTTTCAAACATACATATTTAAAAAAAATTGTCAGCATTTCCAAAGTATGTCTACAAGACACTAGTTCAAGAAGAAGCAATAGGTTATAGAGACAAAGAACCCCATAACCAAGCTGAGCTTGAAGTTTGCTGGGTCACACAGACTTTGCAGGTTTAACACAGGACTCCTAAACCTTTATTATTGTTGTTGTTGTTAGTGTTGTAAGGCTTGTTTGTAGGGGTCAAAGGGCAATTCTATGGAGTCAGTTTTCTCCTTCCAGCATTATGTGGAATCACCCTCAGCCTGAAGCTTCAGGGAAAGCTCTTCTTACCTGCTGAGCCCTCTCACAGCCTCTTGCCCCTTTACTATACCCATGCTGTGGCTTTCCCCGAAGCATACAGTGATGCTTAGAAATTGCCTGTGTACAGACTGTGACTAATGCCTAAAAATCTAATCTAGAAGTCTGAGATGGCTCCAAGGACTCAAGTCATAGCACACTGTCAAAACTAAGGCCTGCCTAATGGGTGAAGAGATCAGTGCAAGCAAAGGGATAGAACTCAAAAGAACATGGGGTTTGGCTAGAGCTGGGGACAGCCACGAGACTACCTAATAGGTTTCCCGAAATAAACCTAGAAAAGCAAAGACTTTAGGGGTAGGAATAATTTAAACTAAACTGGAAAAGTGCCCTGTCTATGAAAAGACAGTAGCACACATGCAGACATTACATGCGGACAGTATGAATGATATAAAACTTCCCAATTTCCCCAATACAGCTCATCCAGTGACAAATCCATGCTCACTACATTCTCATTGAGAGCGTGAAGAATGCTTACATCCACGTCACCTTTTAACATGTGATGCAGCATATTCATCTAAAAGGTTCACACTTAAGAACCATGGAATTGAACTACAAATCTCTCTCTCTCTCTCTCTCTCTCTCTCTCTCCCTCTCTCTCTCTCCTCCCCCCTTCTTTTCTCCCTTCCCCCTCTCTAACTTATTAGGTAAATTTATGATTTTGTGTTTAGGCTGTATTCATACTATTCTGAGTCAAATGGGGCCCATGACTAGACATGCTAGCTGGGCCATTTCACATGAAAAAGAAAGAACAAACACACAGAACATAAAGTTTCTTAATTTCAGAGCACTTCATGATCCTCTTGGGGCCCAAACACAGCTTCCTATGTCTGTCTCACAGTCCCCAGGTAACCCTCGTACAAATGCTTCATGGCTGATAAAGACTGCACAGGTATGTGGCAATTAGAAGGTAATATAATTTCTCCTTTTAAAAGTGTATGTTCAAGTACTCTCAAACAGTGCAGATGAAATGGATCACACTGGCAGAAAGGGAGGGAGGGAGGAAAGAAGAAAGGAAGGAGGGAGGGAAGAAAGGAGAGAAGGAAAGAGGGGAAGACAAAAAAGAAAAGAAAGGGAAAAAACTTATTTTAGGGGTAAAACTCAAGTCCTTCACTTAGCACCAACTAACAGGACCTGTGATAGTAAGAACATCACAGACAAAGTAGTCCTGTGATGCTAAGTGTGTTTTACAAGCTGCATAGCTGCTGGATCCCAGAGCAGCACTCTACAACCAAGCTACAAACACAGTAACTGTGTTACTGCAGTGGGTGGAAGAGTTTTCAAAATAAAAATCCCTTGAAACACCAACCTTCCAAGAATTACTATAATTAGGTCTAACTTACTTACTTAATAGACCCATTCCGTTTTTAGCGCCTACTCACTGACAGCTCAAGGAGCACCGCTCATACACTATACACCAGCTTTTAGAAACAGGAATCACCCTTCTCCAGCTCAGCAGCAGGGTGTCGGAAACATCTAACAGCAAAGCAAATGTGGAAAAGGTGTGTCTTCACAACACGACTTGGCTGTAAAGGGAGGAAGGGTCAGCTCTGGGCTGGGTAGCAGGCAGGAGGTATGATGCACAGTGACTCTTGGACAGAGACATCACCAGGGTTTCTGGTGATGAGTCTGGTAGGCCAGAATCAGGCTTTTATTCTCTGATGTGCACTGGCAGGCTACAAAATCAAGTGAGTTAGGACCTGTCAAAAGAACCACTCTAAGCCAGGCAGTGGTGGTGCACGCCTTTAATCCCAGCACTTGGAAGGCAGAGACAGGCAGATTTCTGAGT
>NW_022196912.1:13618971-13651438 GCF_008632895.1 Mastomys coucha | reverse complement strand
AAAAAAAAAAAAAAAAAAAAAAGAACCACTCTAAACTCAGAGTGTGTGACAGTCCAAATACCCAAGGCAAGTGTGCCTCAGTTTCTTCCCTGGGAAATTCAACATGACATAATCTGTCCAAGACCATGTTTACAGAGACGGTGCCTCCCACTGATGGAGAATCCAGCCTACAAACTAGTCAGCTTTTACCTTTGCTGTCTACCAACTTTAGAAAGTTATTTAAACCTCCCTGTGCCTGCTTCTTAAACTACATCTGCCTCACAAGATAGCTGTAGGAGTAGGGAGGAAACTTTCAGTAAACGTGTGCCAGATAGCAAGCACTTCAGAAATGTTAGCTACTCCATCATAAATGGCTGACAAGATTCATCAACTTGCCAGACTTCTGGTACATTCAGATAGAAGAATTACAGACTTGAATTTTTTCTTTTTAGTCAGGCAAGTTACTGCCTATATTTAATGAGTTTACTTTGAGGCAGTCTTATTCTGTTACCCATACTCACCATGTGGGCCAGGCTGGCCCTGAACTGGTGGCCAGCATTCTCCTGCCTCAATTTCCCAAGAGCTGAAATTATAGGCATGTGCTACCAAACTGTCTCTTGGTTTTGTTGTTGTTTAGGTTTGTTTTTAAATATAGTAAATACATAGCTAATTATTCCTATGAGGAACCTACCTTGGTAAAACATCATTCATTCCTGGCTATATAACAATTTCAAAGTCAGTCTTGGCAACATGAGACCTATCTCAAGAACTACAAACACACACACACACACACACACACACACACACACACACACACACACACACGCAAGCACGTGTGTCAAAACTTAACTATACACATTGCCACTTATGAGACAGAAAATTTAACTTTTCATCTACTATAATCAGATTCTCCCAGACAGTTACTAGCTCTTGGATTTAGGTATATTTCTACCTTCTTAGTTAAGACCAAATTCTAAAGCACCATTATTATTCCCAGGACTATCCCAAGCCTCCTAATGGCTCTTTCCCTCCAATACACTCTCAACATCATGATAAGAACTGTTTAAAGTCCAAACATTCGCATGTGTGTGTATATGAGAGAGAGAGAGAGAGCGCGCGAGCGCAAGCACGAGTGTGTGATGCCTGTCATCTAAGTCCTGTGGAGGCCAGAGGACAACTGTGAAGTTGGCATCCTCATTTCACGTTTCGTGTGTTCTGCAT
This sequence comes from Mastomys coucha, assembly GCF_008632895.1. NCBI lineage: Eukaryota > Metazoa > Chordata > Mammalia > Rodentia > Muridae > Mastomys > Mastomys coucha. The sequence goes on along the minus strand of NW_022196912.1, from coordinate 13,650,238 downwards.
ATCTAACTCAAGCAAGTCTGAGCCTCAGTCCAGAACTCCAAATCTTAATTGGATGCAGTCATGCATGTCTTCACCTCTAGTCAGGGGATATAGGTGGAGAATTATGACTTTCAGGTCAGCCTGAGATACACAGCAAAATCCTGTATATGGAAAAATAAAACAAAAAGGAAAGAAAGAAATGGGGCCTGGAAAGACAGCTCAGCAGCTGAGAGCATGGGCTGTTCTTCCATGACTCAAACTTGGTTCCCAGCACCCATGTCAGATGGCTCACAAGTGCCTGGAACTTCAGCTCCAAGAGATGCCTTCTTCTGGCCTCTATGGACACCTTTGTGTGAACACACACCCTTTTTAAGAAAGAAAGGTAAAATTCATATCTAATTTCACCTCCCTGGCACAACTCCCATAAGTCCCACAGTTGAAAGGTCTATAGGAACCAGGGTCCACATACAGGATCCCTGTGGCTGCCCAGGCTTCGTCTTTCTCAGCTTCACATTGGTGTCTCTGGCCTTCGGATCACAATCCCTCTACGTGGCATTGTCCCCTCCCACCATTGCCCTGAGCAGTACCTTATCATTTTCCAGATCTTGGCTAGAAGCTGAGACTGGAATGGGACAAAGCCAGCCCTCTTGCTCTGTGCTAGACCTTTACCAGACCCTCACATTCTCTCTACAGCACAGAATACTACTGGAATAAAGTGACTGACACTGCTGTTTAATGTTGTTCTTGTCCAGAAAAAAAAAAAAAAAGACTCCAAATAAATCTGGGTCCATTCCTGTGTTTAGTTCACCAATACATGGCTGCTAAGTTATACACAGGAGTTATGCTCCTCATACCTTTGTCAATAGAGGAAAGTGGTGTGCTATGTGAAGGAGCCAAGCAAATCACTCACAAAAGACCTGAGGTATTGGCTAACTTACCTTACACATTCCATTGAGGAAAGAATAAAATCTCATTGCTTTAGCATGGACAAAAATAAAGTGAAAACTAAACTTTCCAAAGTAATACTCTAGACATCCTCAGGTGTGGAAAACAGGAGCCCAACTTCAGTTACCAAGTAAGTAGATATGCAACTAAACCAAGATTGCGGCCACCTTTGGCACTATCCGCCTCCCTTCTTGGCAGACTCTGCGAGGCCAAGAGTTGAGCTGGCCTGGGAAGAATGGTTTATCCTCCCACATTTAGAAGTGGTCCCTTTGAAACAGAAACGCTGCCCTACTAAGGAGCTTTGAATTCTAACCCTGTCAAACCATTACTCTTCCTAAATACTCGATTCACACACAAAAAAGAAACATCTGAATCCTATGTGTCACTGACAAAAACAAACACCACTATCCAATTCTTTTTGGAGAAAAAACAACAACAACAACAACCCGAAGTTGCTTTCTTGCCTCCAAAACCACATCTTTCTACAAAACAACGTGACTACTTGGAAAATTACAAGGAACTGACAAGCAGATGTTAAGAGGCTAAAGGCTAAAGCACGGGCACATGTTAAGAGGCTAAAGGCTAAGGCTGTCGATGGAGGCTGCCCAGCGTTAGGGCAGATCCAGCAGGCCGGGGCGGACAGCAGCTCCCAGCCACCGGGGCCGATGATCCCAGGTCCCGGTGAAGCACGTAGGTTTGTCAAACGCCAAGCCCCAGCACCGCGGTTCGTCACACAGACCCTGCCCAGGCAACAAGCGCCCAGCCCCGCTCCGCATTCCCAGGAGCGCCGTGGCTCCGGCGGCAGCCCTCCCCGGGGCTGCGCGCAGGAGAGCCTGGGGTCAGAGACGGCGCGTCCCGGGCACAGCTCCGGTGAGGACGCCGAGGGCTGAGGTCCCACGCCGGCCTCTTTGTTCCGTCCCCGCGGCGCAGGCCCCGGCTCGGCGGCCTCTGCCCTCACCTTGTAGACGTCGCCGTAGGTGCCGCTGCCGATACGCTGGATCAGCTCGAAGTCCTCCTGCGGGTTCCGGCGGGACAGGTCGAAGCCCGGGTTCATGGCGGGCCCCGGGTGCCCCCCGCCTCCCTCCCGGCCCGGGGAGGGGGGGCGCGCAGGGGGGCCGCACGGAGGGAGCGCCCGCGGCCGGCCCGACTCCGCCGCCGGTCACAATCGCCCGGCTGCACGCCGCGGCCGCCGCCGACCACGACGAGCCGCCCGGCGTCCCCGCCCCCCGCCGCCGCGCCGAGCCGGGTCACACCCACCAGGAGAGGAGCGCGCCCGCAGCCCCTCGCTCCGGGTGCTGCTCCAACATGGCTTCCGCCCGCCGCTCCGCCCGCCCTCACTCCCGTTCCCGGCCCGCGCGCCACTGCGCAGCCGCCATCCCGGAGGTCGCGCGCTCCCGGCGGGCCCTGCGCGCTCCCGGCTTGCGCGCCCGTCGGGAGCGCCGGACGCGCCAGACTCTCCTGAACAAAGTTGGGCTCCCTGCTCGTGGCCCAAGCCCTAGCCGGTAGTAGTCGCAACGCACAACACGGTATTCCCCAACTTTTTAAGAGCAGGTACACGCGGGCTACCGCCGAGAGCCCCGACCCTTTCTTCTAGGTTTAGGGGAGGAGGCCCCCATCAGAAAGGTGAGGAAGACCCTCGAGGACAGTGCCACTTGGGCTCTTGGGGTTGGCTTGACAGGGGTGCAGAGAGAACAGGGGGCGGGGCGGGGGGGGAATCCGTGAAGGCAGTGGGCGGGGAGCAGTGCAGAAGCAAAGCCGAGATTGACCTCTGTCCAGGGAGAAGGCTGGATTTTCAAAGCCCGAGGCAGGGACGACGCAAGCCCTCTGACTACCCTGAGATGGGGGAGGTTGCAGAGGGTGTGGCCTGGACAGGATCTATTCCCACACCTGAAATGTAAACACGTGACCACCCCGAAGGTACGTAGCTGCGACTTTACCTGCCCGGCGCTCCACCCTGCATAAGATCCAGATAGCCAACTTTTCGGCCAACCTGCTAAAAGTTATCTAAGAAAGGACGTAGGCAATGGAAGGGTCATGTCCGGCTCTCAGTAAACTTAACTACGCATTTCCAAAAGCTGTAGCCAAGTCACCGAGGACCACTCCGGCGGTCCGTTGGATTTTTGCTTCAAAAATGCTTTTCTAATCTCTGTAGGGCCCACACCTAAGGACTAATGTGCCTTAATGCCTAATTCCTTCTCAGAAGCTTGGTCTCATCAAACCTGTTAAGGAATAGTTGGACAGACTTTTTATTAACGGCCTCATCTTTTCTAAAACCTTTCTATCATGTTACTTACAGTAAAATTACCTATTGACTAAATTCTCAAATTGTTTACTCCAAAACAGACGTGGTGTTACCCAAGCACTTGGGAAGCTGAGCTGGAGCATCTATCTCTGCAAGGGCAACAGCAACCTCGACTACAGAGTCGGGACCTGTGTGTTTACTCGAGTAATTGACTAAAAGCTGTCCGGAAATGGTCCTCTCCGTACCACATCAACAGCCTTCCAATTGTACCGTGTTTAGTTATCCTAAGGCTTCGGATTGTGACAGTGTTGCAATTCTGCCCCAGGAGTGCACGTCACAGGATTAATTGAGGATAGACCTTAAGGCTGTGCTATCTTGAGCTACTCAGACTATGCCTGGTTTTCCCAGCTTCTTTCTCCGGTGGAAGGCACTAGCAGGGACCGAGGAGCAGGCCTACCTTCTGCCTGTGCTGTGGGTGGAGAACTGTTTGTCTTCCTTACGCTAAGCAGGCAGATAATTCTGGATTCAGATAAGGAAATGTAAGTCTCCCAAATCAGGACCAGCTCTGCTTGCTTTCTCTGCCCCTTTGTGGAAAAAAAAAAAAAAAAAAAAAAGCCAAGTTTCCAAGACTGAATGGCTTGCACCAGAAAGTTCTAAAGGTTTCACTGTTTTGTTTGCTGGGATAATCATCTCTGCAGATAACCGAGTGTTTGCATCACTAATAGGCTTCTTTCAAAGGGAGAAGGCATTTCAGTGGAGTTGGAACAGGCTTTCAAGTTTTGTTTGTTCCATTTGGGCAGGGCTTAGCTACATTTTTTTTTTTTCCAGAAAGACAGATTTTCATGTAAGGACCCGATTTGCCATATGGGTTAGGCCATAAATAAAAAGGTCTCCTGTAATTAACTGCTCACGAGGAATAAAAATACTTTGTTCTTTTGGGGATCTATCCAAAGAGCTAAATACAATGCTCTTACCCCTCCCCCAATCTACCTGGCCTCTACTTTGCTACAAGCAACGCTATTGATCAGACCCTCGCTTGAATAAGAGAAAGGGCTTCCGGCTTCTACGATTAGGAACAGTCTTAGAAACCGTCTGGGTTTCACTCTTAAATTTACTGTGGCTTGTGCAGAGGCATCCACCTTGTCAGTAGATACAGTGAGTGACAGTTCATTAGGGGGAAGAAACAGTGGTATCTTCCAGCACTGAGTGCTTACAGGGAGCCCAGAACCTTCCACATATTATCTCATTTAATTCACACCGCAACCTGATAGCTGAGATCACATTATCTCCTTTTTATAGCAACACAGGCTAATTAAGCTACCCAAGGTCACATGAGAAAGCTCAGTTTTTACAGAGGTGGCTTAATAGCAAAGGCTAGTTCCTAGCCACCAGTCTGGTCTGTTTCCTTAAAACATTCCACCATACTTTTTCTTACAATAAGCCATACATAATTTGTGTAATGCTTTTTTTTTTTAAATTAAATTGATCTGTAATAACTTAAGTAATGGATATTCAATTTTGGTGGTAAAAGAACACAGAAAAGAGCCAAAGCACCTGCCATCCAGCAGTTTGTAATGTCACAAACAACCCAGCCAAAAAATGGGTTTAAGAAATGAACAGACCAGCCGGGCAATGGTGGTGCATGCCTTTAATCCCAGCACTTGGGAGGCAGAGGCAGGCAGATTTCTGAGTTTGAGGCCAGCCTGGTCTACAGAGTGAGTTCCAGGACAGCCAGGGCTATACAGAAAAACCCTGTCTCGAAAGAACCAAAAAAAAAGAAGGAGAAGGAGAAGAAGAAGAAAAGAAATAAACAAACCAAAGAAATCCAGATGGCCAATAAACATATGGGAAAGAAAATGGCCATCCTCACCAGTTATCAGAGAAATGCAAATCCAAACTACACAGAGATTCCATCTTCCCGAGTCAGATGTCAGTCAGCAAGAAAAGAAACAGTGAGTGCTGGCCTAAATGTGAACCAAGGGAGCCCTTGTGTGCTGGGGGAATGTAAAGGCAGTCCAACCTCTGTGGGAATTGGTATGGAGGTTTCTCAAGAAGCTAGACGAAGGCCTCCCATGTGGCCCAAAGACTCGAAATCAGCATGATCACAGAGATGGCTCCACACCGATGCGTATCGAAGCGCAATTCACAACAGCTAAGTTATGGCACCAACCTAGGTGTTCATCGAGAGAGAAATGGATAAGAAAAATGTGGTCTATAGACACAACTGAATTGTTTTCAGCCGTAATGAAGACTGAAGTTATGTCATTTGTGGGAAAACATGCAACTGGAGACAGAAAGCCAGTCTCAGGCAGACAATATCATATTTTCTCTCGTTTGCAGTTCCTGCATTGTATATAGTCACAGAAAATCATGTGTGCCTATATTAAATGAAAGTGGAAGTGAAATTGTCTAGGAGAAAGTAGAGGATTACCAGGAAGGGAAGGGCCAAGAAAAGAGAAGGTGGGGGTAATAAAGCTTGCCATACAGTACATAGTCGTAGAAAAACAAAACAAAACCAAAACAGCCAGAAGCACAGAAGCACAGGGGACCAGCATATGTACACACTGGAAGATTGGGGACTGATGGTAAAATTGAAGTTTGAAGAATGTATTGAGGGGCCGGGCAGTGGTGGTGGCGCACGCCTATAATCCCAGCACTTGGGAGGCAGAGGCAGGTGGATTTCTGAGTTCGAGGCCAGCCTGGTCTACAGAGTGAGTTCCAGGACAGCCAGGGCTACACAGAGAAACCCTGTCTCGGGAAAAAAAAAAGTGTATTGAGGGTAGTCAGGCAAAGAAGGAAAGATGGTGTTCTCCAGAAGTGCTCAGCAACCTCAGGCTCCTAAATCACAGGCTTTGTAAGCAACACACAGCAGAGGTAAGTGAAAAAGCTGCCCTGGGCAACATCCATCATTGACAGTATATCCAGCCTGGTAGCCAGTAGCCAGGCTCTCCTGGGGTCCTGTCTTAGAAATTTCTTGATCACCATACTAGCTCCCATTTTTACTGGTCTGTTTTTGTGCCGATTTACCATAACTGCCACTCACATTTTGACACACTAGTGACTGCAAAAGGAGTACCTAGCAAAATGTAGACTTAAAGAAAAAAAAGATTGCTGGGGCTGGAGAGATGCCTCTAGGACTAAGAATATATACTTACTACTGTCCTTCTAGGGGATTCTAGTCCAGCTCCCCCCCACTCATAAGGATGGCTCACAAACACATCTCTCTGGCTCCAGAGGACCTGATACATTCATGTGAACACAGATATGCATATTTAAATTATTTTCAGAGACTATAACACTGGAGAGGAAAATCAGACATGTATGTGAAATATGATACAAGTAAGCATGTGTATATACATGTTTGCCTGGGGAGGCCCGAAGAGGATGCTAGATCCCCATGTAGCTGGAGTTCCAGGTAATTGTAAACCTCCTGGTGTGGATGCTGGGAACCAAACTTAGGTCCTTTAGAAACCCAGTATATTCTCTGAATTACTGAGCCATCCATCCAGCCTATGTTTCCAGGATGGGGATAGGAAGAGCCAAGGGCAATGAGTAAAACGTCTGATTACTTTTGTGAACTGTATTTTTAGGTAGGGTCACATGTATGTCATGCAGCACTCGTCTACTTCAGTTGTGCCTGCATGACAGGTCTAAAAAACCTGATCATAGACCTGAGGCATACGCTTCAGAGAGAGCCAGTCTCCTAAGGTGGTCAGTCATCTGACATCTCCTAGTTCTGATGTGTTCCAGACTGGTCTCTGCTAAAGTCTGTGGAGAGATCTGTGTGCTTTCTTTATTCAGGCATAAAGGTGCCCTGAGAAATATTTCGTTATAGCTAAAACTGAGATTTAACATTGTTTCCTGGCCTCCACATTGTTTCAATGATCCTAATTGATTTCCTAGCTGTTATTAGCTTGGAATTTTTACAAGGGAAGCTGCCTTAGCAGACAGGGAGTCCCCAGAATTAGCAATAAAGGTCAGGCATTATTGCCTACTGATTCCCACAAGGAAGCTACTTTATCAGACAGGGTATCTATCTCCAGAGTTAGAGATAGTAGTCAAACACTATTGCTATCCGTAAACATAGTTAAACTGTAAGAGCAGTACCACACAAGGCAGAATTGCTTTACAAACTAGAGAGTAGTCGAAAGCTTTCTGAACTAATGTTTGTGTTACAAGCCAAACCATCCCCAGGAGCTGCTAGAATGGGACCTCCAGGTGCTTACCTGCTTCTGACCAGAGTTTGCTTAGGGCTGACAAGATAGCCCAGCTGGGAAGAGCACTATTGCTCTTCCGAAGGAATCGTTTACACCTGGCTGTTTGATCTTACTGACTTTGATGTGACTGCTACCTGTCTATGTGATCCCTGACATTCACCGTTTCTGTATACTATATAAGCCTGATTCTTATTTTGTGCAAATACACTCAGATCCTACACTTCTTTGTGTCGTTTCTGTTTGTCACTCACTGAATTCCAGAACTCTCATCACCCTGCGGAACAAGGGGTCCCTGCAGAAACCCAGTCCATGGCACATGTAGCCCAAGCTGGTCTCATACCCACTCTGTGGCTGAGAATAACCTCAAACTTTTAATCCTCTCACCTTTATCACAAGTGCTGGAGCTAACTTGTACCATATTAGCCAGTTTCATGAGGTGCTTGGGAATGAAGCCAGGGCTTTGACATGCTAGGCCAACACTTAACCGAGTAACACCCATAGCTTATTTTTTGGTAACTAAAACAATAACAAAAACTTTTATATTTTTCAAGTCTTCCTGAAGTATAATTAGCAATAAGTATGTATGTTTACAGTGTATGATGTGATTATATATACATATACATATATGCTGAGATAATTATCACAGACCAACTGGAAAAGTTTTTTAAGAGAAGGAACCACTTTGTGAAGAGGTTATTAGGGTCTCACTAGCTTTTGTAGCAGCAGAGAAGTCGAGGAAGGGTGGCTTAACTCTACTCTAGCTGACCCACACTACCTGCCTTTGCATCTCCTCTCTGTCTCCATTCCTGACGGATCTCAGGAAGCTATTGCCTAATTAAGAGTCAGGGAGTGTTAAAGAGAAAATAAACACAAACCCAATATCTGGTATCAGCCCTAAGTACCTTTATTTTAGGCATATGTAAGAATGTCTTCCCGCCAGAAGTTGGTGGTAGAACTCTATTGCTCATGACACTATACACTTCGGTCACAGAATATAGAGAAATCAATTTGATACTGTTATAGTCTTGGACGGTGCTATGCAGGCTGCTGAGGCGTGAGGTTGGAGTCATCAATGTTACCCAGCTGTGAACTCTATAAGCTGGTGACATGGCAAGACATGCTCATGGGCGAAATAGTGATGTGAACAGGAAACCTAAGACATTCTGATTGGCTGTAAAGCCTGCATTCTGATTGGATCTAAAGCCTGCTCTACAGCAACAAACAGGCCTAGCACTGGAAACAGGGTTCAGTATCCATAGTCAGGAAGCTCATAGGCCACAGGGATGAACCTACTACTATTATTTTGCCAATAGAAATAGTATCAAATTGCCCTTTAATTCCTATCTCTTATCTCCTAGATTGGTGAAGCTCTCAGACTCATCAGGGAAGTTTCTTTGTGGGACAGACTGTGGTTAACACAGAAATTCACAACTGTCCGAAGTGCAGAGAATGATTGCCTTGGCATGCTCCCAACTGCAAGCAGAACATCTTTAATACTTCTCCCCATTCAAAGCTCAGGGACCCTTTATGAAGAGGAGACCAAGATTTTAAAAAGCCAGGCATTAGGTGGTACAGGAGCAAAACAATGTCTTCTAGGCATGATATGCCAAGACCACCACTTTCCTGAGCTGATAGCATCTGTGGTCATCTGTACAGGACCTGCAAAAAACCAAGATGGTTTATCACGAAGGGGGTTGGGGGTGGATAGCTCATAAGTCCTCATCCGCAGCTGAAGAGCTATTGGCATTTGATGCTTCTGGAAGAGAGTCAGTTTTTCTTAAGGGAATGGACCCTAGTGGTAGTTCGACTCTGCTCCATTGGATGGCTCCACACCCGTATGTGGGCAGCTCGGATTGCACTGGATGAGTTACTAAGAAAAAATAAGACATGAAGTTGAAAGGGGGAGGGAGTGTATAACGGAATGAGTGAGAAGTGAATATAACACTTCTGCTTGTATGGAATTCTGAAAGAATTAATAGAACATTTTTATTAATAAGCCAGTTAATGTTATTAACTTAATATTAACTTATTTATTAAGCCACCTAGAATTGAACCTGGGTCCTTTGGAAGATTAGCCAGTCCTCATAACTGCTGAACCATCCTCTTTTCCATAAAATACAGTTGAAATTGACTCACAAAATTAAAAAAATAATAATGATAGCAATATGTGGGATCCATAATCCTGGTACTTAGGAGGCAGAAGCAGAAAGGTCTCCAGTGTGTGGTAAAGCATAACAAGACCAGGCACCAGAGGGATGGATGGATGGATGGATGGATGGATGGATGGATGGTGAAATATGACAGCCACAAGGATAGGGTTAGAGATGTGATTTAGGACACATATATCAGGACATATTTAGGACATATCAGGGACCCTGAGTTAAGGCCTACAGTATTGAGGCCAGAGCTAGAATTCACAGGCTCAGGGAGAGGAGAGGGCAAGCAGAGCAAGAATGCAAGCTTTAGGCTTGGGAAATGAGGAAGCGTGGTATCAGTATTGACACTTGCCGTGACAAGGGGAACTGGTGTTGGGGGAGGGTTCTACACCAGATCAGAGTGGATGATTGTGTTCCCTATCTGTTGAGTTGGAGGTGCTCAGCTGGAAATGACGTGTGAGAACTATGTGGGTCTGACACAGAGAAAAGATCTCTGAAAAGGTGGGGAGTCATTTAGAGAGGCTTACTGAACATTAGGAAGACATAGGGTGCCAAACACTCTGTAACAGTTGGATGATGTGGCAGGACATGAGAACGTGGCCCCATTGACACACCTACAGGGCCAGAAGGAGGTGCTTCTTGGGAAGAACATAGTTCTTTTCCAAACTAGTACATTTTAAATTTTCTCCTTAGAGCATCATGCTTAGCATTTATTTACGAGAATAAATAGAGTGTAGCCCAGTAATAGGAAATTTGCTTTAGCATGCATGCAGCTCTGTCTGCTCATTGACAAAATTATCAGCCTGGACATGGTGGCTCATTCTTGCAATCCTAATACACGGGAGGACTGAGGCAGAAAAATGAGCCACAAGTTCGAAGCCATCTTGGGCTGTATAGTTTTAGGACAGCCAGGAAACCGAGTGAGACCTTATCTTAAAACTAAAAAAAAAAAGTCTTTATTTGCAGATGAAGCAGACCTCTGCTAAGAGTGGGTGGGGCTGGGAGTCTCCAGGCATTGTTTCTCAGCATTCGGTGTGTGATTTTAAGCAGTCGAGCTCCCAGATTTACATATCTCCTAACCCAGTAGACCACAATGAAGATTTTGTTAGTGTTTGGGGTGGAACAGTTTCCCTGTGTGGGATAATCTCCGAGTATTATAATATCTCTGCATCCCACAGTGTTGCTGCCAGGCATACTGACATCACATGCAAACCTATTTCCAAATGGCTAGGGTTTGACTGCGGAGAGCATGTATCTGCATTGAGAATGCTTATCTCTTGTTTCTCTTGGGAGAATTATCACCCACACCAAACCACTTAGCAGAGTTTTCTATCTTATCAATTCCCTGGGAAAAGTTCTGATAGGTAAGGTATTGTCCCGTATCATCTTTCCAATATTTACCACCCAGGTAATGTTTCTGTGGTATTTGTAAATTATATCCAAGATTCACTTGCCTTTCAGCACATATATAAATATATGCAGGTACTTAAAAGACAATGATAGGATTAGCCACATGCATCCAGTCCACTGGAGTGCTATGGTTTGGGTGTGGTGTTTCCCCGAAGAGCCTTGCACTGGAGACTTGTTCTTCAGGAAAGGGGTGTGAGCAGTGACAGACCCTTATATAAGATCTGGGACCCAGCACAAAGTCCTTAGGACACTGAAAGTGTACTCCATGAAAGCCTGGAGGGACACTAGTCTCCCTGACACCATACTTCTGGGGTTTAATCAGAGGAGACAGCTACACTTTAATTCATTCTTTGTTATGGTAGGTAGTCTATTATAAACAATATGTTAAAAGGACAGTTTCCTTTATCAGTTTGTGAATGACAAGGACTCATTGTATAAGCCAGGCTGGATCAAATTCTGAATCCAGCTGTTTCTGCTTCCTGGGTGTTGGGGTTATAGGCAGGTAACATCATGTGTGGCAAAGCTGCATTTTCTTCTTCTTTCTTTCCCTGTAGCTGCCAGCAGCCACTCATACGAATGGGTTTTTTGGAATGGGGGTCAAGGCCCGAATAATTTGGGGTACTGGAAATGCGGGAAGAGTTTGAAAAAAATTAGACCAACACATGGTGTGCTTTCAGTCCGCCATCATTCATTGAAATCAGCATAAAAAGTAATGGCTTTTGTTATGGTGTTTTCATACATACTGGTTTTTTTTTTTTTTTTTTTTTGGTCCTTCTCCCCCAGTTCCTCCCCTACTCTGGCTGGTCCCCCTTCCTCTCCCTAGTGATAGCCTCTGTTTCACTCTCAAATCACATATGCTTTATTATCTGGCTTCATATTTTGAACTGTGATCGCTTCTCCCTGCCCACGTTCTCACTGTCCGTCACAAGGCCCTCACCTGAGCCAGCACTGTATTGCTTGAATTTCCCACCCCTACACCCTGAGCTCAATAAACCTATTTCCTTTATAAAGTTTTCCTGGCTTGGGTATTTTGTTATAGTATTGGAAAACTAATGGAATAACTATATGGGAAGAGCTGCAGTTGTTCTGTTTGAGGTGGCAAATAAGGTAGGAGCAGCAAGCAGGAACACTGCATGAAAAGGCAAAGGCAGGAAATGTAGAGGAAGCTGGTTAAAATGCTTGCCTGCTGCAAAGCCCTGGGGCTCAGGCTTCTGCATTGCACAAAATGGGATGACTCAGGCTCATAATCCAAGAACTTACAAGGTCAAGATAAGAAGATCAGAAGTAAAAATAAAACATAGAAAGAAAAAAATGTGAGTCACAGAAAAATAAATTGAGGTTTCTGAGAACTAAAAGGAATTACTAATGAGTTTTAACATAGCCATAGAATAATTTGGTTTGCACCCAACCGGGATTGGAGAATGAACTGAAGGCAGATAACAAGAGTGGAGATAGGATAGGGTAATGATTTGGAGATCACTGTGGTAGGCCAGATTCAGGAAAATGATGGCTGAATTAATGTGTGGTGTAGCAACATATCTCAACGGGAGCCTTCAAATAGTGAGTTAACATGAATCCTCATAGTAAAATTTTACAGTATGAACAGAAAACAGGCTCCTGGAGAACCTTAGAGAATTCACTGAAGAAGACCAGGAAGTTCAGTTCCTGTAGATGTGGGCCTGAAGTAGTGTGGCAGCCATTGCTGTGCACTGTTCAGGGCTCCTTTTAGAGGAGCACCTGCTTTGAGGAGTAGGCTACCTCCCAGCCTCCAACCACTATGTTTTGGGGAATCTATCACAGCAGCTATGTAGAGGTCTCCCTGCTCCCAGCCAGTGACTGAGCATGCCCATTCCTGCCCAGTTCTCATTCCTTTCTCAGCATTGGTACAGAGAAGCATATTGCACTACTAATTCAATTTTACCATCTTCTGTACTGGCAAATGATAATGATGTGCTAGGTGTGGTGGCACATTCCTATAATCCTTGTGCTTGGGAAGTGGAGGCAAGTGGATTAGGAATTCACAGCCATCTGCAGCCACAGAGTCCGAGGCTGGACTCAAAAAACAAGCAAGCAAACAAGCAAACAAACAAAACAGATCAATGAAGCCAGCATGCTATATCAAAGAGAGACCAAGGAAGAAGAAGGTGAAAGCACATCCTAACATTTGTCTTTGGAGGTCAGTGCTGACTTCATTGATGCCCACATTCTCTTATTTGCTGTTGCTTCTCTCTGTAACTGTCTTCTCTGACATCCCTTTCTTGCCTCATGGTGTCCATGCAGCCTCAGCACATCCCCCCACCCCAGCTGGGCACGTTTAGTTAGTTAATATCTCTGTAAAACTCTTAAGACTAAGAAGAATTGCACATTCATTCTGGGCAATGCTTATCCTTCAGTACCATAACTACCTATTATCTGATACATTGTAGTTTCAATTTTAATGTGTTCGTTTTCTAGCCTCCATAAACTGAACCTGATAGTGCCCAACTAATGTACCCTATTAATTGTTATTCATTGTACCTATTAGTATCTATTGTATTATTACAGTGTGTTACATTGTATCTATTACTATCATTGTATCTAATAGTAACCATTCCTAATGTCATTCTCAACTCCAAACTGTCCCCTGCTCCCAATCAAGAAAGAAGCTCCAGGGCTTAGGTAAATCTCAATGGTAGAATGTCTGCCTAGCATACATGAAGCTCTGGGTCCATTACCTAGACAGGAGCCACCTGTCTTCTTGAAAATCCAAGATTTCAAGGGATCCTTGTTGACCTACATGGTAAGTAACTGATAACTCTTTTGGAGGCAACTAAGCCTTGAGGGTGAAGGCTGTGTAGAAAATTGACAACAAAATATTGGAAAGTGTTGATGTACCACAGACTGGGTAAGAGAGAGCCTGAAGGAGGGTGGCCAAGACAATCTTTTTTGAAAAACTTTTGACCCCCAAAGGATCGCCACCCACAGGCTGAGCCCAAACAAATACAGTTACAAAAAATGTTTCCAGAGTAGATTATCCCACCTTGTGCCTCAGCATGAACTTCTGCTGTGTTTACCACAGAAGCTGTACTTACTGCTGTTAGTCCTTTAGGATGCATGTGTGCATGCATACTCATGCATGCACACACCCATAGCAAAGCAAGCTATTCACAGATCACAAAGAAGCCCATTCATTCGGTTCAGATTGGGATTGGAGTTTCTATGAATGTCCAGGTAGGTGATTCTAATATCATCCCAGGCACTCTCTGTCATTTCCTACTCCTTGCTTAATGGAGCAAGGTGAATGAGAAGGTAATCCATTTCTCAAACTGACCCAGATCTCTCTGTCTTAGGAAGCTGATCCCATTTGCTGGGCTTGAGCTCATAGCAAAGCCCATCCAGGCTAAGGCATGCCTCTTGGTATCAGAGCCAGGCTTTCAGTTTGGTTTCTAATCCTCCAGTTTTTAAAGACACACTGTTCAATTAGGACTCATCTTATATTATGAACTTTCCCAACTGAGGATCTGATATGATCAGAACAGTTTCAACATGGGATGGTATAGTAAGTGTTCTCTTGGTAATTAGGAACGAAGGGAAGGAATCTCATGAAAAAACACCCTTGCTGCTTTGTGTTAGTCTACAAATAGATAAACTCCTGTATGAACTGTGTGAGTCCAGGCTGGAGAGATAGCTCCATGGTCCCAATGAGGATCTAGGTTCTGTTTCCAGAACCCACATGGCAGCTCATAAACCCCTGTAAATCGAGTTCCAGGGCATCTATAACCTTTTCTGATCTCCACAGGCTCCTGCATATATATATATGCTGCATATAAACACACAAAGGTGCACATGTGTGTGCATACACACACAGAAACATACAAATAATTTCAAAAAAAAAAAAAAAGATTACCTGGGTGTAGTGACACATGCCTTTAATCCTAGGACTCAGGAAACAGAAGCAGGCCGATCTCTGTGAGCTCCAAGCTAATCTGATCTACACAGCAAGTTCTAGGCCAGGCAGGGCACCATAGTGAGAACCTGGCTCAAAATAAATGTAAATAAATACTTGAAATGTGTCAATAGCCTTTCTTAGATGTAAGCATGATCTTGCATATAGGGAGCCTATATCTGTCTCCATATCTAAAAACATTTCTGTGAATTAGTAATGCCTTTAAGTGGACTAAACCACCAACCAAAGAGTATACATCAGCCAGTCATGGCTCTTGCTACATAGGTAGCAGAGGACTGCCTCCTCTGGCAACAGTGGGAGGGGAGGCACTTGGTCCTATGGAGGTTTGATGCTCCAGAGAAGGGGGATGCTAGAGGGGTGAGACAGGAGTGGGTTGGTGGTTGGGGGAACACCCTCTTAGAGGCAAAGGGGATGGGGATGGGGTGAGAAGTTCATGGAGGGAAGACTGGGAAAGGGGATAACATTTGAAAAGTAAACAAATTAAATGATTAACAAAAAAAAAAGTAATGCCTTCAAGTATTAAGCTGCTACATCATTGAAGTCAATGTCTAGGGTTCATAGATCCCCCCACCTAAGGAAAGCACTCTGTGTTAGTAGTTCACATAGACCCAAAATACCATGTCTGCACAGATGAACTCTGTCTTCCGCATTAGGATGCAAGCTTCCTTATTATTCTCTCTGGGCCCATTCCCATCCTCTTTCGCAAACACCACACCTGGCTGATGAACATGCTTCTGCAATTCCAAACCATGGAAATAATGGAAGTCTTTTGAGGAAGGTAGATAGAGAAATAATGTGAGTTGTCATTAAGCCTGTTACATTAGAGGCAACAAGAGGGCCTTCTGAGAGGGCTCGGATTGTAGTAGCTTTGCACGTAATATATAAGAGAATAAAGCGAAGCAATACAAATGAAGATGGTGCTTGTCGTCTGAGTGAAGTCTAGCTGTAGGGAGCAATGCTGAGCAGACCTGCTTTTATGTGAGGAGTTATTGAGATGGAAAGAGAGGGCCTTCCAAGGCTCCGGGTGAAAATAGGTGAAACCTTGAGTTCAATCAATAGCAGTATGAAAAAGGAAAAAAAAATGTTAATACAAAAGAAAGATAATTGCCACTCTAACCTGTAACTAAAATATGTGCTGTAAGATGACCTTGTTAAAGGATAAATCCACCCCCACCTCCACCCCCATCCCCAGGCACATGTTTTCTAGATTTCTTTAATATGACCATTTAAGGGAAGGATAGTGGACTTCTAAACAGAGAAGAGAGATAGGAGGAGAAGGGAGTGAGCTGGTCTTGTAGGAGTCGAGTTGACCTTTAAAATATTAAGGCAAAACGAGGAAGTGGAAGCATAAAAATTCAGAATTAGATACAATCATGCTGGAGAGGTTGTGTGTGCTTATGCTTGAGACTGGAGACATTAGAATGGAATTCCCTATGGCCCCATGTTCACTGCTCTCCTGCTGTGAAGAGACACCATGACCAAGGTCATTCTTACAGAGGAAAGCACTTAATTGGGGACTTGCTTATACTTTCAGAGGCTAGTCCATTATCATGGTGGGAAGTATGGCGGCACACAGGCAGACATGGTGCTGGAGAAGCAGAGGGTTACATCCTAACCTTCAGGCAGCAGGCAGAGAGATTGGGCCTGGCATGGGCTTTTGAAACCCCAAAGCCCAACCCCAGTGACACACTTCTTCCAACAAGACCACGCCTGCTCCAACAAGGCTACACCTTCTAGTCCTTATCATCTTTTTAAACATTTCCACTACCTGGTGAGTAAACATTCAAATTTATGAGCCTATAGGGGCCGTGTTTATTCAAACCATCACGCCCATATGCCACAAATGGCTTCTCTTTGACATTCTTTTAGAGTAAGGATAAGAATCTCTTTTCCCTTTCTTCCTCCTCCTCTTCCTCCTCCCCACCTCTTCCTCCTCCTTTTCCTTTCCTTCCTTCTCCCTCTCCTTTTCTTCCTCCTCCTCTTCCTTCTCTTCTTTGCTGACACAGGGTTTCTCTTGGAATCACGGAACTTGCTCTATAGACCAGATTGGCCTCAAATTCAGAAATCTGCCTGTCTCTCCCTCCCCACTGAGTGCTGGGATTAAAGGCATGCACCTCTATGCTTTGCCAAGAATACCTATCTTTCAACAACTGTATCTTTATATGCAACTATATTAGTTTTCTTTCCTGATGTGATAAAACATCATGACCAAAAGAAACTTATGGAAGGAAGAGTTTATTTTGACTTATGGTTCCAGTGGGATAAAAGCCCATCCTGATAGAAACATGGCAGTAAGGGGGGTAGGCGCACCCCTGCCACATATTGCCTGACTCAACAGCTCTCTGAAATTGCCATGGAAAAACTCCTGACTCTTAACTCTTTGATCCTTGTGCCTTGATCGATACCATATGGACAACACTGCCAAGTTCCATTGAATTTGGGATGATAGACCCCAATCCTCTGAACCACATTATTATCAGCTTTCTTACTTTCTAGAAGCAGAAAACTCTTTTCCTTTCACAAGATGGTAGCTTAGCTGGGTGGGGTAGCTGGGTCGGGCCTTACCCTGAGGACACTCTTCCTTTATTCAAGTCAGCAGGCTTCTCCTAATGGTTACAACTTTTCTTCCAGCACAAGCTTTAGCCTTGACATTGAGCTTACCTAGTGTTGTTTTTCTCTCCAAACAATATTTGTTGTATTTATTTCTGACTGACTGCTTGCTCTATTTTACTCAAGACCAGCACAATGGAACTCAGTAACTCAGTAATAGCCATGTCACAGATTCACTATTATACTGTCTTGAAATCTTCTACACCAAATAAATGAATCCATTACTTTGAAACTTAGCCTCAGGTAAGTGTTTAGTACAATAGTAGAAGACAACCACCTTCTTTACCAAGCAATCACACAGTTGACCTCTAGCTCAGATGACCTCTAGCTCAGATGCTAGTAAAATCTTCCTCCCTCTGGAAGCTATTGAGCCAGGCCTCTGAAGTGTGCTTTTCTCTCAGCAGTAGCGTCTTTCAGGTTCATATTAGGACTGCCTCTTAAGCCCAATTTACAACATTCAACCACCTTTCTGGTCCAAAGTTCCAAAGTCTTCCACATTCTTCCAAAAACCAACACAGTCAGGTTCTTTACCACAGACACTCAGTTTTGGTACCGCATTTTGTATTAGTTACTTCTCTTTCTTGTTGCTATAATACTATAATGCCATGACCCAGAGCAATTTATGGAAGAGCTGAAGGGCTGGAGAATTTTAGAATTTTAAAATAAGAGCATTTAATATAAATGTATCAGTAGGAATGTATAATGTATAACCTTTACCTAATAGGGCATGGAAAACCTGTAAAAAGCCAAGAATGTAGACTAGCCAGTTTCACGAACTTGGCTAACTCAGAGCCTCAGGGCTCTGGTTCCCGATACCTGCCCCTCCTGACTGACCCACAATGAGGGCAGAACTAGGAATGGAGGTCTACTGGTTTATGAGGCTCTCCACCTTGCTGACCGATAGATGAAGATTACATTCCTAGAAGGAATATGTTCCCCTCCTTAACTGACTGATTACCTTGGGTTGGGTCCCTCTGAGATTTTCCACTCTTTTTTGTTATGTTTCCTTGGTAACCCCCTCACACACACACACACACACACACACACACACACACCCCAGTTTGTGATTTTTCCCTTTAAATACTCCTCACTTCTTGTGTTCCTGGTCGAACTCCTCTGGCCTGCAAGGTTATGAGATCGACCCCGTTACCAGCCTATCCTAAATAAACCTCGTGTGCTTGCAGCAAGATAGGTCTCTTGTGAGTTATTGGGTGGTTGTGTCAACCCGAGACTTGAGTGAGGCTCTCCTGAGCTCCGGGGGTCTTTCAGAGCAAGCTTATTTTGACTTACAGCTCTAGAAGGAGAAGAATCTATTATGGCTTGGAAACATGGCAGAAAGGGGCAGGCATGGCAGCAGGGACAGAAGGCTGAGAGTTCAGATCCTTAAGCACAGGCACAAAGCAGAGAGAATGATGGGAAAAAATGACGGTAAGTTTGGAGGGGCTGCTCCCAATGACATACTTCTACAAGCAGGACCCCACCTCCTAAACCTTCCAAAAAATGCCACCAACTGGGTACAAGTGTTTGAATACCTAAGCCTATGTTGAACATTTTTCACTTAAACAAGCATGGTAACTGAAAGGCTGGAGAATCTTAGAATTTAAAATAAGAGCATTTAATAGAAATGTATGTATAATATATAGCCTTTATCTAGAAGGGGGCATGGAAAACCTCTGTAACAAGCCAAAAATGTGAAGTAGCCAGTTCCAGGAAGTTGGCAAATTCAGAGCCTCAGGACTCTGGTTCCCGATACCTGCCCCTCCTGACTGATCCATAATGAGGGCGGAACTAGGAATGAAGGTCTACTGGTTTATGAGACCCTCCACCGTGTCGACCCATAGATGAAGATTACATTCCTAGAATTAATATGTTTCCCTCGCTAATTGAATACCTTGGGTTGGGTCCCTCTGAAATTTTTCACTGTTTTTATGTTATGTTTCCTTGGTAACCCTCTCCCGCCCCTGTTTGTGGTTTTTCCCTTTAAATACCCCTCACTTCTTGTGTTTGGGGTCGAACTCCTCTGACCAGCATGGTCACGAGATTGACCCCGGTACCGGCCTATCCCAAATAAACCTCACGTGATTGCAGCAAGTTTGGTCTCTCGTGAGTTATTGGGTGGTCCCGTCATCCCGAGACTTGAGTAAGGATTCCCCCAGTTCTGGGGGTCTTTCAGTAACACTAACAGCCAAAGATTAAGATGGATTCCAGAATTTATTGGAGTCACAGGAAGAATGGCAGAAGAATGGCAAGGCAGTTCTCCTGAGCCACCAAAATGCTATCAGTTGTGCCTAAGAAGTCATAGCCTGGAAGCAGCTTTCTTCTACAGCTGATTTTGAATAGCTGGTTAACATTTATAAATGCTTGCACATTTTTATCTCACTTTAGCTTTAGAATGATTTCATAAATTATTATCATCCACAATTTACAGGTGGGGATATTGAAGCTTAAAAATGTGAAAGCCAAAAGCAGATTATAATTATCATTAGTCTTGGTCAATTAAGCATTTACTGAGCCATGATTATGGAGTTTTGTTATATTACATACTTGGGATCCAAAACAAGTAAAGTGTTTTAGTTCTCACACATTCTGATCATCAATCCTTTCTTTGCTCTTCTTCAATTCTTTCCAGAGGTTGTTGTCTCCTATTAGCTCAAGCTGGTTAGTTCATGATGGGACCCAACACAGAAGATCACCTCCATGCACAGCCAGTTCTCAGCGATTGCAAGGCATGTTGACAGCTCCAATCCTTTGGTGTAATCATCAAGATTCCAAAGATGATCTCGGAAGCTTTATACACTATTGGGGAGCTCTTAAAATTTTATAAACCACACTGGAATACAATTTAGCAATGTCTGTTAAGATTCTCTTATCTTAGAATCTAGCAGTTCTACTCCGCATGATCCTACAAGGGAACTCTCCCTTGGATGCAAAGAAGGCATGCGCATGTTCATCTGCAACAGAAAATTGCCCCAAATAACATAAAGTTCCATCACCACACTGAATGAGGAAACTGTGATCACAGTCCAGTTTAACAAGATAGCGTACCCTAGGCCCTAGGTTTTCAGTGCTACAAAGGAATGAATAAATGAGAACCAGAGCTTGAATATGCATGCATCTAAAACTACATTGCTGAGAGGAAGTAGAGAGCAGTGGGAGTTATGCCGCAGACGCTAGCATGTGCTAGAGGCAGCATTAGACATTTCCATGTGTGATAAGCATTTCTAAACAGGCATGCTAGTAATCTCTGCATGTAGGTACTAGGTGCCTCTGCCGAGGAAGCAAGGATCGTGACAGAGCATGCACGGGGCAAAGCCAGATCCCTGATGTTTCTCTGTTTAACAAGTGGGTCTGAAGCAAATGTGGCAACAGTAAGTTAATATTTCACTGAGCTATATGCAGAGAACAAAAGAGTTTATTATTCTCTGTGCTTTTTAAGCTTGAAACATTTCATTTAAAAGTGTAGATGAGCCCCGGGCTCTGGAATTCTAGACCCGTGTAGAATTTTCTTTGCTTCTTTTTAAACTAAAGGCTACTGGGGATTGAAGATTCAGGAGAAGCATTTCACCTTTAAGCTGTGTGCCCAGCTTTTTATTGCTTTCTGATTTTGAGACAGGGTCTCCCAGGATGGACAGAACACCCTCAAACTTATTCTGAAGCCCTGACAAGCTTTGACTTTGTGATCCTCCTGCCTCAGCCTCCTGAGTAGCTGGAGGCCTCCAGGCCTTGTTTGTGCAGAATTTTCTTTTCTCACTGCCTCCTTCCTTCCCTGCCTCCCTCTTCTCTCTTCCCTTTTTCTTTTCTTTTTCTCTTCTTTCCAAGTGAAAATTCCACTTATTCTTTGATCATTGGCTCAAGCTTCAGTATTTATTGAGAATTTCTGTATGATTTTGCTATAATGCACACACACACACACACACACACACACACACACACACACGATTATTTTTTTAGAAGGATGTTGTTCTCTGAACTCTACACATGCACATGTCAGACCAGTGCCCATACCCATATGCATAAAAACACCCTTTATATATACACAGTAATAAATTCATAAATAAGTTTTTAAAATCACCACCATTTAGTCCCTGGAAAGTTCCCCAATGGACTTTTGGAATGTTTTATTGAAGCAAGTTACCAACACCTCATGGTTCCTTGGCCTAGGTGCTACAATACCTAAGAGATCACCACTCATGGGGAGGATGATAACTAGGAAAGTGGGAGCTGTCCACAGTGATCACTGAGCAACCACAGGCAGATTCATAGAAGCCAACATTGTGAAGGAGCCCATGTGTCAATCAGTAGTAGAATTGATGCATAAGTTACCATACGTCTGTTCCAGGCTATTCTCTCCAGAAGTAGGAATGGATGAGCTACCAGGACTTCTTAACCATGATATGGGTGATGAAGCCACACACAAAAAGATGCATTTGTTTCTATTAATTAATTAGTTAATTAATTAATTATTGGAAGGGGCAGAGGACATGTTTGTGGAGTCTTTCCTCTTCTATGTAGGTTCTGGGGATTGAACTCAGGTCCTTAGGCTTTTGCTGCAAGTATTTTTACCCATTAAGTCACCTTTCATCAGCTGATACATTTGTTTAAAGTTTAAAAACACAAATCATCACATTGCAGCAATATGTCAGGTCTGTGGTGACCTGGCAGAATATAATAATTGAGAACCTTTGAGGGTCTTTCTTGAGCTTCATAGTGGTCACAGGGGAGTATTTTCTTTGTGAAAATTCATTGATATACCATTGTGACTTGTGCCATCTTTTTTCTGTTATGTTCAACAAAAGCTTATTTTAAAAAAAAAGTAATCATGCTAATAATTAGATAACAGTCACAACACAAAGACACAGCTTATAACCAAGTAGATTCTATTAATCTAAAGTTGTCATACCTATTAATATCATATAAATGGAAACACAAATACACAAAACAAAACTTCTCATAGCACTAAAGCACTTCTCAGGTTACAATACAACACATCGAATTCATGAAAGGAGAAAGCATGCTGTCATAACACATCCATTTTTCAATTTTGTGAATTTACCATAAAGAAGCAACTCAATAAAAGTGCACTGCTTTTGTCAATATGCTCATTTTGAACATTGTATCTGCTAACAAAGCTCTAAGATCAGCCCAAATACTCAGCCATTGCGTTAAGATTTCATAAATTACAATACACCAATACCAGAAAATGGTGTGTATAATAGTGATGCGTAGAAGGCCTTGTCAAAGCATAAAATACTTCTACAGGTATAATGTAAGGTAGAAAAATGACTGGAAGAGGGTATGTATATCATAATTCTAACTATAAAAAATGAGCTATCAGGTACTATAAGTAAATGTATAATGTTGTGCTTGAGTGGTGAATGTATGGTTTGGGCAGGTAGGACGAAATTTCCCCCAACTCTGAACATTCTTTTCATTTTTTTTAGTATTTGGATTAACTAATTTTTTTTCCTGCATGCAACAGACATGTCTTAGTTAGGGTTTTACTGCTGTGAACAGATACCATGACCAATGCAAGTTTTATAAAAGACAACATTTAATTGGGGCTAGCTTATAGGTTCCAAGATTCAGTCCATTATCATCAAGGTGGGAGCATGGCAGTTTCCAGGCAGGCATGGTGCCGGCAGAGCTGAGAATTGTACATCTTTATCTGAAGACTGCTAGTGGAAGACTGATTTCTAGGCAACTAGGGTGAGGGTCTTCAGCCCACACCCACAGTGACACACCTACTCCAACAAGGCCACAGCTCCTAATAGGGCCATTCCCTGGGTCAAGCTTATATAAACCATCACAAGATACTAGCTTAAATAAAGGATACTGATAGATCCATGCAGCCATAGCTTATAGAGTTAAAGGAGTATGACTAAGAAGGAGGAGGAGCTAAGATGGTGGCAGAGGCCTTAGCAATAATATTCTTGCCAGGCAGTGGTAGCGCATGGCTTTAATCTTGAGCGTCTTGAATTTTTTATCCCATGTTGCCAAGATCCCTCTCTGGGGCTTGCACTTTATTGTTTTGCCTTGCACTAGACACTTGCTCTCTCAAATACTAGCAACTCTGCCAATTTCCAGGTTAAAAAGATTTTATCTTATTTTGGTTTCCCTTTAATAATAACATTGGAAATTTTCCCATTTGGTGGCTACCATTTAGAAGTAAGCACATCCCATGAGGCATTAATTCTTTCTAGAAATACTTGTGTACTCATTTAATACTTGTTTTAAGAATATGGAAGTGTCTTGCTTTCAAAATGCTCATAATCAAGTTATTGAGACAAGTTCAATACACATTCTGTCTGAGAAAATACTTAAAAAGCCCAGAGTCGAGTAGTTGTTTGGTTGGTAATGAAGATTTCAATAATTCTGTATTGCTAATGCATCAGGTAGAGTGGTGCAGGAGAGGAGAAAAAAGAATCAGACTACATAGGTGAGTTCAAATCACATTCCACTCTCATATTTAAGACAGGTTAAAAAGAGTGAACTCCAGTCCCCGAGGATGACAGAAAGCCAAGGTGAGTTTTAAATAACACAGTGAAATGAGTATCTTTGTGGTATGGAAAGCTCGCTTCACACATGATGGACAGAAAGCACTACAGATTTAGGTAGAGTTTCTTTGCTGTGAAGAGATACCATGACCAAGGCAACTCATATAAAGGACAACATTTAACTGAGGCTAGCTTACAGTTTCAGAGATTCAGTCCGTTATCATTATGGTGGGAAACATGGCAGTGTGCTGACAGACTTGATGCTGGAGGAGCCAAGAGTTCTACATTTTGATCCAAAGACAGCCAGGAGGAGACTCTCTTTTTGCACTGGGCAAAACTTAAATACTTGAAGACCTCAAAGGCCACCTACACAGTGACACACTTCCTCCAACAAGGCCACACCTCTTAATAGTGGCATGTCCCATGGGCCAAGCATATTCAAACCACCACAGTCATGCTTTATTTGGGATGTGAAATGTCCTCCAAAAGACTCATGTATTGAAGGTTTGGACCTCACCCAGTAAATCCAATCACTGAGAGGTTATTGGATCATAAGGGCTCTGGCTTAATAAATACTTTATTCCCTTGTTAGATTGATAATTTGATAGTGTAAATAGTAAATAGTGGAAGCTGTAGACATAGGATCTGGCTAAAGTATGCCACTGGGGTATGTGTTTTATTTGTCTCTGCTTCCTTGGGCATCAAGAGGTGAGCAGCTTTACGACAACGCACATGCTTGCCATGATGCTCAGCATCAGAACTGAGCATAGATTGAAACCTTTGAACCCATACACCAAAATAAAGTCTCTCCTTTAGACTGTGTGCAGAGTTTGTCACAGTGATGAAAAGTCTGACTGATACTGGTAATAGTGAAGAGAGATGCCCAGATGGAAAATGGGAAAAGAGCAAGACTGTCCTGATCTTGTAGAATTGTAGAACTGATACTGAGAAATGTCTAAGTTTGAAAAGCATCCTTTGTCCCAGCCTGGATCTATACAAAGGATTGGCAGATAGACTCTGAAATACACTGTTTATCACTGTCACTGAAAAAAAAAAGAAAAAGCTACATTGGAGGGCTTAGTGTGAAAGCCAAATGAAATGTTGCGTCTCAAGTCAAGGCAGCTGCCACTGAGGTAAAAGATAGGGTACCACATAAAACTTCTATCATAAATAACTTATTCCTTTGGCTACTAGAAGTGCTACAGGCAGATATGCTTAGCTATTAGCTACCAGTGGCTCAAAATTGTGCTCACTTCCTAGGAATGCCAATATCCAATGACTCATTAGAGTAGGGAACAGAAAATCCTGATCCCTTGACCTCAGTATGAGCTAATTTGGAACCAGAGTTGCTGTACCTCCCTTAAATAGAGTGCCTACACATAGGGAGAGCAGCCAGCTTTCACAGCACCTGTGCTACTTCATCAAAGCAGGAAACATCTGGGTATCAATGAGTGGTAATGAGGAGCTAGATCACTGGGGATTAATATGTTGCTTATAAATGAGGAAAACAGTCACATACGAAGCCTAGTCTCAGACATGGGTAATTTCAGTGGATGATAGTACTACTTACTGAGATAAAGGAAGCAGGAAGGTTAGGGGAAAGTGGGTGTAGTTTGTGGTACACTAGGCAGTCAGACTCGAGGTTAAATGTGGTCCTCAGGAGTGTATCCTGGAGTACTGGCATGATATAGTCAGTATCCACTGAGGGGCAGTGTCCAGATCCCTCAAGGCTGATAGGGAAAGAATTACAGGAGTCTATCAAGAACAGCATGGTTTATATTATCTTGAGAGATTCCAGAAAATAAACAAGAGCCAGAATGCAGAAAAGTAATTGTCAAAAATGCAAGGAAAATGTGGGAATGGAAATTATGATTGTCTGGAGAGATGGCTCAGTGGTTAAGAGCACTGGTTGTTCTTCCAGTGGACCTGGGTTTGATTCTCAGCAACCACATGGCAGCTCACAACTCTCTCTAACTCCAGTTCCAGGGGCTCTAGTGTCCTCTTCTGGTCCCACAGGCACTGGACATACACATAGTGCACACAGGTGTAGACAAAACATCATACCCATAAAATTAATAAAAAAATTAAAAGCTAGGTATGTACACCCTTAACCCCAGTACTTGAGAGGCAGAGGCAGGTGAATTTCTGTGAGTTCTGGGCCAACCTGGTCTATATAGGGAGTTCAAGGCCAGCTAGCCAACCAGGATTACACAGTGAGACTCTGTCTTAAAAAGAAGGAGGAGAAGGAAAAAAGGAAGATGGGGAGGAAGAAGAGGAAGAGGAAGAAGGAGAAGGAGAAGGAAAAGAAGAAGAGGAAGGAGGAGAAGGAAAAGAAGAAGAGGAAGGAGGAGAAGGAGAAGGAGAAGAAGAAGGAGAAGGAGAAGAAGAAGAAGAAGAAGAAGAAGAAGAAGAAGAAGAAGAAGAAGAAGAAGAAGAAGAAGAAGAAGAAGAAGAAGAAGAGGAAAAGGGGGTAAAAGTGATGTATCCATTGTTGATGTACCTATTGTTTGTATTCAGACCCAGGACAAGCAGCTGAAGTGCATATTTAACATACCAAAGCAGGTTCTCCCAGCTTCCCTCAGTTCCTACCTGTTACAGGGTATGGCTGGCATTCCCTGCCCTCTGCCTTGAACTTTCCAGCCAAGGAGCTGGGTCTCCCCTTCCCTAGAAGCTACTCTTCCCTATATAATCCAGATCTCTCCCTCCCTCCTCCCCCTGTCTCTCTCCCTCTGTCTCTGTATCTGTCTCTCCCTCTCCCTCTGTCTCTGTATCTGTCTCTCCCTCTCTCTCTGTCCCTGTATCTGTCTCTCCCTCTCCTCTGTCTCCTTCTTTGTCTCTTCTCCCACCATTTTCCTTTTCCCTGTGTGCGCATGCTCTTTCTCTTTCCCCTCCCTTCTGTCTCCCTCCCCATGGCAGCTTCCCTGGCCTTGTTCCTTGAGATAATCAAACTTGCCTGAGAGCTGCTTCCCAATGAACCTGAGTCTATATACTCTAATCTGGCTTGAATTGGCTCATTTCACCTGCGCAGGATAATTTATCACCCATAGCTCCACATGCCTATAATTCTAATACTGGGAAGGCTGAAGCAGTAAGGGCACAAATTCGAGACCAGGTGATTGGAGAGGGAGCAGATCTTCTCTGAGGGCTTCTCTTTTGCCTGTGAAGTGCGGAAAGGATGGACAGGATTGCCCGTGGGAACAGAGCAGTGACTAGGGTAGCTGGGATGGGATGTAATATGAAACATGGTTATTAAAAAAAAATACCCATTGGGGCTGAGGACATGGCGCAGCAGGTAAGGTGCTCGCTGTACAAGCATGAGAATCTGCGTGAAGATTCCTAGGCTCCACATTACAAACTGGATGCAGTGGAGCATGCGTGTAACCCCAGCCCTGAGGGCTGCAGCCAGCCAGATCCCAGGACCTCTCTAGCAAGCTAGTTTAGCTTTAGACAGACAGCCAAGCTCAATGAGAAATTTTTTCAAAAAATAATATGGAGAATGGTAGCAGAAGATCCCTAACATTGACCTTTGGCCTGCACACACATGCACACATATATACTACACATATATATGTGGACATACAATAAAAACAATAAAGTCCAACAACAAATGCTATATAAGGAAACAGAAATGCATGCCAGTGAGAGCCTGGGTGAGCAGGTACATCCCAGAGGGGGGCTAAGAATAGAGAGGCTGGACCATCAGAAGCAGAGCAAGGACCTGTCGCCATGAAAGGGGTGGCCACAAAGGCTCCTAGGTTCCGAGGTGGGAGCTGTGTAAGGGGAGGACATCCTCTCATGACTCATGGTCTCATTTCCCTCGGCTGGCTTCCGGGGCCTGCTTCTTTTCCTTTGATGTTTACAAAGGGACATGTGACTACACAGGGAGGGTGAAGCATATAATAAAGCAGGGACGCAGGAGAGAGAAGGACAGAGGGAGAGCCTGGGAGCCTAAAAAGGGAGAAGAGAAATGTAAACCCAGCTGGGAGCAAGCAGCCTGGGGCGAGGCTTCCTCAAGCTCTGTTCTAAGTTAGGTTCTTGGTCCAGACGCTTGCTGTGGGTCACACACACATTGTCGCGTCTACAACAGTGCCTGCGTAGTACAGGTGTGAGATAAATATTTGGTGAATGGATGCAGCCCACAGTTGCTGACGGTTTCGATGAGTAATGTGCAAACATTTCTCTCTCTCCTTTTTCCCTCTCGCTTGTAAAGTTTTCAGGGAACGTTTGGACCTGCTGGGGCTTCTTCAGAATACAGTCTTATTACTGTCTGTTAGGACTGGCCACCCAGCTCCCCATCAGGACCGTGGCTCTCTGTTCTCACTGGAAAAGGAGGCACAGCTTGCTTAGCGAGAACCTCACAGAGAGAATGGTACAATCTGGGCTGGTTTTTTTTCTCCTATTTCAACCTCATTTCCTAAGTTAGAGAGAGAGAAATTTAAGGAATCTTAGGAATACGAAACTTCTCTGGAACGATCTTTATTGAGCAGTGTTTGGAACCAGCTGAAGTTCTGAAGGGCTGCCAAGCCAGACAAGAATAAAAGAAAATGAAATAAAACTTAAAACCACCCTTGTTCCTTGTCAATGTCTGAGAAAGATCACTAAAACAGCCGTGTGTTTTTGTTTTTATTTTTATTTTACCAGGATTTCCCTCCAGCTTAGAACTGTCATGGGACTGTTGTAGACTGTGCTGGAGTCAGAAAGGTGAGAGGATGGAGGAATGTGTTGTTTTGGAAGTCCTGTGACGTGGTTAGCCATCTTCAAGCTTTATAATTATACAGCTGTTGTACACATGTTGGCTTGTGCTATTAGGATGCCACTGAGCTATGTAAGTTTGTTCATGGTATCTGGGTCTGTCTCCCTAGCTTCTTTGTGGCCTGTGGCTCATCTCTCCAGGGCTTTAACTAATAGTAAAGGACCATTTTATTTGCTCTTTGATTACCCAGACTGCAAGAAAGAACGGCATGGAGTCTACCAGATAGACAGGGAATGCTTCATTGCACCAAAAGTTGTCTAGCAATGGTATCTCTGGCTTATCCTTTTGCAGTGAACATCTCCTTGGATAGCTCCACCTACCAATTGCCAAGACTGGCTTGGCTGGTTACCAGCATCACCTACACAGATGGGAGGAGGCAAACTACATACACTTGTACTCTCCTTTCTGTTCTAGTGGGATGTAACTGCCCCCACAACCGAACTGGATGTGACGAGGAAACTGAAACAGATTGGTTCCCAGTCACTCCGAGTGGGTGTGCAACCCAAAGGAGAGCACCGACTTGCTGCGCCCTGGCCTTGCCTAGGGCACGCCAGCTGAGTCACAGGCTTCTCAGGAATGCAGCTTGTCTGGAATGCAAAGCAGGGGTGCAGACGTCTCATGCCCAAGGTCTTTCTCTCATAAAGTAATGGGATCTACACTGAGAGACTAAGGGAACTTGAAAAAGAAACTGCTTTTCTCTCTAACCCTCTGCCTATTCCCAATCAGCATCTTCCTTATGAGCAGCTATTGGCTTCAACCTCCAGGATGTCTTTTTCTTCTTCTCATATACCTATGTATCGGCATTAGTTACCTGTATTTATCTAGCAGCATGCATATGTGTTTACATATGTGTATGAGGATGTTTGCTTTGTTTTGCTTTGACCCAAGTTGTATCATAGTGTAGATTGTTCTTCAGCTTTCTTTGGGAGGGAGATCTTAATATATCTTAGGCTGGACTCAAACTCACTAAGTAGCTAATGAGCTGGAATTTCTGATCCTATATTCAACTCCTAAGTGTTGGAGTTACTAATGTATCCACTATGCCCACTTTCATTCAGTGTGGAGAGGAGTTGGTATAGGGTTGTGTGTGTGTGTGTGTGTGTGTGTGTGTGTGTGTCTGGAGGTGGTGGGGAGACCCTAGTGTTTTCTATAGGCTAAGTGAGCACTCTATCGATTGAACTTACTTTTTTAAAAGGGAAAAATCTATCCACATGCCTTGAAGGTTTTTCTGTTATTATGTTCTATTTCTTTTTAACCACTGCATAATTTTACATAACTCAGAGACACCATCGATTATGCATTTGTGCCTCTTTTCTGACTATTCTCTTTTGGGTGTGCTTTGCTATTTCTCTGACTACAGGTGGTACTAGAGTAAATAATCTTGTATTTACTTCCTGTTTGGTTTTTGCGTGACTCTCTCTCTAACATGGGTACCAAGGTGCAGGACTGGTAAGTCAAAAGATAGGTACATGTAAAGAGGAAAGGATCTTCTATCTAATTTATTTTTCAAGAAGTTCAGCCACTTTATATTCCTGGTAGCATCTGTTGTCCCAAACCCTTGTTAACACTTGATATCAATCTTTCTTATTTATTGTCAATTCAGTGTACGAAAAATGGTATCTCCTTGTTTATTTCCCATTTCCCCCAACATTGCCTGGCAAGGTTGACCAGTTGTTCCAATGCTGACTAGTCATTATGTTTTCTCCTTTGTGAATTGCTTATTCATGTTCTTTGCTGAGTTCTCTGCTTAGTTTGCCATTTTCTTGGGACTGTGTAAGAGCAAGTTCTTTGCTATTTAGATCACAATGCTTTGACCCATTCTATCTCTGAAAACGGAATCTCACAGTTTCTTCTGTTGACTAGATCCTTTTTTTTTTTTCTGAGACAGGGTTTCTCTGTGTAGCCCTGGCTGTCCTGGAACTCACTCTGTAGACCAGGCTGGTCTCGAACTCAGAAATCCACCTGCATCTGCCTCCTAAGTGCTGGGATTAAAGGTGTGCACTACCACCGCCTGGCTAGATCCAAAGTTTTAATGCAGTAGTGTTTACTAAAAAATTTTTTAACAAATTTTACATTTTGAGTATTGTTTCAAGTCTTTTCTAGCCTTAAAGTCACTAGCCTGACCCACCAGTAATTTTGGGTAATGTAAAAGATTTAAATGAAATGTTTCTATGGTGGGCCAAAACACCATTGTACTTTGTATAATCATTGCAGTAGCCCCCTACATGGTCTCACTACTTCTTTATCGTCAGTTCTCAGCACAGCATCTAGAAGGGATCATCTTTACACATTGGTCAAACCACACCAGGTGAATGAAATACTCTCCTCTGGTCTAGTAATACAACTCAGTGGTAGAATGCTTGCCTAGTATGCATGAAGCCTTGGGTTCCATCCCTACCATTACAAAAATTAAAACGAAGACACAAACAAACAACAAACTAACAAGCAACTCCTCCTGTGACTTTTTAAGTCAGTTCTAGTAAAAGCCAAACTGTCACCTGTTGTCCCAAACCTT